>NC_082660.1:65139047-65442077 GCF_028023285.1 Balaenoptera ricei | reverse complement strand
TACCAGTCTTCTGTCTCCTTAGGTAGGTTTATTCCTAGATATTTTATTCTTTTAGTTGCAATGGTAAATGGGAGTGTTTTCTTAATTTCACTTTCAGATTTTTCATCATTAGTGTACAGGAATGCAAGAGATTTCTGTGCATTAATTTTGTATCCTGCTACTTTACCAAATTCATTGAGTAGCTCTAGTAGTTATCTGGTAACATCTTTAGGATTCTCTATGTATAGTATAGTATCATGTCATCTGAAAACAGTCACAGCTCTATTTCTTCTTTTCTGATTTGGATTCCTTTTATTTCTTTTTCTTCTCTGATTGCTGTGGCTAAAACTTCCAAAACTATGTCAATAGTGGTGAGAGTGGGCAACCTTGTCCTGTTCCTGATCTTAGTGGAAATGGTTTCAGTTTTTCACCATTGAGGATGATGTTGGCTGTGCATTTGTCATATATGGCCTTTATTATGTGGAGGAAAGTTCCCTCTATGCCTACTTTCTGGAGGGTTTTTATCATAAATGGGTGTTGAATTTTGTCAAAAGCTTTCTCTGCATCTATTGAGATGATCATTTGGTTTTTCTCCTTCAATTTGTTAATATGGTGTATCACATTGATTGATTTGCGTATCTTGAAGAATCCTTGCATTCCTGGGATAAACCCCACTTGATCATGGTGTATGATCCTTTTAATGTGCTGTTGGACTCTGTTTGCTAGTATTTTGTTGAGGATTTTGGCATCTGTGTTCATCAGTGATATTGGCCTGTAGTTTTCTTTTTTTGTGACATCTTTGTCTGGTTTTGGTATCAGGGTGATGGTGGCCTCGTAGAATGAGTTTGGGAGTGTTCCTCCCTCTGCTATATTTTGGAAAAGTTTGAGAAGGATAGGTGTTAGCTCTTCTCTAAATGTTTGATAGAATTCGCCTGTGGATCCATATGGTCCTGGGCTTTTGTGCGTTGGAAGAGTTTTAATCACAGTTTCAATTTCAGTACTTGTGATTGGTCTGTTCATATTTTCTGTTTCTTCCTGGTTCAGTCTCGGAAGGTTGTGCATTTCTAAGAACTTGTCCATTTCCTCCAGGTTGTCCACTTTACTGGCATATAGTTGCTTGTAGTAATCTCTCATGATCCTTTGTATTTCTGCAGTGTCAGTTGTTACTTCTCCGTTTGCATTTCTAATTTTATCGATTTGAGTCTTCTCCCTTTTTTTCTTGATGAGTCTGGTTAATGGTTTATCAATTTTGTTTATCTCCTCAAAGAACCAGCTTTTAGTTTTATTGATCTTTGCTATCGTTTCCTTCATTTCTTTTTCATTTATTTCTGATCTGATCTTTATGATTTCTTTCCTTCTGCTAACTTTGGTGGTTTTTTGTTCTTCTTCCTCTCATTGCTTTAGGTGTAATGTTAGGTTGCCTATTTGAGATGTTTCTTGTTTCTTAAAGTAAGATTGTATTGCTATAAACTTCCCTCTTAGAACTGCTTTTGCTGCATCCCACAGGTTTTGGGCCGTCGTGTCTCCATTGTCATTTGTTTCTAGGTATTTTTTGATTTCCCCTTTGATTTCTTCAGTGATCACTTCGTTATTAAGTAGTGTATTGTGTAGCCTCCATGTGTTTGTATTTTTTACAGATCTTTTCCTGTAATTGATATCTAGTCTCATAGCGTTGTGGTCGGAAAAGATACTTGATACGATTTCAATTTTCTTAAATTTACCAAGGCTTGGCTTGTGACCCAAGATATGATCTATCCTGGAGAATGTTCCATGAGCACTTGAGAAAAGTGTGTATTCTGTTGTTTTGGGGTGGAATGTCCTATAAATATCCATTAAGTCCATCTTGTTTAATGTATCATTTAAAGCTTGTGTTTCCTTATTTATTTTCATTTTGGATGATCTGCCCATTGGTGAAAGTGGGGTGTTAAAGTCCCCTACTATGATTGTGTTGCTGTCGATTTCCCCTTTTATGGCTGTTAGTATTTGCCTTATGTATTGAGGTGCTCCTATGTTGGGTGCATAAATATTTACAATTGTTATACCTTCCTCTTGGATCGATCCCTTGGTCATTATATAGTGTCCTTCTTTGTCTCTTGTAATAGTCTTTATTTTAAAGTCTATTTTGTCAGATATGAGAATTGCTACTCCAGCTTTCTTTTGATTTCCATTTGCATGGAATATCTTTTTCCATCCCCTCACTTTCAGTCTGTATGTGTCTCTAAGTCTGAAGTGGGTCTCTTGTAGACAGCGTATATATGGGTCTTGCTTTTGTATCCATTCAGCCACTCTATGTCTTTTGGTGGGAGCATCTAATCCATTTACATTTAAGGTAACTATTGATATGTATGTTCCTATTCCCATTTTCTTAAATGTTTTGGGTTTGTTATTGTAGGTGTTTTCCTTCTCTTGTATTTCTCGCCTAGAGAAGTTCCTTTAGCATCTGTTGTAAAGCTGGTTTGGTGGTGCTGAACTCTCTCAGCTTTTGCTTGTCTGTAAAGGTTTTAATTTCTCCATCAAATCTGAATGAGATCCTTGCTGGGTAGAGTAATCTTGGCTGTAGGTTTTTCTCCTTCATGACTTTAAGTATATCCTGCCACTCCCTTCTGGCTTGCAGAGTTTCTGCTGAAAGATCAGCTGTTAACCTTATGGGGATTCCCTTGTGTGTTATTTGTTGTTTTTCCCTTGCTGCTTTTAATATGTTTTCTTTATATTTAATTTTTGATAGTTTGATTAATATGTGTCTTGGCGTGTTTCTCCTTGGATTTCTCCTGTATGGGGCTCTCTGTGCTTCCAGGACTTGATTAACTATTTCCTTTCCCATATTAGGGAAGTTTTCAACTATAATCTCTTCAAATATTTTCTCAGTCCCTTTCTTTTTCTCTTCTTCTTCTGGGACCCCTATAATTCGAATGTTGGTGCGTTTAATGTTGTCCCAGAGGTCTCTGAGACTGTCCTCAGTTCTTTTCATTCTTTGTTCTTTATTCTGCTCTGCAGTAGCTATTTCCACTATTTTATCTTCCAGGTCACTTATCCGTTCTTCTGCCTCAGTTATTCTGCTATTGATCCCATCTAGAGTATTTTTAATTTCATTTATTGTGTTTTTCATCGTTGCTTGGTTCCTCTTTAGTTCTTCTACATCCTTGTTAAATGTTTCTTGCATTTTGTCTATTCTATTTCCAAGATTTTGGATCATCTTTACTATCATCATGCTGAATTCTTCTTCAGGTAGACTGCCTATTTCCTCTTCATTTGTTAGGTCTGGTGTGTTTTGACCCTGCTCCTTCACCTGCTGTGTGTTTTTGGTCTTCTCATTTGGTTTATCTTACTGTGTTTGGGGTCTCCTTTTCACAGGCTGCACGTTCGTAATTCCCGTTGTTTTTGGTATCTGTCCCCAGTGGCTAAGGTTGCTTCAGTGGGTTGTGTAGGCTTCCTGGTGGAGGGGACTAGTGCCTGTGTTCTGGTGGATGAGGTTGGATCTTGTCTTTCTGGTGGGCAAGTCCACGTCTGGTGGTGTGTTTTGGGGTGTCTGTGGCCTTATTATGATTTTAGGCAGCCTCTCTGCTAATGGATGGGGCCGTGTTCCTGTCTTGCTAGTTGTTTGGCATAGAGTGTCCAGCACTGTAGCTTGCTGGTCGTTGAGTGAAGCTGGGTCTTGATGTTGAGATGGAGATCTCTGAGAGATTTTTGCCGTTTGGTATTATGTGGAGCTGGGAGGTCTCTTGTGGACCAGTGTCCTGAAGTTGGCCCTCCCACCTCAGAGGCACAGCCCTGATGCCTGGCTGGAGCACCAAGAGCCTTTCATCCACACAGCTCAGAATACAAGGGAGAAAAAAATAGAAAGAAAGAAAGAAAGAGGATAAAATAAAATAAAATAAAGCTATTATAATAAAAAATAAGAAAAAAAAATTATTCAGAGTAAATATTCAGAAATTTTTTTTAATTTTTAAAAATAGATTTATTAATTTTTTATAATAAAAAATAAGAAAAAAATTATTAAGAAAAAAATTTTTTAATTTTTTAAAATAAAAAATATGGAAAAACTTATTAAAATTTTTTTAATTTCTAAAAATAGAAAATAAGGATAAAATTATTAAGAAAACATATATTAGGAAAACACAATTTTTTTAAGTAAAAAAAAAAATACGGACGGACATAACCCTAGGACTAATGGTGAAAGCAAAGTATACACACAAAATCTCACCCAGAAGCATACACAGATACACTCACAAAAAAAGGAAAAGGGGAAAAAATAATATATCCTGCTCCCAAAGTCCAGCTCTTGAATTTGGGATGATTCGTTGTCTATTCAGGTATTCAACAGATGCAGGCACATCAAGTTTTGTGTGGAGCGTTAATCCACTGCTTCTGAGGCTGCTGGGAATGATTTCCCTTTCTCTCCTTTGTTCGTACAGCTCCCAGGGTTCAGCTTTGGATTTGGCCCCGCCTCTGCATGTAGGTCGCCTGAGGGCATCCGTTCCCCGCCCAGACAGAACGGGGTTAAAGGAGCAGCTGCTTCGGGGGCTGTGGCTCACTCAGGCCGTGGGGAGGGAGGGGTACGGATGCGGGGCGAGCCTGCGGCGGCAGAGGCTGGTGTGACGTTGCAGCAGCCTGAGGCGCGCCGTGCATTCTCCCGGGGAAGTTGTCCCCGGATCACGGGAGCCTGGCAGTGGCGAGCTGCACCCGCTCCCGGGAGGGGCGGTGTGGGGAGTGACCTGTGCTTGCACACCGGCTTCTTGGTAGCGGCAGCAGCAGCCTTAGCGTCTCCTGCCCGTCTCTGGGGTCCGTGCTGATAACCGCGGCTCGCGCCTGTCTCTGGGGTCCGCGCTGTTAGCCGCGGCTCGCGCCCGTCTCTGGAGTTCGTTTAGGCGGCGCTCTGAATCCCCTCTCCTTGCGTGCCGTGAAACAAAGAGGCAAGGAAAAGTCTCTTGCCTCTTCGGCAGCTGCAGACTATTTCCCGGACTCCCTCCCGGCTAGCACCGAAGCCCGAGCCTCAGCTCCCAGCCCCCGCCCGCCCCGGCGGCCGAGCAGACAAGCCTCTCGGGCTGGTGAGTGCTACTCAGCACCGATCCTCCATGCGGGAATCTCTCCGCTTTGCCCTCCGCACCCCTGTGGCTGCGCTCTCCTCCGTGGCTCCGAAGCTCCCCCCTCTGCCACCCGCAGTCTCTGCCCACGAAGGGGCTCCTAGTGTGTGGACACCTTTCCTCCTTCACGGCTCCCTCCCACTGGTGCAGGTCCCGTCCCTATTCTTTTGTCTCTATTATTTCTTTTTTCTTTTACCCTACCCAAGTACGTGGGGATTTTCTTGCCTTTTGGGAGGTCTGACGTCTTCTGCCAGCGTTCAGTGGGTGTTCTGTAGGAGCAGTTCCACGTGTAGAGGTATTTCTACTGTATCTGTGGGAAGGAAGGTGATCTCCGCGTCTTACTCTTCCGCCATCTTGCCCCTACCTCTCCATAACTCTTTTTGAATTATGGTTTTCTCAGGGTATACGCCCAGTAGTAGGATTGCTGAGTCGTATGGTAGTTCTAGTTTTAGATTTTTAAGGAACCTCCCTACAGTTCTCTATAGTGGCTGTATCAATTTACATTCCCACCAACAGTGTATGAGGGTTCCATTTTCTCCACACCCTCTCCAGCATTTATTGTTTGTAGATGTTTTGATGATGTCCATTCTAACCGGTGTGAGATGATATCACACTGTAGTTTTGATTTGCATTTCTCTAATGATTAGTGATGTTGAGCATTCTTTCATGTGTTTGTTGGCAATCTGTATATCTTCTTTGGAGAAATGTCTATTTAGGTCTTCTGCCCGTTTTTGGATTGGGTTGTTTGTTTTTTTCAAATTGAGCTGCATGAGCTGCTGGTAAATTTTGGAGATTAATCCTTTGTCAGTTGCTTCCTTTGCAAATATTTTCTCCCATTCTGAGGGTTTTCTTTTGGTCTTGTTTATGGTTTCCTTTGCTGTGCAAAAGCTTTTAAGTTTCATTAGGTCCCATTTGTTTATTTTTGTTTTTATTTCCATTTCTCTAGGAGCTGGGTCAAAAAGGATCTTGCTATGACTTATGTCATACAGTGTTCTGCCTATGTTTTCCTCTAAGAGTCTGAGAGTGTCTGGCCTTACATTTAGGTCTTTAATCCATTTTGAGTTTATTTTTGTGTATGGTGTTAAGGAGTGTTCTAATTTCATTCTTTTACATGTAGCTGTCCAGTTTTCCCAGCACCACTTATTGAAGAGGCGTCTTTTCTCAATTTTATATTCTTGCCTCCTTTATCAAAACTAATGTGACCATATGTACATGGGTTTATCTCTGGGCTTTCTATCCTGTTCCATTGATCTATACTTCTGTTTTTGTGCCAGTACCATACTGTCTTGATTACTGTAGCTTTGGAGTATAGTCTGAAGTCTGGGAGCCTGATTCCTCCAGCACCGTTTTCCTTTCTCAGGGTTATGTTGGCTATTCGGGGTCTTCTGTGATTCCATACCAATTGGGAAATTTTTTGATCTAGTTCTGTGAAAAATGCCACTGGTAGTTTGATAGGGATTGCATTGAGTCTGTAGATTGCTTTGAGTAGTATAGTCATTTTCACAGTGTTGATTCTTCAAATCCAAGAACATGGTATATCGCTCCATCTGTTTGTATCCTCATTAATTTCTTTCATCAGTGTCTTATAATTTTCTTCATACCAGTCTTCTGTCTCCTTAGGTAGGTTTATTCCTAGATATTTTATTCTTTTAGTTGCAATGGTAAATGGGAGTGTTTTCTTAATTTCACTTTCAGATTTTTCATCATTAGTGTACAGGAATGCAAGAGATTTCTGTGCATTAATTTTGTATCCTGCTACTTTACCAAATTCATTGAGTAGCTCTAGTAGTTATCTGGTAACATCTTTAGGATTCTCTATGTATAGTATAGTATCATGTCATCTGAAAACAGTCACAGCTCTATTTCTTCTTTTCTGATTTGGATTCCTTTTATTTCTTTTTCTTCTCTGATTGCTGTGGCTAAAACTTCCAAAACTATGTCAATAGTGGTGAGAGTGGGCAACCTTGTCCTGTTCCTGATCTTAGTGGAAATGGTTTCAGTTTTTCACCATTGAGGATGATGTTGGCTGTGCATTTGTCATATATGGCCTTTATTATGTGGAGGAAAGTTCCCTCTATGCCTACTTTCTGGAGGGTTTTTATCATAAATGGGTGTTGAATTTTGTCAAAAGCTTTCTCTGCATCTATTGAGATGATCATTTGGTTTTTCTCCTTCAATTTGTTAATATGGTGTATCACATTGATTGATTTGCGTATCTTGAAGAATCCTTGCATTCCTGGGATAAACCCCACTTGATCATGGTGTATGATCCTTTTAATGTGCTGTTGGACTCTGTTTGCTAGTATTTTGTTGAGGATTTTGGCATCTGTGTTCATCAGTGATATTGGCCTGTAGTTTTCTTTTTTTGTGACATCTTTGTCTGGTTTTGGTATCAGGGTGATGGTGGCCTCGTAGAATGAGTTTGGGAGTGTTCCTCCCTCTGCTATATTTTGGAAAAGTTTGAGAAGGATAGGTGTTAGCTCTTCTCTAAATGTTTGATAGAATTCGCCTGTGGATCCATATGGTCCTGGGCTTTTGTGCGTTGGAAGAGTTTTAATCACAGTTTCAATTTCAGTACTTGTGATTGGTCTGTTCATATTTTCTGTTTCTTCCTGGTTCAGTCTCGGAAGGTTGTGCATTTCTAAGAACTTGTCCATTTCCTCCAGGTTGTCCACTTTACTGGCATATAGTTGCTTGTAGTAATCTCTCATGATCCTTTGTATTTCTGCAGTGTCAGTTGTTACTTCTCCGTTTGCATTTCTAATTTTATCGATTTGAGTCTTCTCCCTTTTTTTCTTGATGAGTCTGGTTAATGGTTTATCAATTTTGTTTATCTCCTCAAAGAACCAGCTTTTAGTTTTATTGATCTTTGCTATCGTTTCCTTCATTTCTTTTTCATTTATTTCTGATCTGATCTTTATGATTTCTTTCCTTCTGCTAACTTTGGTGGTTTTTTGTTCTTCTTCCTCTCATTGCTTTAGGTGTAATGTTAGGTTGCCTATTTGAGATGTTTCTTGTTTCTTAAAGTAAGATTGTATTGCTATAAACTTCCCTCTTAGAACTGCTTTTGCTGCATCCCACAGGTTTTGGGCCGTCGTGTCTCCATTGTCATTTGTTTCTAGGTATTTTTTGATTTCCCCTTTGATTTCTTCAGTGATCACTTCGTTATTAAGTAGTGTATTGTGTAGCCTCCATGTGTTTGTATTTTTTACAGATCTTTTCCTGTAATTGATATCTAGTCTCATAGCGTTGTGGTCGGAAAAGATACTTGATACGATTTCAATTTTCTTAAATTTACCAAGGCTTGGCTTGTGACCCAAGATATGATCTATCCTGGAGAATGTTCCATGAGCACTTGAGAAAAGTGTGTATTCTGTTGTTTTGGGGTGGAATGTCCTATAAATATCCATTAAGTCCATCTTGTTTAATGTATCATTTAAAGCTTGTGTTTCCTTATTTATTTTCATTTTGGATGATCTGCCCATTGGTGAAAGTGGGGTGTTAAAGTCCCCTACTATGATTGTGTTGCTGTCGATTTCCCCTTTTATGGCTGTTAGTATTTGCCTTATGTATTGAGGTGCTCCTATGTTGGGTGCATAAATATTTACAATTGTTATACCTTCCTCTTGGATCGATCCCTTGGTCATTATATAGTGTCCTTCTTTGTCTCTTGTAATAGTCTTTATTTTAAAGTCTATTTTGTCAGATATGAGAATTGCTACTCCAGCTTTCTTTTGATTTCCATTTGCATGGAATATCTTTTTCCATCCCCTCACTTTCAGTCTGTATGTGTCTCTAAGTCTGAAGTGGGTCTCTTGTAGACAGCGTATATATGGGTCTTGCTTTTGTATCCATTCAGCCACTCTATGTCTTTTGGTGGGAGCATCTAATCCATTTACATTTAAGGTAACTATTGATATGTATGTTCCTATTCCCATTTTCTTAAATGTTTTGGGTTTGTTATTGTAGGTGTTTTCCTTCTCTTGTATTTCTCGCCTAGAGAAGTTCCTTTAGCATCTGTTGTAAAGCTGGTTTGGTGGTGCTGAACTCTCTCAGCTTTTGCTTGTCTGTAAAGGTTTTAATTTCTCCATCAAATCTGAATGAGATCCTTGCTGGGTAGAGTAATCTTGGCTGTAGGTTTTTCTCCTTCATGACTTTAAGTATATCCTGCCACTCCCTTCTGGCTTGCAGAGTTTCTGCTGAAAGATCAGCTGTTAACCTTATGGGGATTCCCTTGTGTGTTATTTGTTGTTTTTCCCTTGCTGCTTTTAATATGTTTTCTTTATATTTAATTTTTGATAGTTTGATTAATATGTGTCTTGGCGTGTTTCTCCTTGGATTTCTCCTGTATGGGGCTCTCTGTGCTTCCAGGACTTGATTAACTATTTCCTTTCCCATATTAGGGAAGTTTTCAACTATAATCTCTTCAAATATTTTCTCAGTCCCTTTCTTTTTCTCTTCTTCTTCTGGGACCCCTATAATTCGAATGTTGGTGCGTTTAATGTTGTCCCAGAGGTCTCTGAGACTGTCCTCAGTTCTTTTCATTCTTTGTTCTTTATTCTGCTCTGCAGTAGCTATTTCCACTATTTTATCTTCCAGGTCACTTATCCGTTCTTCTGCCTCAGTTATTCTGCTATTGATCCCATCTAGAGTATTTTTAATTTCATTTATTGTGTTTTTCATCGTTGCTTGGTTCCTCTTTAGTTCTTCTACATCCTTGTTAAATGTTTCTTGCATTTTGTCTATTCTATTTCCAAGATTTTGGATCATCTTTACTATCATCATGCTGAATTCTTCTTCAGGTAGACTGCCTATTTCCTCTTCATTTGTTAGGTCTGGTGTGTTTTGACCCTGCTCCTTCACCTGCTGTGTGTTTTTGGTCTTCTCATTTGGTTTATCTTACTGTGTTTGGGGTCTCCTTTTCACAGGCTGCAGGTTCGTAATTCCCGTTGTTTTTGGTATCTGTCCCCAGTGGCTAAGGTTGCTTCAGTGGGTTGTGTAGGCTTCCTGGTGGAGGGGACTAGTGCCTGTGTTCTGGTGGATGAGGTTGGATCTTGTCTTTCTGGTGGGCAAGTCCACGTCTGGTGGTGTGTTTTGGGGTGTCTGTGGCCTTATTATGATTTTAGGCAGCCTCTCTGCTAATGGATGGGGCCGTGTTCCTGTCTTGCTAGTTGTTTGGCATAGTGTGTCCAGCACTGTAGCTTGCTGGTCGTTGAGTGAAGCTGGGTCTTGATGTTGAGATGGAGATCTCTGAGAGATTTTTGCCGTTTGGTATTATGTGGAGCTGGGAGGTCTCTTGTGGACCAGTGTCCTGAAGTTGGCCCTCCCACCTCAGAGGCACAGCCCTGATGCCTGGCTGGAGCACCAAGAGCCTTTCATCCCCACAGCTCAGAATACAAGGGAGAAAAACATAGAAAGAAAGAAAGAAAGAGGATAAAATAAAATAAAATAAAGCTATTATAATAAAAAATAAGAAAAATAATTATTCAGAGTAAATATTCAGAAAATTTTTTTTTAATTTTTAAAAATAGATTTATTAATTTTTTATAATAAAAAATAAGAAAAAAATTATTAAGAAAAAAATTTTTTAATTTTTTAAAATAAAAAATATGGAAAAACTTATTAAAATTTTTTTAATTTCTAAAAATAGAAAATAAGGATAAAATTATTAAGAAAACATATATTAGGAAAACACAATTTTTTTAAGTAAAAAAAAAAATACGGACGGACATTACCCTAGGACTAATGGTGAAAGCAAAGCTATACACACAAAATCTCACCCAGAAGCATACACAGATAGACTCACAAAAAAAGGAAAAGGGGAAAAAATAATATATCCTGCTCCCAAAGTCCAGCTCTTGAAGTTGGGATGATTCGTTGTCTATTCAGGTATTCAACAGATGCAGGCACATCAAGTTGTTTGTGGAGCGTTAATCCGCTGCTTCTGAGGCTGCTGGGAATGATTTCCCTTTCTCTTCTTTGTTCGTACAGCTCCCAGGGTTCAGCTTTGGATTTGGCCCCGCCTCTGCATGTAGGTCGCCTGAGGGCGTCCGTTCCCCGCCCAGACAGAACGGGGTTAAAGGAGCAGCTGCTTCGGGGGCTGTGGCTCACTCAGGCCGTGGGGAGGGAGGGGTACGGATGCGGGGCGAGCCTGCGGCGGCAGAGGCTGGTGTGACGTTGCAGCAGCCTGAGGCGCGCCGTGCATTCTCCCGGGGAAGTTGTCCCCGGATCACGGGAGCCTGGCAGTGGCGAGCTGCACCCGCTCCCGGGAGGGGCGGTGTGGGGAGTGACCTGTGCTTGCACACCGGCTTCTTGGTAGCGGCAGCAGCAGCCTTAGCGTCTCCTGCCCGTCTCTGGGGTCCGCGCTGATAACCGCGGCTCGCGCCTGTCTCTGGGGTCCGCGCTGTTAGCCGCGGCTCGCGCCCGTCTCTGGAGTTCGTTTAGGCGGCGCTCTGAATCCCCTCTCCTTGCGCGCCGCGAAACAAAGAGGCAAGAAAAAGTCTCTTGCCTCTTCGGCAGCTGCAGACTATTTCCCGGACTCCCTCCCGGCTAGCACCGAAGCCCGAGCCTCAGCTCCCAGCCCCCGCCCGCCCCGGCGGCCGAGCAGACAAGCCTCTCGGGCTGGTGAGTGCTACTCAGCACCGATCCTCCATGCGGGAATCTCTCCGCTTTGCCCTCCGCACCCCTGTGGCTGCGCTCTCCTCCGTGGCTCCGAAGCTCCCCCCTCTGCCACCCGCAGTCTCTGCCCACGAAGGGGCTCCTAGTGTGTGGACACCTTTCCTCCTTCACGGCTCCCTCCCACTGGTGCAGGTCCCGTCCCTATTCTTTTGTCTCTATTATTTCTTTTTTCTTTTACCCTACCCAAGTACGTGGGGATTTTCTTGCCTTTTGGGAGGTCTGACGTCTTCTGCCAGCGTTCACTGGGTGTTCTGTAGGAGCAGTTCCACGTGTAGAGGTATTTCTACTGTATCTGTGGGAAGGAAGGTGATCTCCGCGTCTTACTCTTCCGCCATCTTGCCCCTACCTCTCCATAACTCTTTTTGAATTATGGTTTTCTCAGGGTATACGCCCAGTAGTAGGATTGCTGGGTCGTATGGTAGTTCTAGTTTTAGATTTTTAAGGAACCTCCCTACAGTTCTCTATAGTGGCTGTATCAATTTACATTCCCACCAACAGTGTATGAGGGTTCCATTTTCTCCACACCCTCTCCAGCATTTATTGTTTGTAGATGTTTTGATGATGGCCATTCTAACCGGTGTGAGATGATATCACACTGTAGTTTTGATTTGCATTTCTCTAATGATTAGTGATGTTGAGCATTCTTTCATGTGTTTGTTGGCAATCTGTATATCTTCTTTGGAGAAATGTCTATTTAGGTCTTCTGCCCGTTTTTGGATTGGGTTGTTTGTTTTTTTCAAATTGAGCTGCATGAGCTGCTGGGAAATTTTGGAGATTAATCCTTTGTCAGTTGCTTCCTTTGCAAATATTTTCTCCCATTCTGAGGGTTTTCTTTTGGTCTTGTTTATGGTTTCCTTTGCTGTGCAAAAGCTTTTAAGTTTCATTAGGTCCCATTTGTTTATTTTTGTTTTTATTTCCATTTCTCTAGGAGCTGGGTCAAAAAGGATCTTGCTATGACTTATGTCATACAGTGTTCTGCCTATGTTTTCCTCTAAGAGTCTGAGAGTGTCTGGCCTTACATTTAGGTCTTTAATCCATTTTGAGTTTATTTTTGTGTATGGTGTTAAGGAGTGTTCTAATTTCATCCTTTTACATGTAGCTGTCCAGTTTTCCCAGCACCACTTATTGAAGAGGCGTCTTTTCTCAATTTTATATTCTTGCCTCCTTTATCAAAACTAATGTGACCATATGTACATGGGTTTATCTCTGGGCTTTCTATCCTGTTCCATTGATCTATACTTCTGTTTTTGTGCCAGTACCATACTGTCTTGATTACTGTAGCTTTGGAGTATAGTCTGAAGTCTGGGAGCCTGATTCCTCCAGCACCGTTTTCCTTTCTCAAGGTTACGTTGGCTATTCGGGGTCTTCTGTGATTCCATACCAATTGGGAAATTTTTTGATCTAGTTCTGTGAAAAATGCCAGTGGTAGTTTGATAGGGATTGCATTGAGTCTGTAGATTGCTTTGAGTAGTATAGTCATTTTCACAGTGTTGATTCTTCCAATCCAAGAACATGGTATATCGCTCCATCTGTTTGTATCCTCATTAATTTCTTTCATCAGTGTCTTATAATTTTCTTCATACCAGTCTTCTGTCTCCTTAGGTAGGTTTATTCCTAGGTATTTTATTCTTTTAGTTGCAATGGTAAATGGGAGTGTTTTCTTAATTTCACTTTCAGATTTTTCATCATTAGTGTACAGGAATGCAAGAGATTTCTGTGCATTAATTTTGTATCCTGCTACTTTACCAAATTCATTGAGTAGCTCTAGTAGTTATCTGGTAACATCTTTAGGATTCTCTATGTATAGTATAGTATCATGTCATCTGAAAACAGTCACAGCTCTATTTCTTCTTTTCTGATTTGGATTCCTTTTATTTCTTTTTCTTCTCTGATTGCTGTGGCTAAAACTTCCAAAACTATGTCAATAGTGGTGAGAGTGGGCAACCTTGTCCTGTTCCTGATCTTAGTGGAAATGGTTTCAGTTTTTCACCATTGAGGATGATGTTGGCTGTGCATTTGTCATATATGGCCTTTATTATGTGGAGGAAAGTTCCCTCTATGCCTACTTTCTGGAGGGTTTTTATCATAAATGGGTGTTGAATTTTGTCAAAAGCTTTCTCTGCATCTATTGAGATGATCATTTGGTTTTTCTCCTTCAATTTGTTAATATGGTGTATCACATTGATTGATTTGCGTATCTTGAAGAATCCTTGCATTCCTGGGATAAACCCCACTTGATCATGGTGTATGATCCTTTTAATGTGCTGTTGGACTCTGTTTGCTAGTATTTTGTTGAGGATTTTGGCATCTGTGTTCATCAGTGATATTGGCCTGTAGTTTTCTTTTTTTGTGACATCTTTGTCTGGTTTTGGTATCAGGGTGATGGTGGCCTCGTAGAATGAGTTTGGGAGTGTTCCTCCCTCTGCTATATTTTGGAAAAGTTTGAGAAGGATAGGTGTTAGCTCTTCTCTAAATGTTTGATAGAATTCGCCTGTGGATCCATATGGTCCTGGGCTTTTGTGCGTTGGAAGAGTTTTAATCACAGTTTCAATTTCAGTACTTGTGATTGGTCTGTTCATATTTTCTGTTTCTTCCTGGTTCAGTCTCGGAAGGTTGTGCATTTCTAAGAACTTGTCCATTTCCTCCAGGTTGTCCACTTTACTGGCATATAGTTGCTTGTAGTAATCTCTCATGATCCTTTGTATTTCTGCAGTGTCAGTTGTTACTTCTCCGTTTGCATTTCTAATTTTATCGATTTGAGTCTTCTCCCTTTTTTTCTTGATGAGTCTGGTTAATGGTTTATCAATTTTGTTTATCTCCTCAAAGAACCAGCTTTTAGTTTTATTGATCTTTGCTATCGTTTCCTTCATTTCTTTTTCATTTATTTCTGATCTGATCTTTATGATTTCTTTCCTTCTGCTAACTTTGGTGGTTTTTTGTTCTTCTTCCTCTCATTGCTTTAGGTGTAATGTTAGGTTGCCTATTTGAGATGTTTCTTGTTTCTTAAAGTAAGATTGTATTGCTATAAACTTCCCTCTTAGAACTGCTTTTGCTGCATCCCACAGGTTTTGGGCCGTCGTGTCTCCATTGTCATTTGTTTCTAGGTATTTTTTGATTTCCCCTTTGATTTCTTCAGTGATCACTTCGTTATTAAGTAGTGTATTGTGTAGCCTCCATGTGTTTGTATTTTTTACAGATCTTTTCCTGTAATTGATATCTAGTCTCATAGCGTTGTGGTCGGAAAAGATACTTGATACGATTTCAATTTTCTTAAATTTACCAAGGCTTGGCTTGTGACCCAAGATATGATCTATCCTGGAGAATGTTCCATGAGCACTTGAGAAAAGTGTGTATTCTGTTGTTTTGGGGTGGAATGTCCTATAAATATCCATTAAGTCCATCTTGTTTAATGTATCATTTAAAGCTTGTGTTTCCTTATTTATTTTCATTTTGGATGATCTGCCCATTGGTGAAAGTGGGGTGTTAAAGTCCCCTACTATGATTGTGTTGCTGTCGATTTCCCCTTTCATGGCTGTTAGTATTTGCCTTATGTATTGAGGTGCTCCTATGTTGGGTGCATAAATATTTACAATTGTTATACCTTCCTCTTGGATCGATCCCTTGATCATTATATAGTGTCCTTCTTTGTCTCTTGTAATAGTCTTTATTTTAAAGTCTATTTTGTCAGATATGAGAATTGCTACTCCAGCTTTCTTTTGATTTCCATTTGCATGGAATATCTTTTTCCATCCCCTCACTTTCAGTCTGTATGTGTCTCTAAGTCTGAAGTGGGTCTCTTGTAGACAGCATATATATGGGTCTTGCTTTTGTATCCATTCAGCCACTCTATGTCTTTTGGTGGGAGCATCTAATCCATTTACATTTAAGGTAACTATTGATATGTATGTTCCTATTCCCATTTTCTTAAATGTTTTGGGTTTGTTATTGTAGGTGTTTTCCTTCTCTTGTATTTCTCGCCTAGAGAAGTTCCTTTAGCATCTGTTGTAAAGCTGGTTTGGTGGTGCTGAACTCTCTCAGCTTTTGCTTGTCTGTAAAGGTTTTAATTTCTCCATCAAATCTGAATGAGATCCTTGCTGGGTAGAGTAATCTTGGCTGTAGGTTTTTCTCCTTCATGACTTTAAGTATATCCTGCCACTCCCTTCTGGCTTGCAGAGTTTCTGCTGAAAGATCAGCTGTTATCCTTATGGGAATTCCCTTGTGTGTTATTTGTTGTTTTTCCCTTGCTGCTTTTAATATGTCTTCTTTATATTTAATTTTTGATAGTTTGATTAATATGTGTCTTGGCGTGTTTCTCCTTGGATTTCTCCTGTATGGGGCTCTCTGTGCTTCCAGGACTTGATTAACTATTTCCTTTCCCATATTAGGGAAGTTTTCAACTATAATCTCTTCAAATATTTTCTCAGTCCCTTTCTTTTTCTCTTCTTCTTCTGGGACCCCTATAATTCGAATGTTGGTGCGTTTAATGTTGTCCCAGAGGTCTCTGAGACTGTCCTCAGTTCTTTTCATTCTTTGTTCTTTATTCTGCTCTGCAGTAGCTATTTCCACTATTTTATCTTCCAGGTCACTTATCCGTTCTTCTGCCTCAGTTATTCTGCTATTGATCCCATCTAGAGTATTTTTAATTTCATTTATTGTGTTTTTCATCGTTGCTTGGTTCCTCTTTAGTTCTTCTACATCCTTGTTAAATGTTTCTTGCATTTTGTCTATTCTATTTCCAAGATTTTGGATCATCTTTACTATCATTATTCTGAATTCTTCTTCAGGTAGACTGCCTATTTCCTCTTCATTTGTTAGGTCTGGTGTGTTTTGACCCTGCTCCTTCACCTGCTGTGTGTTTTTGGTCTTCTCATTTGGTTTATCTTACTGTGTTTGGGGTCTCCTTTTCACAGGCTGCAGGTTCGTAATTCCCGTTGTTTTTGGTATCTGTCCCCAGTGGCTAAGGTTGCTTCAGTGGGTTGTGTAGGCTTCCTGGTGGAGGGGACTAGTGCCTGTGTTCTGGTGGATGAGGTTGGATCTTGTCTTTCTGGTGGGCAAGTCCACGTCTGGTGGTGTGTTTTGGGGTGTCTGTGGCCTTATTATGATTTTAGGCAGCCTCTCTGCTAATGGATGGGGCCGTGTTCCTGTCTTGCTAGTTGTTTGGCATAGTGTGTCCAGCACTGTAGCTTGCTGGTCGTTGAGTGAAGCTGGGTCTTGATGTTGAGATGGAGATCTCTGAGAGATTTTTGCCGTTTGGTATTATGTGGAGCTGGGAGGTCTCTTGTGGACCAGTGTCCTGAAGTTGGCCCTCCCACCTCAGAGGCACAGCCCTGATGCCTGGCTGGAGCACCAAGAGCCTTTCATCCCCACAGCTCAGAATATAAGGGAGAAAAAAATAGAAAGAAAGAAAGAAAGAGGATAAAATAAAATAAAATAAAGCTATTATAATAAAAAATAAGAAAAAAAATTATTCAGAGTAAATATTCAGAAATTTTTTTTAATTTTTAAAAATAGATTTATTAATTTTTTATAATAAAAAATAAGAAAAAAATTATTAAGAAAAAATTTTTTTAATTTTTTAAAATAAAAAATATGGAAAAACTTATTAAAATTTTTTTAATTTCTAAAAATAGAAAATAAGGATAAAATTATTAAGAAAACATATATTAGGAAAACACAATTTTTTTAAGTAAAAAAAAAAAATACGGACGGACATAACCCTAGGACTAATGGTGAAAGCAAAGCTATACACACAAAATCTCACCCAGAAGCATACACAGATACACTCACAAAAAAAGGAAAAGGGGAAAAAATAATATATCCTGCTCCCAAAGTCCAGCTCTTGAATTTGGGATGATTCGTTGTCTATTCAGGTATTCAACAGATGCAGGCACATCAAGTTGTTTGTGGAGCGTTAATCCGCTGCTTCTGAGGCTGCTGGGAATGATTTCCCTTTCTCTCCTTTGTTCGTACAGCTCCCAGGGTTCAGCTTTGGATTTGGCCCCGCCTCTGCATGTAGGTCGCCTGAGGGCGTCCGTTCCCCGCCCAGACAGAACGGGGTTAAAGGAGCAGCTGCTTCGGGGGCTGTGCCTCACTCAGGCCGTGGGGAGGGAGGGGTACGGATGCGGGGCGAGCCTGCGGCGGCAGAGGCTGGTGTGACGTTGCAGCAGCCTGAGGCGCGCCGTGCATTCTCCCGGGGAAGTTGTCCCCGGATCACGGGAGCCTGGCAGTGGCGAGCTGCACCCGCTCCCGGGAGGGGCGGTGTGGGGAGTGACCTGTGCTTGCACACCGGCTTCTTGGTAGCGGCAGCAGCAGCCTTAGCGTCTCCTGCCCGTCTCTGGGGTCCGCGCTGATAACCGCGGCTCGCGCCTGTCTCTGGGGTCCGCGCTGTTAGCCGCGGCTCGCGCCCGTCTCTGGAGTTCGTTTAGGCGGCGCTCTGAATCCCCTCTCCTTGCGCGCCGCGAAACAAAGAGGCAAGAAAAAGTCTCTTGCCTCTTCGGCAGCTGCAGACTATTTCCCGGACTCCCTCCCGGCTAGCACCGAAGCCCGAGCCTCAGCTCCCAGCCCCCGCCCGCCCCGGCGGCCGAGCAGACAAGCCTCTCGGGCTGGTGAGTGCTACTCAGCACCGATCCTCCATGCGGGAATCTCTCCGCTTTGCCCTCCGCACCCCTGTGGCTGCGCTCTCCTCCATGGCTCCGAAGCTCCCCCCTCTGCCACCCGCAGTCTCTGCCCACGAAGGGGCTCCTAGTGTGTGGACACCTTTCCTCCTTCACGGCTCCCTCCCACTGGTGCAGGTCCCGTCCCTATTCTTTTGTCTCTATTATTTCTTTTTTCTTTTACCCTACCCAAGTACGTGGGGATTTTCTTGCCTTTTGGGAGGTCTGACGTCTTCTGCCAGCGTTCAGTGGGTGTTCTGTAGGAGCAGTTCCACGTGTAGAGGTATTTCTACTGTATCTGTGGGAAGGAAGGTGATCTCCGCGTCTTACTCTTCCGCCATCTTGCCCCTACCTCTCCATAACTCTTTTTGAATTATGGTTTTCTCAGGGTATACGCCCAGTAGTAGGATTGCTGAGTCGTATGGTAGTTCTAGTTTTAGATTTTTAAGGAACCTCCCTACAGTTCTCTATAGTGGCTGTATCAATTTACATTCCCACCAACAGTGTATGAGGGTTCCATTTTCTCCACACCCTCTCCAGCATTTATTGTTTGTAGATGTTTTGATGATGGCCATTCTAACCGGTGTGAGATGATATCACACTGTAGTTTTGATTTGCATTTCTCTAATGATTAGTGATGTTGAGCATTCTTTCATGTGTTTGTTGGCAATCTGTATATCTTCTTTGGAGAAATGTCTATTTAGGTCTTCTGCCCGTTTTTGGATTGGGTTGTTTGTTTTTTTCAAATTGAGCTGCATGAGCTGCTGGTAAATTTTGGAGATTAATCCTTTGTCAGTTGCTTCCTTTGCAAATATTTTCTCCCATTCTGAGGGTTTTCTTTTGGTCTTGTTTATGGTTTCCTTTGCTGTGCAAAAGCTTTTAAGTTTCATTAGGTCCCATTTGTTTATTTTTGTTTTTATTTCCATTTCTCTAGGAGCTGGGTCAAAAAGGATCTTGCTATGACTTATGTCATACAGTGTTCTGCCTATGTTTTCCTCTAAGAGTCTGAGAGTGTCTGGCCTTACATTTAGGTCTTTAATCCATTTTGAGTTTATTTTTGTGTATGGTGTTAAGGAGTGTTCTAATTTCATCCTTTTACATGTAGCTGTCCAGTTTTCCCAGCACCACTTATTGAAGAGGCGTCTTTTCTCAATTTTATATTCTTGCCTCCTTTATCAAAACTAATGTGACCATATGTACATGGGTTTATCTCTGGGCTTTCTATCCTGTTCCATTGATCTATACTTCTGTTTTTGTGCCAGTACCATACTGTCTTGATTACTGTAGCTTTGGAGTATAGTCTGAAGTCTGGGAGCCTGATTCCTCCAGCACCGTTTTCCTTTCTCAAGGTTACGTTGGCTATTCGGGGTCTTCTGTGATTCCATACCAATTGGGAAATTTTTTGATCTAGTTCTGTGAAAAATGCCAGTGGTAGTTTGATAGGGATTGCATTGAGTCTGTAGATTGCTTTGAGTAGTATAGTCATTTTCACAGTGTTGATTCTTCCAATCCAAGAACATGGTATATCGCTCCATCTATTTGTATCCTCATTAATTTCTTTCATCAGTGTCTTATAATTTTCTTCATACCAGTCTTCTGTCTCCTTAGGTAGGTTTATTCCTAGGTATTTTATTCTTTTAGTTGCAATGGTAAATGGGAGTGTTTTCTTAATTTCACTTTCAGATTTTTCATCATTAGTGTACAGGAATGCAAGAGATTTCTGTGCATTAATTTTGTATCCTGCTACTTTACCAAATTCATTGAGTAGCTCTAGTAGTTATCTGGTAACATCTTTAGGATTCTCTATGTATAGTATAGTATCATGTCATCTGAAAACAGTCACAGCTCTATTTCTTCTTTTCTGATTTGGATTCCTTTTATTTCTTTTTCTTCTCTGATTGCTGTGGCTAAAACTTCCAAAACTATGTCAATAGTGGTGAGAGTGGGCAACCTTGTCCTGTTCCTGATCTTAGTGGAAATGGTTTCAGTTTTTCACCATTGAGGATGATGTTGGCTGTGCATTTGTCATATATGGCCTTTATTATGTGGAGGAAAGTTCCCTCTATGCCTACTTTCTGGAGGGTTTTTATCATAAATGGGTGTTGAATTTTGTCAAAAGCTTTCTCTGCATCTATTGAGATGATCATTTGGTTTTTCTCCTTCAATTTGTTAATATGGTGTATCACATTGATTGATTTGCGTATCTTGAAGAATCCTTGCATTCCTGGGATAAACCCCACTTGATCATGGTGTATGATCCTTTTAATGTGCTGTTGGACTCTGTTTGCTAGTATTTTGTTGAGGATTTTGGCATCTGTGTTCATCAGTGATATTGGCCTGTAGTTTTCTTTTTTTGTGACATCTTTGTCTGGTTTTGGTATCAGGGTGATGGTGGCCTCGTAGAATGAGTTTGGGAGTGTTCCTCCCTCTGCTATATTTTGGAAAAGTTTGAGAAGGATAGGTGTTAGCTCTTCTCTAAATGTTTGATAGAATTCGCCTGTGGATCCATATGGTCCTGGGCTTTTGTGCGTTGGAAGAGTTTTAATCACAGTTTCAATTTCAGTACTTGTGATTGGTCTGTTCATATTTTCTGTTTCTTCCTGGTTCAGTCTCGGAAGGTTGTGCATTTCTAAGAACTTGTCCATTTCCTCCAGGTTGTCCACTTTACTGGCATATAGTTGCTTGTAGTAATCTCTCATGATCCTTTGTATTTCTGCAGTGTCAGTTGTTACTTCTCCGTTTGCATTTCTAATTTTATCGATTTGAGTCTTCTCCCTTTTTTTCTTGATGAGTCTGGTTAATGGTTTATCAATTTTGTTTATCTCCTCAAAGAACCAGCTTTTAGTTTTATTGATCTTTGCTATCGTTTCCTTCATTTCTTTTTCATTTATTTCTGATCTGATCTTTATGATTTCTTTCCTTCTGCTAACTTTGGTGGTTTTTTGTTCTTCTTCCTCTCATTGCTTTAGGTGTAATGTTAGGTTGCCTATTTGAGATGTTTCTTGTTTCTTAAAGTAAGATTGTATTGCTATAAACTTCCCTCTTAGAACTGCTTTTGCTGCATCCCACAGGTTTTGGGCCGTCGTGTCTCCATTGTCATTTGTTTCTAGGTATTTTTTGATTTCCCCTTTGATTTCTTCAGTGATCACTTCGTTATTAAGTAGTGTATTGTGTAGCCTCCATGTGTTTGTATTTTTTACAGATCTTTTCCTGTAATTGATATCTAGTCTCATAGCGTTGTGGTCGGAAAAGATACTTGATACGATTTCAATTTTCTTAAATTTACCAAGGCTTGGCTTGTGACCCAAGATATGATCTATCCTGGAGAATGTTCCATGAGCACTTGAGAAAAGTGTGTATTCTGTTGTTTTGGGGTGGAATGTCCTATAAATATCCATTAAGTCCATCTTGTTTAATGTATCATTTAAAGCTTGTGTTTCCTTATTTATTTTCATTTTGGATGATCTGCCCATTGGTGAAAGTGGGGTGTTAAAGTCCCCTACTATGATTGTGTTGCTGTCGATTTCCCCTTTTATGGCTGTTAGTATTTGCCTTATGTATTGAGGTGCTCCTATGTTGGGTGCATAAATATTTACAATTGTTATACCTTCCTCTTGGATCGATCCCTTGATCATTATATAGTGTCCTTCTTTGTCTCTTGTAATAGTCTTTATTTTAAAGTCTATTTTGTCAGATATGAGAATTGCTACTCCAGCTTTCTTTTGATTTCCATTTGCATGGAATATCTTTTTCCATCCCCTCACTTTCAGTCTGTATGTGTCTCTAAGTCTGAAGTGGGTCTCTTGTAGACAGCATATATATGGGTCTTGCTTTTGTATCCATTCAGCCACTCTATGTCTTTTGGTGGGAGCATCTAATCCATTTACATTTAAGGTAACTATTGATATGTATGTTCCTATTCCCATTTTCTTAAATGTTTTGGGTTTGTTATTGTAGGTGTTTTCCTTCTCTTGTATTTCTCGCCTAGAGAAGTTCCTTTAGCATCTGTTGTAAAGCTGGTTTGGTGGTGCTGAACTCTCTCAGCTTTTGCTTGTCTGTAAAGGTTTTAATTTCTCCATCAAATCTGAATGAGATCCTTGCTGGGTAGAGTAATCTTGGCTGTAGGTTTTTCTCCTTCATGACTTTAAGTATATCCTGCCACTCCCTTCTGGCTTGCAGAGTTTCTGCTGAAAGATCAGCTGTTAACCTTATGGGGATTCCCTTGTGTGTTATTTGTTGTTTTTCCCTTGCTGCTTTTAATATGTTTTCTTTATATTTAATTTTTGATAGTTTGATTAATATGTGTCTTGGCGTGTTTCTCCTTGGATTTCTCCTGTATGGGGCTCTCTGTGCTTCCAGGACTTGATTAACTATTTCCTTTCCCATATTAGGGAAGTTTTCAACTATAATCTCTTCAAATATTTTCTCAGTCCCTTTCTTTTTCTCTTCTTCTTCTGGGACCCCTATAATTCGAATGTTGGTGCGTTTAATGTTGTCCCAGAGGTCTCTGAGACTGTCCTCAGTTCTTTTCATTCTTTGTTCTTTATTCTGCTCTGCAGTAGCTATTTCCACTATTTTATCTTCCAGGTCACTTATCCGTTCTTCTGCCTCAGTTATTCTGCTATTGATCCCATCTAGAGTATTTTTAATTTCATTTATTGTGTTTTTCATCGTTGCTTGGTTCCTCTTTAGTTCTTCTACATCCTTGTTAAATGTTTCTTGCATTTTGTCTATTCTATTTCCAAGATTTTGGATCATCTTTACTATCATTATTCTGAATTCTTTTTCAGGTAGACTGCCTATTTCCTCTTCATTTGTTAGGTCTGGTGTGTTTTGACCCTGCTCCTTCACCTGCTGTGTGTTTTTGGTCTTCTCATTTGGTTTATCTTACTGTGTTTGGGGTCTCCTTTTCACAGGCTGCACGTTCGTAATTCCCGTTGTTTTTGGTATCTGTCCCCAGTGGCTAAGGTTGCTTCAGTGGGTTGTGTAGGCTTCCTGGTGGAGGGGACTAGTGCCTGTGTTCTGGTGGATGAGGTTGGATCTTGTCTTTCTGGTGGGCAAGTCCACGTCTGGTGGTGTGTTTTGGGGTGTCTGTGGCCTTATTATGATTTTAGGCAGCCTCTCTGCTAATGGATGGGGCCGTGTTCCTGTCTTGCTAGTTGTTTGGCATAGTGTGTCCAGCACTGTAGCTTGCTGGTCGTTGAGTGAAGCTGGGTCTTGATGTTGAGATGGAGATCTCTGAGAGATTTTTGCCGTTTGGTATTATGTGGAGCTGGGAGGTCTCTTGTGGACCAGTGTCCTGAAGTTGGCCCTCCCACCTCAGAGGCACAGCCCTGATGCCTGGCTGGAGCACCAAGAGCCTTTCATCCACACAGCTCAGAATACAAGGGAGAAAAAAATAGAAAGAAAGAAAGAAAGAGGATAAAATAAAATAAAATAAAGCTATTATAATAAAAAATAAGAAAAAAAATTATTCAGAGTAAATATTCAGAAAATTTTTTTTAATTTTTAAAAATAGATTTATTAATTTTTTATAATAAAAAATAAGAAAAAAATTATTAAGAAAAAATTTTTTTAATTTTTTAAAATAAAAAATATGGAAAAACTTATTAAAATTTTTTTAATTTCTAAAAATAGAAAATAAGGATAAAATTATTAAGAAAACATATATTAGGAAAACACAATTTTTTTAAGTAAAAAAAAAAAAATACGGACGGACATAACCCTAGGACTAATGGTGAAAGCAAAGCTATACACACAAAATCTCACCCAGAAGCATACACAGATACACTCACAAAAAAAGGAAAAGGGGAAAAAATAATATATCCTGCTCCCAAAGTCCAGCTCTTGAATTTGGGATGATTCGTTGTCTATTCAGGTATTCAACAGATGCAGGCACATCAAGTTGTTTGTGGAGCGTTAATCCGCTGCTTCTGAGGCTGCTGGGAATGATTTCCCTTTCTCTTCTTTGTTCGTACAGCTCCCAGGGTTCAGCTTTGGATTTGGCCCCGCCTCTGCATGTAGGTCGCCTGAGGGCGTCCGTTCCCCGCCCAGACAGAACGGGGTTAAAGGAGCAGCTGCTTCGGGGGCTGTGCCTCACTCAGGCCGTGGGGAGGGAGGGGTACGGATGCGGGGCGAGCCTGCGGCGGCAGAGGCTGGTGTGACGTTGCAGCAGCCTGAGGCGCGCCGTGCATTCTCCCGGGGAAGTTGTCCCCGGATCACGGGAGCCTGGCAGTGGCGAGCTGCACCCGCTCCCGGGAGGGGCGGTGTGGGGAGTGACCTGTGCTTGCACACCGGCTTCTTGGTAGCGGCAGCAGCAGCCTTAGCGTCTCCTGCCCGTCTCTGGGGTCCGCGCTGATAACCGCGGCTCGCGCCTGTCTCTGGGGTCCGCGCTGTTAGCCGCGGCTCGCGCCCGTCTCTGGAGTTCGTTTAGGCGGCGCTCTGAATCCCCTCTCCTTGCGCGCCGCGAAACAAAGAGGCAAGAAAAAGTCTCTTGCCTCTTCGGCAGCTGCAGACTATTTCCCGGACTCCCTCCCGGCTAGCACCGAAGCCCGAGCCTCAGCTCCCAGCCCCCGCCCGCCCCGGCGGCCGAGCAGACAAGCCTCTCGGGCTGGTGAGTGCTACTCAGCACCGATCCTCCATGCGGGAATCTCTCCGCTTTGCCCTCCGCACCCCTGTGGCTGCGCTCTCCTCCGTGGCTCCGAAGCTCCCCCCTCTGCCACCCGCAGTCTCTGCCCACGAAGGGGCTCCTAGTGTGTGGACACCTTTCCTCCTTCACGGCTCCCTCCCACTGGTGCAGGTCCCGTCCCTATTCTTTTGTCTCTATTATTTCTTTTTTCTTTTACCCTACCCAAGTACGTGGGGATTTTCTTGCCTTTTGGGAGGTCTGACGTCTTCTGCCAGCGTTCAGTGGGTGTTCTGTAGGAGCAGTTCCACGTGTAGAGGTATTTCTACTGTATCTGTGGGAAGGAAGGTGATCTCCGCGTCTTACTCTTCCGCCATCTTGCCCCTACCTCTCCATAACTCTTTTTGAATTATGGTTTTCTCAGGGTATACGCCCAGTAGTAGGATTGCTGAGTCGTATGGTAGTTCTAGTTTTAGATTTTTAAGGAACCTCCCTACAGTTCTCTATAGTGGCTGTATCAATTTACATTCCCACCAACAGTGTATGAGGGTTCCATTTTCTCCACACCCTCTCCAGCATTTATTGTTTGTAGATGTTTTGATGATGGCCATTCTAACCGGTGTGAGATGATATCACACTGTAGTTTTGATTTGCATTTCTCTAATGATTAGTGATGTTGAGCATTCTTTCATGTGTTTGTTGGCAATCTGTATATCTTCTTTGGAGAAATGTCTATTTAGGTCTTCTGCCCGTTTTTGGATTGGGTTGTTTGTTTTTTTCAAATTGAGCTGCATGAGCTGCTGGTAAATTTTGGAGATTAATCCTTTGTCAGTTGCTTCCTTTGCAAATATTTTCTCCCATTCTGAGGGTTTTCTTTTGGTCTTGTTTATGGTTTCCTTTGCTGTGCAAAAGCTTTTAAGTTTCATTAGGTCCCATTTGTTTATTTTTGTTTTTATTTCCATTTCTCTAGGAGCTGGGTCAAAAAGGATCTTGCTATGACTTATGTCATACAGTGTTCTGCCTATGTTTTCCTCTAAGAGTCTGAGAGTGTCTGGCCTTACATTTAGGTCTTTAATCCATTTTGAGTTTATTTTTGTGTATGGTGTTAAGGAGTGTTCTAATTTCATCCTTTTACACGTAGCTGTCCAGTTTTCCCAGCACCACTTATTGAAGAGGCGTCTTTTCTCAATTTTATATTCTTGCCTCCTTTATCAAAACTAATGTGACCATATGTACATGGGTTTATCTCTGGGCTTTCTATCCTGTTCCATTGATCTATACTTCTGTTTTTGTGCCAGTACCATACTGTCTTGATTACTGTAGCTTTGGAGTATAGTCTGAAGTCTGGGAGCCTGATTCCTCCAGCACCGTTTTCCTTTCTCAAGGTTACGTTGGCTATTCGGGGTCTTCTGTGATTCCATACCAATTGGGAAATTTTTTGATCTAGTTCTGTGAAAAATGCCAGTGGTAGTTTGATAGGGATTGCATTGAGTCTGTAGATTGCTTTGAGTAGTATAGTCATTTTCACAGTGTTGATTCTTCCAATCCAAGAACATGGTATATCGCTCCATCTGTTTGTATCCTCATTAATTTCTTTCATCAGTGTCTTATAATTTTCTTCAGACCAGTCTTCTGTCTCCTTAGGTAGGTTTATTCCTAGGTATTTTATTCTTTTAGTTGCAATGGTAAATGGGAGTGTTTTCTTAATTTCACTTTCAGATTTTTCATCATTAGTGTACAGGAATGCAAGAGATTTCTGTGCATTAATTTTGTATCCTGCTACTTTACCAAATTCATTGAGTAGCTCTAGTAGTTATCTGGTAACATCTTTAGGATTCTCTATGTATAGTATAGTATCATGTCATCTGAAAACAGTCACAGCTCTATTTCTTCTTTTCTGATTTGGATTCCTTTTATTTCTTTTTCTTCTCTGATTGCTGTGGCTAAAACTTCCAAAACTATGTCAATAGTGGTGAGAGTGGGCAACCTTGTCCTGTTCCTGATCTTAGTGGAAATGGTTTCAGTTTTTCACCATTGAGGATGATGTTGGCTGTGCATTTGTCATATATGGCCTTTATTATGTGGAGGAAAGTTCCCTCTATGCCTACTTTCTGGAGGGTTTTTATCATAAATGGGTGTTGAATTTTGTCAAAAGCTTTCTCTGCATCTATTGAGATGATCATTTGGTTTTTCTCCTTCAATTTGTTAATATGGTGTATCACATTGATTGATTTGCGTATCTTGAAGAATCCTTGCATTCCTGGGATAAACCCCACTTGATCATGGTGTATGATCCTTTTAATGTGCTGTTGGACTCTGTTTGCTAGTATTTTGTTGAGGATTTTGGCATCTGTGTTCATCAGTGATATTGGCCTGTAGTTTTCTTTTTTTGTGACATCTTTGTCTGGTTTTGGTATCAGGGTGATGGTGGCCTCGTAGAATGAGTTTGGGAGTGTTCCTCCCTCTGCTATATTTTGGAAAAGTTTGAGAAGGATAGGTGTTAGCTCTTCTCTAAATGTTTGATAGAATTCGCCTGTGGATCCATATGGTCCTGGGCTTTTGTGCGTTGGAAGAGTTTTAATCACAGTTTCAATTTCAGTACTTGTGATTGGTCTGTTCATATTTTCTGTTTCTTCCTGGTTCAGTCTCGGAAGGTTGTGCATTTCTA
The DNA here is from genome assembly GCF_028023285.1 of Balaenoptera ricei. NCBI lineage: Eukaryota > Metazoa > Chordata > Mammalia > Artiodactyla > Balaenopteridae > Balaenoptera > Balaenoptera ricei. The sequence goes on along the minus strand of NC_082660.1, from coordinate 65,414,393 downwards.
AGAACTTGTCCATTTCCTCCAGGTTGTCCACTTTACTGGCATATAGTTGCTTGTAGTAATCTCTCATGATCCTTTGTATTTCTGCAGTGTCAGTTGTTACTTCTCCGTTTGCATTTCTAATTTTATCGATTTGAGTCTTCTCCCTTTTTTTCTTGATGAGTCTGGTTAATGGTTTATCAATTTTGTTTATCTCCTCAAAGAACCAGCTTTTAGTTTTATTGATCTTTGCTATCGTTTCCTTCATTTCTTTTTCATTTATTTCTGATCTGATCTTTATGATTTCTTTCCTTCTGCTAACTTTGGTGGTTTTTTGTTCTTCTTCCTCTCATTGCTTTAGGTGTAATGTTAGGTTGCCTATTTGAGATGTTTCTTGTTTCTTAAAGTAAGATTGTATTGCTATAAACTTCCCTCTTAGAACTGCTTTTGCTGCATCCCACAGGTTTTGGGCCGTCGTGTCTCCATTGTCATTTGTTTCTAGGTATTTTTTGATTTCCCCTTTGATTTCTTCAGTGATCACTTCGTTATTAAGTAGTGTATTGTGTAGCCTCCATGTGTTTGTATTTTTTACAGATCTTTTCCTGTAATTGATATCTAGTCTCATAGCGTTGTGGTCGGAAAAGATACTTGATACGATTTCAATTTTCTTAAATTTACCAAGGCTTGGCTTGTGACCCAAGATATGATCTATCCTGGAGAATGTTCCATGAGCACTTGAGAAAAGTGTGTATTCTGTTGTTTTGGGGTGGAATGTCCTATAAATATCCATTAAGTCCATCTTGTTTAATGTATCATTTAAAGCTTGTGTTTCCTTATTTATTTTCATTTTGGATGATCTGCCCATTGGTGAAAGTGGGGTGTTAAAGTCCCCTACTATGATTGTGTTGCTGTCGATTTCCCCTTTCATGGCTGTTAGTATTTGCCTTATGTATTGAGGTGCTCCTATGTTGGGTGCATAAATATTTACAATTGTTATACCTTCCTCTTGGATCGATCCCTTGATCATTATATAGTGTCCTTCTTTGTCTCTTGTAATAGTCTTTATTTTAAAGTCTATTTTGTCAGATATGAGAATTGCTACTCCAGCTTTCTTTTGATTTCCATTTGCATGGAATATCTTTTTCCATCCCCTCACTTTCAGTCTGTATGTGTCTCTAAGTCTGAAGTGGGTCTCTTGTAGACAGCATATATATGGGTCTTGCTTTTGTATCCATTCAGCCACTCTATGTCTTTTGGTGGGAGCATCTAATCCATTTACATTTAAGGTAACTATTGATATGTATGTTCCTATTCCCATTTTCTTAAATGTTTTGGGTTTGTTATTGTAGGTGTTTTCCTTCTCTTGTATTTCTCGCCTAGAGAAGTTCCTTTAGCATCTGTTGTAAAGCTGGTTTGGTGGTGCTGAACTCTCTCAGCTTTTGCTTGTCTGTAAAGGTTTTAATTTCTCCATCAAATCTGAATGAGATCCTTGCTGGGTAGAGTAATCTTGGCTGTAGGTTTTTCTCCTTCATGACTTTAAGTATATCCTGCCACTCCCTTCTGGCTTGCAGAGTTTCTGCTGAAAGATCAGCTGTTAACCTTATGGGGATTCCCTTGTGTGTTATTTGTTGTTTTTCCCTTGCTGCTTTTAATATGTTTTCTTTATATTTAATTTTTGATAGTTTGATTAATATGTGTCTTGGCGTGTTTCTCCTTGGATTTCTCCTGTATGGGGCTCTCTGTGCTTCCAGGACTTGATTAACTATTTCCTTTCCCATATTAGGGAAGTTTTCAACTATAATCTCTTCAAATATTTTCTCAGTCCCTTTCTTTTTCTCTTCTTCTTCTGGGACCCCTATAATTCGAATGTTGGTGCGTTTAATGTTGTCCCAGAGGTCTCTGAGACTGTCCTCAGTTCTTTTCATTCTTTGTTCTTTATTCTGCTCTGCAGTAGCTATTTCCACTATTTTATCTTCCAGGTCACTTATCCGTTCTTCTGCCTCAGTTATTCTGCTATTGATCCCATCTAGAGTATTTTTAATTTCATTTATTGTGTTTTTCATCGTTGCTTGGTTCCTCTTTAGTTCTTCTACATCCTTGTTAAATGTTTCTTGCATTTTGTCTATTCTATTTCCAAGATTTTGGATCATCTTTACTATCATTATTCTGAATTCTTTTTCAGGTAGACTGCCTATTTCCTCTTCATTTGTTAGGTCTGGTGTGTTTTGACCCTGCTCCTTCACCTGCTGTGTGTTTTTGGTCTTCTCATTTGGTTTATCTTACTGTGTTTGGGGTCTCCTTTTCACAGGCTGCACGTTCGTAATTCCCGTTGTTTTTGGTATCTGTCCCCAGTGGCTAAGGTTGCTTCAGTGGGTTGTGTAGGCTTCCTGGTGGAGGGGACTAGTGCCTGTGTTCTGGTGGATGAGGTTGGATCTTGTCTTTCTGGTGGGCAAGTCCACGTCTGGTGGTGTGTTTTGGGGTGTCTGTGGCCTTATTATGATTTTAGGCAGCCTCTCTGCTAATGGATGGGGCCGTGTTCCTGTCTTGCTAGTTGTTTGGCATAGTGTGTCCAGCACTGTAGCTTGCTGGTCGTTGAGTGAAGCTGGGTCTTGATGTTGAGATGGAGATCTCTGAGAGATTTTTGCCGTTTGGTATTATGTGGAGCTGGGAGGTCTCTTGTGGACCAGTGTCCTGAAGTTGGCCCTCCCACCTCAGAGGCACAGCCCTGATGCCTGGCTGGAGCACCAAGAGCCTTTCATCCACACAGCTCAGAATACAAGGGAGAAAAAAATAGAAAGAAAGAAAGAAAGAGGATAAAATAAAATAAAATAAAGCTATTATAATAAAAAATAAGAAAAAAAATTATTCAGAGTAAATATTCAGAAAATTTTTTTTAATTTTTAAAAATAGATTTATTAATTTTTTATAATAAAAAATAAGAAAAAAATTATTAAGAAAAAATTTTTTTAATTTTTTAAAATAAAAAATATGGAAAAACTTATTAAAATTTTTTTAATTTCTAAAAATAGAAAATAAGGATAAAATTATTAAGAAAACATATATTAGGAAAACACAATTTTTTTAAGTAAAAAAAAAAAAATACGGACGGACATAACCCTAGGACTAATGGTGAAAGCAAAGCTATACACACAAAATCTCACCCAGAAGCATACACAGATACACTCACAAAAAAAGGAAAAGGGGAAAAAATAATATATCCTGCTCCCAAAGTCCAGCTCTTGAATTTGGGATGATTCGTTGTCTATTCAGGTATTCAACAGATGCAGGCACATCAAGTTGTTTGTGGAGCGTTAATCCGCTGCTTCTGAGGCTGCTGGGAATGATTTCCCTTTCTCTTCTTTGTTCGTACAGCTCCCAGGGTTCAGCTTTGGATTTGGCCCCGCCTCTGCATGTAGGTCGCCTGAGGGCGTCCGTTCCCCGCCCAGACAGAACGGGGTTAAAGGAGCAGCTGCTTCGGGGGCTGTGCCTCACTCAGGCCGTGGGGAGGGAGGGGTACGGATGCGGGGCGAGCCTGCGGCGGCAGAGGCTGGTGTGACATTGCAGCAGCCTGAGGCGCGCCGTGCATTCTCCCGGGGAAGTTGTCCCCGGATCACGGGAGCCTGGCAGTGGCGAGCTGCACCCGCTCCCGGGAGGGGCGGTGTGGGGAGTGACCTGTGCTTGCACACCGGCTTCTTGGTAGCGGCAGCAGCAGCCTTAGCGTCTCCTGCCCGTCTCTGGGGTCCGCGCTGATAACCGCGGCTCGCGCCTGTCTCTGGGGTCCGCGCTGTTAGCCGCGGCTCGTGCCCGTCTCTGGAGTTCGTTTAGGCGGCGCTCTGAATCCCCTCTCCTTGCGCGCCGCGAAACAAAGAGGCAAGAAAAAGTCTCTTGCCTCTTCGGCAGCTGCAGACTATTTCCCGGACTCCCTCCCGGCTAGCACCGAAGCCCGAGCCTCAGCTCCCAGCCCCCGCCCGCCCCGGCGGCCGAGCAGACAAGCCTCTCGGGCTGGTGAGTGCTACTCAGCACCGATCCTCCATGCGGGAATCTCTCCGCTTTGCCCTCCGCACCCCTGTGGCTGCGCTCTCCTCCGTGGCTCCGAAGCTCCCCCCTCTGCCACCCGCAGTCTCTGCCCACGAAGGGGCTCCTAGTGTGTGGACACCTTTCCTCCTTCACGGCTCCCTCCCACTGGTGCAGGTCCCGTCCCTATTCTTTTGTCTCTATTATTTCTTTTTTCTTTTACCCTACCCAAGTACGTGGGGATTTTCTTGCCTTTTGGGAGGTCTGACGTCTTCTGCCAGCGTTCACTGGGTGTTCTGTAGGAGCAGTTCCACGTGTAGAGGTATTTCTACTGTATCTGTGGGAAGGAAGGTGATCTCCGCGTCTTACTCTTCCGCCATCTTGCCCCTACCTCTCCATAACTCTTTTTGAATTATGGTTTTCTCAGGGTATACGCCCAGTAGTAGGATTGCTGAGTCGTATGGTAGTTCTAGTTTTAGATTTTTAAGGAACCTCCCTACAGTTCTCTATAGTGGCTGTATCAATTTACATTCCCACCAACAGTGTATGAGGGTTCCATTTTCTCCACACCCTCTCCAGCATTTATTGTTTGTAGATGTTTTGATGATGGCCATTCTAACCGGTGTGAGATGATATCACACTGTAGTTTTGATTTGCATTTCTCTAATGATTAGTGATGTTGAGCATTCTTTCATGTGTTTGTTGGCAATCTGTATATCTTCTTTGGAGAAATGTCTATTTAGGTCTTCTGCCCGTTTTTGGATTGGGTTGTTTGTTTTTTTCAAATTGAGCTGCATGAGCTGCTGGTAAATTTTGGAGATTAATCCTTTGTCAGTTGCTTCCTTTGCAAATATTTTCTCCCATTCTGAGGGTTTTCTTTTGGTCTTGTTTATGGTTTCCTTTGCTGTGCAAAAGCTTTTAAGTTTCATTAGGTCCCATTTGTTTATTTTTGTTTTTATTTCCATTTCTCTAGGAGCTGGGTCAAAAAGGATCTTGCTATGACTTATGTCATACAGTGTTCTGCCTATGTTTTCCTCTAAGAGTCTGAGAGTGTCTGGCCTTACATTTAGGTCTTTAATCCATTTTGAGTTTATTTCTGTGTATGGTGTTAAGGAGTGTTCTAATTTCATCCTTTTACATGTAGCTGTCCAGTTTTCCCAGCACCACTTATTGAAGAGGCGTCTTTTCTCAATTTTATATTCTTGCCTCCTTTATCAAAACTAATGTGACCATATGTACATGGGTTTATCTCTGGGCTTTCTATCCTGTTCCATTGATCTATACTTCTGTTTTTGTGCCAGTACCATACTGTCTTGATTACTGTAGCTTTGGAGTATAGTCTGAAGTCTGGGAGCCTGATTCCTCCAGCACCGTTTTCCTTTCTCAAGGTTACGTTGGCTATTCGGGGTCTTCTGTGATTCCATACCAATTGGGAAATTTTTTGATCTAGTTCTGTGAAAAATGCCAGTGGTAGTTTGATAGGGATTGCATTGAGTCTGTAGATTGCTTTGAGTAGTATAGTCATTTTCACAGTGTTGATTCTTCCAATCCAAGAACATGGTATATCGCTCCATCTGTTTGTATCCTCATTAATTTCTTTCATCAGTGTCTTATAATTTTCTTCAGACCAGTCTTCTGTCTCCTTAGGTAGGTTTATTCCTAGGTATTTTATTCTTTTAGTTGCAATGGTAAATGGGAGTGTTTTCTTAATTTCACTTTCAGATTTTTCATCATTAGTGTACAGGAATGCAAGAGATTTCTGTGCATTAATTTTGTATCCTGCTACTTTACCAAATTCATTGAGTAGCTCTAGTAGTTATCTGGTAACATCTTTAGGATTCTCTATGTATAGTATAGTATCATGTCATCTGAAAACAGTCACAGCTCTATTTCTTCTTTTCTGATTTGGATTCCTTTTATTTCTTTTTCTTCTCTGATTGCTGTGGCTAAAACTTCCAAAACTATGTCAATAGTGGTGAGAGTGGGCAACCTTGTCCTGTTCCTGATCTTAGTGGAAATGGTTTCAGTTTTTCACCATTGAGGATGATGTTGGCTGTGCATTTGTCATATATGGCCTTTATTATGTGGAGGAAAGTTCCCTCTATGCCTACTTTCTGGAGGGTTTTTATCATAAATGGGTGTTGAATTTTGTCAAAAGCTTTCTCTGCATCTATTGAGATGATCATTTGGTTTTTCTCCTTCAATTTGTTAATATGGTGTATCACATTGATTGATTTGCGTATCTTGAAGAATCCTTGCATTCCTGGGATAAACCCCACTTGATCATGGTGTATGATCCTTTTAATGTGCTGTTGGACTCTGTTTGCTAGTATTTTGTTGAGGATTTTGGCATCTGTGTTCATCAGTGATATTGGCCTGTAGTTTTCTTTTTTTGTGACATCTTTGTCTGGTTTTGGTATCAGGGTGATGGTGGCCTCGTAGAATGAGTTTGGGAGTGTTCCTCCCTCTGCTATATTTTGGAAAAGTTTGAGAAGGATAGGTGTTAGCTCTTCTCTAAATGTTTGATAGAATTCGCCTGTGGATCCATATGGTCCTGGGCTTTTGTGCGTTGGAAGAGTTTTAATCACAGTTTCAATTTCAGTACTTGTGATTGGTCTGTTCATATTTTCTGTTTCTTCCTGGTTCAGTCTCGGAAGGTTGTGCATTTCTAAGAACTTGTCCATTTCCTCCAGGTTGTCCACTTTACTGGCATATAGTTGCTTGTAGTAATCTCTCATGATCCTTTGTATTTCTGCAGTGTCAGTTGTTACTTCTCCGTTTGCATTTCTAATTTTATCGATTTGAGTCTTCTCCCTTTTTTTCTTGATGAGTCTGGTTAATGGTTTATCAATTTTGTTTATCTCCTCAAAGAACCAGCTTTTAGTTTTATTGATCTTTGCTATCGTTTCCTTCATTTCTTTTTCATTTATTTCTGATCTGATCTTTATGATTTCTTTCCTTCTGCTAACTTTGGTGGTTTTTTGTTCTTCTTCCTCTCATTGCTTTAGGTGTAATGTTAGGTTGCCTATTTGAGATGTTTCTTGTTTCTTAAAGTAAGATTGTATTGCTATAAACTTCCCTCTTAGAACTGCTTTTGCTGCATCCCACAGGTTTTGGGCCGTCGTGTCTCCATTGTCATTTGTTTCTAGGTATTTTTTGATTTCCCCTTTGATTTCTTCAGTGATCACTTCGTTATTAAGTAGTGTATTGTGTAGCCTCCATGTGTTTGTATTTTTTACAGATCTTTTCCTGTAATTGATATCTAGTCTCATAGCGTTGTGGTCGGAAAAGATGCTTGATACGATTTCAATTTTCTTAAATTTACCAAGGCTTGGCTTGTGACCCAAGATATGATCTATCCTGGAGAATGTTCCATGAGCACTTGAGAAAAGTGTGTATTCTGTTGTTTTGGGGTGGAATGTCCTATAAATATCCATTAAGTCCATCTTGTTTAATGTATCATTTAAAGCTTGTGTTTCCTTATTTATTTTCATTTTGGATGATCTGCCCATTGGTGAAAGTGGGGTGTTAAAGTCCCCTACTATGATTGTGTTGCTGTCGATTTCCCCTTTTATGGCTGTTAGTATTTGCCTTATGTATTGAGGTGCTCCTATGTTGGGTGCATAAATATTTACAATTGTTATACCTTCCTCTTGGATCGATCCCTTGATCATTATATAGTGTCCTTCTTTGTCTCTTGTAATAGTCTTTATTTTAAAGTCTATTTTGTCAGATATGAGAATTGCTACTCCAGCTTTCTTTTGATTTCCATTTGCATGGAATATCTTTTTCCATCCCCTCACTTTCAGTCTGTATGTGTCTCTAAGTCTGAAGTGGGTCTCTTGTAGACAGCGTATATATGGGTCTTGCTTTTGTATCCATTCAGCCACTCTATGTCTTTTGGTGGGAGCATCTAATCCATTTACATTTAAGGTAACTATTGATATGTATGTTCCTATTCCCATTTTCTTAAATGTTTTGGGTTTGTTATTGTAGGTGTTTTCCTTCTCTTGTATTTCTCGCCTAGAGAAGTTCCTTTAGCATCTGTTGTAAAGCTGGTTTGGTGGTGCTGAACTCTCTCAGCTTTTGCTTGTCTGTAAAGGTTTTAATTTCTCCATCAAATCTGAATGAGATCCTTGCTGGGTAGAGTAATCTTGGCTGTAGGTTTTTCTCCTTCATGACTTTAAGTATATCCTGCCACTCCCTTCTGGCTTGCAGAGTTTCTGCTGAAAGATCAGCTGTTAACCTTATGGGGATTCCCTTGTGTGTTATTTGTTGTTTTTCCCTTGCTGCTTTTAATATGTTTTCTTTATATTTAATTTTTGATAGTTTGATTAATATGTGTCTTGGCGTGTTTCTCCTTGGATTTCTCCTGTATGGGGCTCTCTGTGCTTCCAGGACTTGATTAACTATTTCCTTTCCCATATTAGGGAAGTTTTCAACTATAATCTCTTCAAATATTTTCTCAGTCCCTTTCTTTTTCTCTTCTTCTTCTGGGACCCCTATAATTCGAATGTTGGTGCGTTTAATGTTGTCCCAGAGGTCTCTGAGACTGTCCTCAGTTCTTTTCATTCTTTGTTCTTTATTCTGCTCTGCAGTAGCTATTTCCACTATTTTATCTTCCAGGTCACTTATCCGTTCTTCTGCCTCAGTTATTCTGCTATTGATCCCATCTAGAGTATTTTTAATTTCATTTATTGTGTTTTTCATCGTTGCTTGGTTCCTCTTTAGTTCTTCTACATCCTTGTTAAATGTTTCTTGCATTTTGTCTATTCTATTTCCAAGATTTTGGATCATCTTTACTATCATTATTCTGAATTCTTTTTCAGGTAGACTGCCTATTTCCTCTTCATTTGTTAGGTCTGGTGTGTTTTGACCCTGCTCCTTCACCTGCTGTGTGTTTTTGGTCTTCTCATTTGGTTTATCTTACTGTGTTTGGGGTCTCCTTTTCACAGGCTGCACGTTCGTAATTCCCGTTGTTTTTGGTATCTGTCCCCAGTGGCTAAGGTTGCTTCAGTGGGTTGTGTAGGCTTCCTGGTGGAGGGGACTAGTGCCTGTGTTCTGGTGGATGAGGTTGGATCTTGTCTTTCTGGTGGGCAAGTCCACGTCTGGTGGTGTGTTTTGGGGTGTCTGTGGCCTTATTATGATTTTAGGCAGCCTCTCTGCTAATGGATGGGGCCGTGTTCCTGTCTTGCTAGTTGTTTGGCATAGTGTGTCCAGCACTGTAGCTTGCTGGTCGTTGAGTGAAGCTGGGTCTTGATGTTGAGATGGAGATCTCTGAGAGATTTTTGCCGTTTGGTATTATGTGGAGCTGGGAGGTCTCTTGTGGACCAGTGTCCTGAAGTTGGCCCTCCCACCTCAGAGGCACAGCCCTGATGCCTGGCTGGAGCACCAAGAGCCTTTCATCCACACAGCTCAGAATACAAGGGAGAAAAAAATAGAAAGAAAGAAAGAAAGAGGATAAAATAAAATAAAATAAAGCTATTATAATAAAAAATAAGAAAAAAAATTATTCAGAGTAAATATTCAGAAAATTTTTTTTTAATTTTTAAAAATAGATTTATTAATTTTTTATAATAAAAAATAAGAAAAAAATTATTAAGAAAAAATTTTTTTAATTTTTTAAAATAAAAAATATGGAAAAACTTATTAAAATTTTTTTAATTTCTAAAAATAGAAAATAAGGATAAAATTATTAAGAAAACATATATTAGGAAAACACAATTTTTTTAAGTAAAAAAAAAAAAATACGGACGGACATAACCCTAGGACTAATGGTGAAAGCAAAGCTATACACACAAAATCTCACCCAGAAGCATACACAGATAGACTCACAAAAAAAGGAAAAGGGGAAAAAATAATATATCCTGCTCCCAAAGTCCAGCTCTTGAATTTGGGATGATTCGTTGTCTATTCAGGTATTCAACAGATGCAGGCACATCAAGTTGTTTGTGGAGCGTTAATCCGCTGCTTCTGAGGCTGCTGGGAATGATTTCCCTTTCTCTTCTTTGTTCGTACAGCTCCCAGGGTTCAGCTTTGGATTTGGCCCCGCCTCTGCATGTAGGTCGCCTGAGGGCGTCCGTTCCCCGCCCAGACAGAACGGGGTTAAAGGAGCAGCTGCTTCGGGGGCTGTGCCTCACTCAGGCCGTGGGGAGGGAGGGGTACGGATGCGGGGCGAGCCTGCGGCGGCAGAGGCTGGTGTGACGTTGCAGCAGCCTGAGGCGCGCCGTGCATTCTCCCAGGGAAGTTGTCCCCGGATCACGGGAGCCTGGCAGTGGCGAGCTGCACCCGCTCCCGGGAGGGGCGGTGTGGGGAGTGACCTGTGCTTGCACACCGGCTTCTTGGTAGCGGCAGCAGCAGCCTTAGCGTCTCCTGCCCGTCTCTGGGGTCCGCGCTGATAACCGCGGCTCGCGCCTGTCTCTGGGGTCCGCGCTGTTAGCCGCGGCTCGCGCCCGTCTCTGGAGTTCGTTTAGGCGGCGCTCTGAATCCCCTCTCCTTGCGCGCCGCGAAACAAAGAGGCAAGAAAAAGTCTCTTGCCTCTTCGGCAGCTGCAGACTATTTCCCGGACTCCCTCCCGGCTAGCACCGAAGCCCGAGCCTCAGCTCCCAGCCCCCGCCCGCCCCGGCGGCCGAGCAGACAAGCCTCTCGGGCTGGTGAGTGCTACTCAGCACCGATCCTCCATGCGGGAATCTCTCCGCTTTGCCCTCCGCACCCCTGTGGCTGCGCTCTCCTCCGTGGCTCTGAAGCTCCCCCCTCTGCCACCCGCAGTCTCTGCCCACGAAGGGGCTCCTAGTGTGTGGACACCTTTCCTCCTTCACGGCTCCCTCCCACTGGTGCAGGTCCCGTCCCTATTCTTTTGTCTCTATTATTTCTTTTTTCTTTTACCCTACCCAAGTACCTGGGGATTTTCTTGCCTTTTGGGAGGTCTGACGTCTTCTGCCAGCGTTCACTGGGTGTTCTGTAGGAGCAGTTCCACGTGTAGAGGTATTTCTACTGTATCTGTGGGAAGGAAGGTGATCTCCGCGTCTTACTCTTCCGCCATCTTGCCCCTACCTCTCCATAACTCTTTTTGAATTATGGTTTTCTCAGGGTATACGCCCAGTAGTAGGATTGCTGAGTCGTATGGTAGTTCTAGTTTTAGATTTTTAAGGAACCTCCCTACAGTTCTCTATAGTGGCTGTATCAATTTACATTCCCACCAACAGTGTATGAGGGTTCCATTTTCTCCACACCCTCTCCAGCATTTATTGTTTGTAGATGTTTTGATGATGGCCATTCTAACCGGTGTGAGATGATATCACACTGTAGTTTTGATTTGCATTTCTCTAATGATTAGTGATGTTGAGCATTCTTTCATGTGTTTGTTGGCAATCTGTATATCTTCTTTGGAGAAATGTCTATTTAGGTCTTCTGCCCGTTTTTGGATTGGGTTGTTTGTTTTTTTCAAATTGAGCTGCATGAGCTGCTGGTAAATTTTGGAGATTAATCCTTTGTCAGTTGCTTCCTTTGCAAATATTTTCTCCCATTCTGAGGGTTTTCTTTTGGTCTTGTTTATGGTTTCCTTTGCTGTGCAAAAGCTTTTAAGTTTCATTAGGTCCCATTTGTTTATTTTTGTTTTTATTTCCATTTCTCTAGGAGCTGGGTCAAAAAGGATCTTGCTATGACTTATGTCATACAGTGTTCTGCCTATGTTTTCCTCTAAGAGTCTGAGAGTGTCTGGCCTTACATTTAGGTCTTTAATCCATTTTGAGTTTATTTTTGTGTATGGTGTTAAGGAGTGTTCTAATTTCATCCTTTTACATGTAGCTGTCCAGTTTTCCCAGCACCACTTATTGAAGAGGCGTCTTTTCTCAATTTTATATTCTTGCCTCCTTTATCAAAACTAATGTGACCATATGTACATGGGTTTATCTCTGGGCTTTCTATCCTGTTCCATTGATCTATACTTCTGTTTTTGTGCCAGTACCATACTGTCTTGATTACTGTAGCTTTGGAGTATAGTCTGAAGTCTGGGAGCCTGATTCCTCCAGCACCGTTTTCCTTTCTCAAGGTTACGTTGGCTATTCGGGGTCTTCTGTGATTCCATACCAATTGGGAAATTTTTTGATCTAGTTCTGTGAAAAATGCCAGTGGTAGTTTGATAGGGATTGCATTGAGTCTGTAGATTGCTTTGAGTAGTATAGTCATTTTCACAGTGTTGATTCTTCCAATCCAAGAACATGGTATATCGCTCCATCTGTTTGTATCCTCATTAATTTCTTTCATCAGTGTCTTATAATTTTCTTCAGACCAGTCTTCTGTCTCCTTAGGTAGGTTTATTCCTAGGTATTTTATTCTTTTAGTTGCAATGGTAAATGGGAGTGTTTTCTTAATTTCACTTTCAGATTTTTCATCATTAGTGTACAGGAATGCAAGAGATTTCTGTGCATTAATTTTGTATCCTGCTACTTTACCAAATTCATTGAGTAGCTCTAGTAGTTATCTGGTAACATCTTTAGGATTCTCTATGTATAGTATAGTATCATGTCATCTGAAAACAGTCACAGCTCTATTTCTTCTTTTCTGATTTGGATTCCTTTTATTTCTTTTTCTTCTCTGATTGCTGTGGCTAAAACTTCCAAAACTATGTCAATAGTGGTGAGAGTGGGCAACCTTGTCCTGTTCCTGATCTTAGTGGAAATGGTTTCAGTTTTTCACCATTGAGGATGATGTTGGCTGTGCATTTGTCATATATGGCCTTTATTATGTGGAGGAAAGTTCCCTCTATGCCTACTTTCTGGAGGGTTTTTATCATAAATGGGTGTTGAATTTTGTCAAAAGCTTTCTCTGCATCTATTGAGATGATCATTTGGTTTTTCTCCTTCAATTTGTTAATATGGTGTATCACATTGATTGATTTGCGTATCTTGAAGAATCCTTGCATTCCTGGGATAAACCCCACTTGATCATGGTGTATGATCCTTTTAATGTGCTGTTGGACTCTGTTTGCTAGTATTTTGTTGAGGATTTTGGCATCTGTGTTCATCAGTGATATTGGCCTGTAGTTTTCTTTTTTTGTGACATCTTTGTCTGGTTTTGGTATCAGGGTGATGGTGGCCTCGTAGAATGAGTTTGGGAGTGTTCCTCCCTCTGCTATATTTTGGAAAAGTTTGAGAAGGATAGGTGTTAGCTCTTCTCTAAATGTTTGATAGAATTCGCCTGTGGATCCATATGGTCCTGGGCTTTTGTGCGTTGGAAGAGTTTTAATCACAGTTTCAATTTCAGTACTTGTGATTGGTCTGTTCATATTTTCTGTTTCTTCCTGGTTCAGTCTCGGAAGGTTGTGCATTTCTAAGAACTTGTCCATTTCCTCCAGGTTGTCCACTTTACTGGCATATAGTTGCTTGTAGTAATCTCTCATGATCCTTTGTATTTCTGCAGTGTCAGTTGTTACTTCTCCGTTTGCATTTCTAATTTTATCGATTTGAGTCTTCTCCCTTTTTTTCTTGATGAGTCTGGTTAATGGTTTATCAATTTTGTTTATCTCCTCAAAGAACCAGCTTTTAGTTTTATTGATCTTTGCTATCGTTTCCTTCATTTCTTTTTCATTTATTTCTGATCTGATCTTTATGATTTCTTTCCTTCTGCTAACTTTGGTGGTTTTTTGTTCTTCTTCCTCTCATTGCTTTAGGTGTAATGTTAGGTTGCCTATTTGAGATGTTTCTTGTTTCTTAAAGTAAGATTGTATTGCTATAAACTTCCCTCTTAGAACTGCTTTTGCTGCATCCCACAGGTTTTGGGCCGTCGTGTCTCCATTGTCATTTGTTTCTAGGTATTTTTTGATTTCCCCTTTGATTTCTTCAGTGATCACTTCGTTATTAAGTAGTGTATTGTGTAGCCTCCATGTGTTTGTATTTTTTACAGATCTTTTCCTGTAATTGATATCTAGTCTCATAGCGTTGTGGTCGGAAAAGATACTTGATACGATTTCAATTTTCTTAAATTTACCAAGGCTTGGCTTGTGACCCAAGATATGATCTATCCTGGAGAATGTTCCATGAGCACTTGAGAAAAGTGTGTATTCTGTTGTTTTGGGGTGGAATGTCCTATAAATATCCATTAAGTCCATCTTGTTTAATGTATCATTTAAAGCTTGTGTTTCCTTATTTATTTTCATTTTGGATGATCTGCCCATTGGTGAAAGTGGGGTGTTAAAGTCCCCTACTATGATTGTGTTGCTGTCGATTTCCCCTTTTATGGCTGTTAGTATTTGCCTTATGTATTGAGGTGCTCCTATGTTGGGTGCATAAATATTTACAATTGTTATACCTTCCTCTTGGATCGATCCCTTGATCATTATATAGTGTCCTTCTTTGTCTCTTGTAATAGTCTTTATTTTAAAGTCTATTTTGTCAGATATGAGAATTGCTACTCCAGCTTTCTTTTGATTTCCATTTGCATGGAATATCTTTTTCCATCCCCTCACTTTCAGTCTGTATGTGTCTCTAAGTCTGAAGTGGGTCTCTTGTAGACAGCGTATATATGGGTCTTGCTTTTGTATCCATTCAGCCACTCTATGTCTTTTGGTGGGAGCATCTAATCCATTTACATTTAAGGTAACTATTGATATGTATGTTCCTATTCCCATTTTCTTAAATGTTTTGGGTTTGTTATTGTAGGTGTTTTCCTTCTCTTGTATTTCTCGCCTAGAGAAGTTCCTTTAGCATCTGTTGTAAAGCTGGTTTGGTGGTGCTGAACTCTCTCAGCTTTTGCTTGTCTGTAAAGGTTTTAATTTCTCCATCAAATCTGAATGAGATCCTTGCTGGGTAGAGTAATCTTGGCTGTAGGTTTTTCTCCTTCATGACTTTAAGTATATCCTGCCACTCCCTTCTGGCTTGCAGAGTTTCTGCTGAAAGATCAGCTGTTAACCTTATGGGGATTCCCTTGTGTGTTATTTGTTGTTTTTCCCTTGCTGCTTTTAATATGTTTTCTTTATATTTAATTTTTGATAGTTTGATTAATATGTGTCTTGGCGTGTTTCTCCTTGGATTTCTCCTGTATGGGGCTCTCTGTGCTTCCAGGACTTGATTAACTATTTCCTTTCCCATATTAGGGAAGTTTTCAACTATAATCTCTTCAAATATTTTCTCAGTCCCTTTCTTTTTCTCTTCTTCTTCTGGGACCCCTATAATTCGAATGTTGGTGCGTTTAATGTTGTCCCAGAGGTCTCTGAGACTGTCCTCAGTTCTTTTCATTCTTTGTTCTTTATTCTGCTCTGCAGTAGCTATTTCCACTATTTTATCTTCCAGGTCACTTATCCGTTCTTCTGCCTCAGTTATTCTGCTATTGATCCCATCTAGAGTATTTTTAATTTCATTTATTGTGTTTTTCATCGTTGCTTGGTTCCTCTTTAGTTCTTCTACATCCTTGTTAAATGTTTCTTGCATTTTGTCTATTCTATTTCCAAGATTTTGGATCATCTTTACTATCATTATTCTGAATTCTTTTTCAGGTAGACTGCCTATTTCCTCTTCATTTGTTAGGTCTGGTGTGTTTTGACCCTGCTCCTTCACCTGCTGTGTGTTTTTGGTCTTCTCATTTGGTTTATCTTACTGTGTTTGGGGTCTCCTTTTCACAGGCTGCACGTTCGTAATTCCCGTTGTTTTTGGTATCTGTCCCCAGTGGCTAAGGTTGCTTCAGTGGGTTGTGTAGGCTTCCTGGTGGAGGGGACTAGTGCCTGTGTTCTGGTGGATGAGGTTGGATCTTGTCTTTCTGGTGGGCAAGTCCACGTCTGGTGGTGTGTTTTGGGGTGTCTGTGGCCTTATTATGATTTTAGGCAGCCTCTCTGCTAATGGATGGGGCCGTGTTCCTGTCTTGCTAGTTGTTTGGCATAGTGTGTCCAGCACTGTAGCTTGCTGGTCGTTGAGTGAAGCTGGGTCTTGATGTTGAGATGGAGATCTCTGAGAGATTTTTGCCGTTTGGTATTATGTGGAGCTGGGAGGTCTCTTGTGGACCAGTGTCCTGAAGTTGGCCCTCCCACCTCAGAGGCACAGCCCTGATGCCTGGCTGGAGCACCAAGAGCCTTTCATCCACACAGCTCAGAATACAAGGGAGAAAAAAATAGAAAGAAAGAAAGAAAGAGGATAAAATAAAATAAAATAAAGCTATTATAATAAAAAATAAGAAAAAAAATTATTCAGAGTAAATATTCAGAAAATTTTTTTTTAATTTTTAAAAATAGATTTATTAATTTTTTATAATAAAAAATAAGAAAAAAATTATTAAGAAAAAATTTTTTTAATTTTTTAAAATAAAAAATATGGAAAAACTTATTAAAATTTTTTTAATTTCTAAAAATAGAAAATAAGGATAAAATTATTAAGAAAACATATATTAGGAAAACACAATTTTTTTAAGTAAAAAAAAAAAAATACGGACGGACATAACCCTAGGACTAATGGTGAAAGCAAAGCTATACACACAAAATCTCACCCAGAAGCATACACAGATACACTCACAAAAAAAGGAAAAGGGGAAAAAATAATATATCCTGCTCCCAAAGTCCAGCTCTTGAATTTGGGATGATTCGTTGTCTATTCAGGTATTCAACAGATGCAGGCACATCAAGTTGTTTGTGGAGCGTTAATCCGCTGCTTCTGAGGCTGCTGGGAATGATTTCCCTTTCTCTTCTTTGTTCGTACAGCTCCCAGGGTTCAGCTTTGGATTTGGCCCCGCCTCTGCATGTAGGTCGCCTGAGGGCGTCCGTTCCCCGCCCAGACAGAACGGGGTTAAAGGAGCAGCTGCTTCGGGGGCTGTGCCTCACTCAGGCCGTGGGGAGGGAGGGGTACGGATGCGGGGCGAGCCTGCGGCGGCAGAGGCTGGTGTGACGTTGCAGCAGCCTGAGGCGCGCCGTGCATTCTCCCAGGGAAGTTGTCCCCGGATCACGGGAGCCTGGCAGTGGCGAGCTGCACCCGCTCCCAGGAGGGGCGGTGTGGGGAGTGACCTGTGCTTGCACACCGGCTTCTTGGTAGCGGCAGCAGCAGCCTTAGCGTCTCCTGCCCGTCTCTGGGGTCCGCGCTGATAACCGCGGCTCGCGCCTGTCTCTGGGGTCCGCGCTGTTAGCCGCGGCTCGCGCCCGTCTCTGGAGTTCGTTTAGGCGGCGCTCTGAATCCCCTCTCCTTGCGCGCCGCGAAACAAAGAGGCAAGAAAAAGTCTCTTGCCTCTTCGGCAGCTGCAGACTATTTCCCGGACTCCCTCCCGGCTAGCACCGAAGCCCGAGCCTCAGCTCCCAGCCCCCGCCCGCCCTGGCGGCCGAGCAGACAAGCCTCTCGGGCTGGTGAGTGCTACTCAGCACCGATCCTCCATGCGGGAATCTCTCCGCTTTGCCCTCCGCACCCCTGTGGCTGCGCTCTCCTCCGTGGCTCCGAAGCTCCCCCCTCTGCCACCCGCAGTCTCTGCCCACGAAGGGGCTCCTAGTGTGTGGACACCTTTCCTCCTTCACGGCTCCCTCCCACTGGTGCAGGTCCCGTCCCTATTCTTTTGTCTCTATTATTTCTTTTTTCTTTTACCCTACCCAAGTACGTGGGGATTTTCTTGCCTTTTGGGAGGTCTGACGTCTTCTGCCAGCGTTCACTGGGTGTTCTGTAGGAGCAGTTCCACGTGTAGAGGTATTTCTACTGTATCTGTGGGAAGGAAGGTGATCTCCGCGTCTTACTCTTCCGCCATCTTGCCCCTACCTCTCCATAACTCTTTTTGAATTATGGTTTTCTCAGGGTATACGCCCAGTAGTAGGATTGCTGAGTCGTATGGTAGTTCTAGTTTTAGATTTTTAAGGAACCTCCCTACAGTTCTCTATAGTGGCTGTATCAATTTACATTCCCACCAACAGTGTATGAGGGTTCCATTTTCTCCACACCCTCTCCAGCATTTATTGTTTGTAGATGTTTTGATGATGGCCATTCTAACCGGTGTGAGATGATATCACACTGTAGTTTTGATTTGCATTTCTCTAATGATTAGTGATGTTGAGCATTCTTTCATGTGTTTGTTGGCAATCTGTATATCTTCTTTGGAGAAATGTCTATTTAGGTCTTCTGCCCGTTTTTGGATTGGGTTGTTTGTTTTTTTCAAATTGAGCTGCATGAGCTGCTGGTAAATTTTGGAGATTAATCCTTTGTCAGTTGCTTCCTTTGCAAATATTTTCTCCCATTCTGAGGGTTTTCTTTTGGTCTTGTTTATGGTTTCCTTTGCTGTGCAAAAGCTTTTAAGTTTCATTAGGTCCCATTTGTTTATTTTTGTTTTTATTTCCATTTCTCTAGGAGCTGGGTCAAAAAGGATCTTGCTATGACTTATGTCATACAGTGTTCTGCCTATGTTTTCCTCTAAGAGTCTGAGAGTGTCTGGCCTTACATTTAGGTCTTTAATCCATTTTGAGTTTATTTTTGTGTATGGTGTTAAGGAGTGTTCTAATTTCATCCTTTTACATGTAGCTGTCCAGTTTTCCCAGCACCACTTATTGAAGAGGCGTCTTTTCTCAATTTTATATTCTTGCCTCCTTTATCAAAACTAATGTGACCATATGTACATGGGTTTATCTCTGGGCTTTCTATCCTGTTCCATTGATCTATACTTCTGTTTTTGTGCCAGTACCATACTGTCTTGATTACTGTAGCTTTGGAGTATAGTCTGAAGTCTGGGAGCCTGATTCCTCCAGCACCGTTTTCCTTTCTCAAGGTTACGTTGGCTATTCGGGGTCTTCTGTGATTCCATACCAATTGGGAAATTTTTTGATCTAGTTCTGTGAAAAATGCCAGTGGTAGTTTGATAGGGATTGCATTGAGTCTGTAGATTGCTTTGAGTAGTATAGTCATTTTCACAGTGTTGATTCTTCCAATCCAAGAACATGGTATATCGCTCCATCTGTTTGTATCCTCATTAATTTCTTTCATCAGTGTCTTATAATTTTCTTCATACCAGTCTTCTGTCTCCTTAGGTAGGTTTATTCCTAGGTATTTTATTCTTTTAGTTGCAATGGTAAATGGGAGTGTTTTCTTAATTTCACTTTCAGATTTTTCATCATTAGTGTACAGGAATGCAAGAGATTTCTGTGCATTAATTTTGTATCCTGCTACTTTACCAAATTCATTGAGTAGCTCTAGTAGTTATCTGGTAACATCTTTAGGATTCTCTATGTATAGTATAGTATCATGTCATCTGAAAACAGTCACAGCTCTATTTCTTCTTTTCTGATTTGGATTCCTTTTATTTCTTTTTCTTCTCTGATTGCTGTGGCTAAAACTTCCAAAACTATGTCAATAGTGGTGAGAGTGGGCAACCTTGTCCTGTTCCTGATCTTAGTGGAAATGGTTTCAGTTTTTCACCATTGAGGATGATGTTGGCTGTGCATTTGTCATATATGGCCTTTATTATGTGGAGGAAAGTTCCCTCTATGCCTACTTTCTGGAGGGTTTTTATCATAAATGGGTGTTGAATTTTGTCAAAAGCTTTCTCTGCATCTATTGAGATGATCATTTGGTTTTTCTCCTTCAATTTGTTAATATGGTGTATCACATTGATTGATTTGCGTATCTTGAAGAATCCTTGCATTCCTGGGATAAACCCCACTTGATCATGGTGTATGATCCTTTTAATGTGCTGTTGGACTCTGTTTGCTAGTATTTTGTTGAGGATTTTGGCATCTGTGTTCATCAGTGATATTGGCCTGTAGTTTTCTTTTTTTGTGACATCTTTGTCTGGTTTTGGTATCAGGGTGATGGTGGCCTCGTAGAATGAGTTTGGGAGTGTTCCTCCCTCTGCTATATTTTGGAAAAGTTTGAGAAGGATAGGTGTTAGCTCTTCTCTAAATGTTTGATAGAATTCGCCTGTGGATCCATATGGTCCTGGGCTTTTGTGCGTTGGAAGAGTTTTAATCACAGTTTCAATTTCAGTACTTGTGATTGGTCTGTTCATATTTTCTGTTTCTTCCTGGTTCAGTCTCGGAAGGTTGTGCATTTCTAAGAACTTGTCCATTTCCTCCAGGTTGTCCACTTTACTGGCATATAGTTGCTTGTAGTAATCTCTCATGATCCTTTGTATTTCTGCAGTGTCAGTTGTTACTTCTCCGTTTGCATTTCTAATTTTATCGATTTGAGTCTTCTCCCTTTTTTTCTTGATGAGTCTGGTTAATGGTTTATCAATTTTGTTTATCTCCTCAAAGAACCAGCTTTTAGTTTTATTGATCTTTGCTATCGTTTCCTTCATTTCTTTTTCATTTATTTCTGATCTGATCTTTATGATTTCTTTCCTTCTGCTAACTTTGGTGGTTTTTTGTTCTTCTTCCTCTCATTGCTTTAGGTGTAATGTTAGGTTGCCTATTTGAGATGTTTCTTGTTTCTTAAAGTAAGATTGTATTGCTATAAACTTCCCTCTTAGAACTGCTTTTGCTGCATCCCACAGGTTTTGGGCCGTCGTGTCTCCATTGTCATTTGTTTCTAGGTATTTTTTGATTTCCCCTTTGATTTCTTCAGTGATCACTTCGTTATTAAGTAGTGTATTGTGTAGCCTCCATGTGTTTGTATTTTTTACAGATCTTTTCCTGTAATTGATATCTAGTCTCATAGCGTTGTGGTCGGAAAAGATACTTGATACGATTTCAATTTTCTTAAATTTACCAAGGCTTGGCTTGTGACCCAAGATATGATCTATCCTGGAGAATGTTCCATGAGCACTTGAGAAAAGTGTGTATTCTGTTGTTTTGGGGTGGAATGTCCTATAAATATCCATTAAGTCCATCTTGTTTAATGTATCATTTAAAGCTTGTGTTTCCTTATTTATTTTCATTTTGGATGATCTGCCCATTGGTGAAAGTGGGGTGTTAAAGTCCCCTACTATGATTGTGTTGCTGTCGATTTCCCCTTTCATGGCTGTTAGTATTTGCCTTATGTATTGAGGTGCTCCTATGTTGGGTGCATAAATATTTACAATTGTTATACCTTCCTCTTGGATCGATCCCTTGATCATTATATAGTGTCCTTCTTTGTCTCTTGTAATAGTCTTTATTTTAAAGTCTATTTTGTCAGATATGAGAATTGCTACTCCAGCTTTCTTTTGATTTCCATTTGCATGGAATATCTTTTTCCATCCCCTCACTTTCAGTCTGTATGTGTCTCTAAGTCTGAAGTGGGTCTCTTGTAGACAGCGTATATATGGGTCTTGCTTTTGTATCCATTCAGCCACTCTATGTCTTTTGGTGGGAGCATCTAATCCATTTACATTTAAGGTAACTATTGATATGTATGTTCCTATTCCCATTTTCTTAAATGTTTTGGGTTTGTTATTGTAGGTGTTTTCCTTCTCTTGTATTTCTCGCCTAGAGAAGTTCCTTTAGCATCTGTTGTAAAGCTGGTTTGGTGGTGCTGAACTCTCTCAGCTTTTGCTTGTCTGTAAAGGTTTTAATTTCTCCATCAAATCTGAATGAGATCCTTGCTGGGTAGAGTAATCTTGGCTGTAGGTTTTTCTCCTTCATGACTTTAAGTATATCCTGCCACTCCCTTCTGGCTTGCAGAGTTTCTGCTGAAAGATCAGCTGTTAACCTTATGGGGATTCCCTTGTGTGTTATTTGTTGTTTTTCCCTTGCTGCTTTTAATATGTTTTCTTTATATTTAATTTTTGATAGTTTGATTAATATGTGTCTTGGCGTGTTTCTCCTTGGATTTCTCCTGTATGGGGCTCTCTGTGCTTCCAGGACTTGATTAACTATTTCCTTTCCCATATTAGGGAAGTTTTCAACTATAATCTCTTCAAATATTTTCTCAGTCCCTTTCTTTTTCTCTTCTTCTTCTGGGACCCCTATAATTCGAATGTTGGTGCGTTTAATGTTGTCCCAGAGGTCTCTGAGACTGTCCTCAGTTCTTTTCATTCTTTGTTCTTTATTCTGCTCTGCAGTAGCTATTTCCACTATTTTATCTTCCAGGTCACTTATCCGTTCTTCTGCCTCAGTTATTCTGCTATTGATCCCATCTAGAGTATTTTTAATTTCATTTATTGTGTTTTTCATCGTTGCTTGGTTCCTCTTTAGTTCTTCTACATCCTTGTTAAATGTTTCTTGCATTTTGTCTATTCTATTTCCAAGATTTTGGATCATCTTTACTATCATTATTCTGAATTCTTTTTCAGGTAGACTGCCTATTTCCTCTTCATTTGTTAGGTCTGGTGTGTTTTGACCCTGCTCCTTCACCTGCTGTGTGTTTTTGGTCTTCTCATTTGGTTTATCTTACTGTGTTTGGGGTCTCCTTTTCACAGGCTGCACGTTCGTAATTCCCGTTGTTTTTGGTATCTGTCCCCAGTGGCTAAGGTTGCTTCAGTGGGTTGTGTAGGCTTCCTGGTGGAGGGGACTAGTGCCTGTGTTCTGGTGGATGAGGTTGGATCTTGTCTTTCTGGTGGGCAAGTCCACGTCTGGTGGTGTGTTTTGGGGTGTCTGTGGCCTTATTATGATTTTAGGCAGCCTCTCTGCTAATGGATGGGGCCGTGTTCCTGTCTTGCTAGTTGTTTGGCATAGTGTGTCCAGCACTGTAGCTTGCTGGTCGTTGAGTGAAGCTGGGTCTTGATGTTGAGATGGAGATCTCTGAGAGATTTTTGCCGTTTGGTATTATGTGGAGCTGGGAGGTCTCTTGTGGACCAGTGTCCTGAAGTTGGCCCTCCCACCTCAGAGGCACAGCCCTGATGCCTGGCTGGAGCACCAAGAGCCTTTCATCCACACAGCTCAGAATACAAGGGAGAAAAAAATAGAAAGAAAGAAAGAAAGAGGATAAAATAAAATAAAATAAAGCTATTATAATAAAAAATAAGAAAAAAAATTATTCAGAGTAAATATTCAGAAAAAATTTTTTTTAATTTTTAAAAATAGATTTATTAATTTTTTATAATAAAAAATAAGAAAAAAATTATTAAGAAAAAATTTTTTTAATTTTTTAAAATAAAAAATATGGAAAAACTTATTAAAATTTTTTTAATTTCTAAAAATAGAAAATAAGGATAAAATTATTAAGAAAACATATATTAGGAAAACACAATTTTTTTAAGTAAAAAAAAAAAAATACGGACGGACATAACCCTAGGACTAATGGTGAAAGCAAAGCTATACACACAAAATCTCACCCAGAAGCATACACAGATACACTCACAAAAAAAGGAAAAGGGGAAAAAATAATATATCCTGCTCCCAAAGTCCAGCTCTTGAATTTGGGATGATTCGTTGTCTATTCAGGTATTCAACAGATGCAGGCACATCAGGTTGTTTGTGGAGCGTTAATCCGCTGCTTCTGAGGCTGCTGGGAATGATTTCCCTTTCTCTTCTTTGTTCGTACAGCTCCCAGGGTTCAGCTTTGGATTTGGCCCCGCCTCTGCATGTAGGTCGCCTGAGGGCGTCCGTTCCCCGCCCAGACAGAACGGGGTTAAAGGAGCAGCTGCTTCGGGGGCTGTGCCTCACTCAGGCCGTGGGGAGGGAGGGGTACGGATGCGGGGCGAGCCTGCGGCGGCAGAGGCTGGTGTGACGTTGCAGCAGCCTGAGGCGCGCCGTGCATTCTCCCGGGGAAGTTGTCCCCGGATCACGGGAGCCTGGCAGTGGCGAGCTGCACCCGCTCCCGGGAGGGGCGGTGTGGGGAGTGACCTGTGCTTGCACACCGGCTTCTTGGTAGCGGCAGCAGCAGCCTTAGCGTCTCCTGCCCGTCTCTGGGGTCCGCGCTGATAACCGCGGCTCGCGCCTGTCTCTGGGGTCCGCGCTGTTAGCCGCGGCTCGCGCCCGTCTCTGGAGTTCGTTTAGGCGGCGCTCTGAATCCCCTCTCCTTGCGCGCCGCGAAACAAAGAGGCAAGAAAAAGTCTCTTGCCTCTTCGGCAGCTGCAGACTATTTCCCGGACTCCCTCCCGGCTAGCACCGAAGCCCGAGCCTCAGCTCCCAGCCCCCGCCCGCCCCGGCGGCCGAGCAGACAAGCCTCTCGGGCTGGTGAGTGCTACTCAGCACCGATCCTCCATGCGGGAATCTCTCCGCTTTGCCCTCCGCACCCCTGTGGCTGCGCTCTCCTCCGTGGCTCCGAAGCTCCCCCCTCTGCCACCCGCAGTCTCTGCCCACGAAGGGGCTCCTAGTGTGTGGACACCTTTCCTCCTTCACGGCTCCCTCCCACTGGTGCAGGTCCCGTCCCTATTCTTTTGTCTCTATTATTTCTTTTTTCTTTTACCCTACCCAAGTACGTGGGGATTTTCTTGCCTTTTGGGAGGTCTGACGTCTTCTGCCAGCGTTCACTGGGTGTTCTGTAGGAGCAGTTCCACGTGTAGAGGTATTTCTACTGTATCTGTGGGAAGGAAGGTGATCTCCGCGTCTTACTCTTCCGCCATCTTGCCCCTACCTCTCCATAACTCTTTTTGAATTATGGTTTTCTCAGGGTATACGCCCAGTAGTAGGATTGCTGAGTCGTATGGTAGTTCTAGTTTTAGATTTTTAAGGAACCTCCCTACAGTTCTCTATAGTGGCTGTATCAATTTACATTCCCACCAACAGTGTATGAGGGTTCCATTTTCTCCACACCCTCTCCAGCATTTATTGTTTGTAGATGTTTTGATGATGGCCATTCTAACCGGTGTGAGATGATATCACACTGTAGTTTTGATTTGCATTTCTCTAATGATTAGTGATGTTGAGCATTCTTTCATGTGTTTGTTGGCAATCTGTATATCTTCTTTGGAGAAATGTCTATTTAGGTCTTCTGCCCGTTTTTGGATTGGGTTGTTTGTTTTTTTCAAATTGAGCTGCATGAGCTGCTGGTAAATTTTGGAGATTAATCCTTTGTCAGTTGCTTCCTTTGCAAATATTTTCTCCCATTCTGAGGGTTTTCTTTTGGTCTTGTTTATGGTTTCCTTTGCTGTGCAAAAGCTTTTAAGTTTCATTAGGTCCCATTTGTTTATTTTTGTTTTTATTTCCATTTCTCTAGGAGCTGGGTCAAAAAGGATCTTGCTATGACTTATGTCATACAGTGTTCTGCCTATGTTTTCCTCTAAGAGTCTGAGAGTGTCTGGCCTTACATTTAGGTCTTTAATCCATTTTGAGTTTATTTTTGTGTATGGTGTTAAGGAGTGTTCTAATTTCATCCTTTTACATGTAGCTGTCCAGTTTTCCCAGCACCACTTATTGAAGAGGCGTCTTTTCTCAATTTTATATTCTTGCCTCCTTTATCAAAACTAATGTGACCATATGTACATGGGTTTATCTCTGGGCTTTCTATCCTGTTCCATTGATCTATACTTCTGTTTTTGTGCCAGTACCATACTGTCTTGATTACTGTAGCTTTGGAGTATAGTCTGAAGTCTGGGAGCCTGATTCCTCCAGCACCGTTTTCCTTTCTCAAGGTTACGTTGGCTATTCGGGGTCTTCTGTGATTCCATACCAATTGGGAAATTTTTTGATCTAGTTCTGTGAAAAATGCCAGTGGTAGTTTGATAGGGATTGCATTGAGTCTGTAGATTGCTTTGAGTAGTATAGTCATTTTCACAGTGTTGATTCTTCCAATCCAAGAACATGGTATATCGCTCCATCTGTTTGTATCCTCATTAATTTCTTTCATCAGTGTCTTATAATTTTCTTCATACCAGTCTTCTGTCTCCTTAGGTAGGTTTATTCCTAGGTATTTTATTCTTTTAGTTGCAATGGTAAATGGGAGTGTTTTCTTAATTTCACTTTCAGATTTTTCATCATTAGTGTACAGGAATGCAAGAGATTTCTGTGCATTAATTTTGTATCCTGCTACTTTACCAAATTCATTGAGTAGCTCTAGTAGTTATCTGGTAACATCTTTAGGATTCTCTATGTATAGTATAGTATCATGTCATCTGAAAACAGTCACAGCTCTATTTCTTCTTTTCTGATTTGGATTCCTTTTATTTCTTTTTCTTCTCTGATTGCTGTGGCTAAAACTTCCAAAACTATGTCAATAGTGGTGAGAGTGGGCAACCTTGTCCTGTTCCTGATCTTAGTGGAAATGGTTTCAGTTTTTCACCATTGAGGATGATGTTGGCTGTGCATTTGTCATATATGGCCTTTATTATGTGGAGGAAAGTTCCCTCTATGCCTACTTTCTGGAGGGTTTTTATCATAAATGGGTGTTGAATTTTGTCAAAAGCTTTCTCTGCATCTATTGAGATGATCATTTGGTTTTTCTCCTTCAATTTGTTAATATGGTGTATCACATTGATTGATTTGCGTATCTTGAAGAATCCTTGCATTCCTGGGATAAACCCCACTTGATCATGGTGTATGATCCTTTTAATGTGCTGTTGGACTCTGTTTGCTAGTATTTTGTTGAGGATTTTGGCATCTGTGTTCATCAGTGATATTGGCCTGTAGTTTTCTTTTTTTGTGACATCTTTGTCTGGTTTTGGTATCAGGGTGATGGTGGCCTCGTAGAATGAGTTTGGGAGTGTTCCTCCCTCTGCTATATTTTGGAAAAGTTTGAGAAGGATAGGTGTTAGCTCTTCTCTAAATGTTTGATAGAATTCGCCTGTGGATCCATATGGTCCTGGGCTTTTGTGCGTTGGAAGAGTTTTAATCACAGTTTCAATTTCAGTACTTGTGATTGGTCTGTTCATATTTTCTGTTTCTTCCTGGTTCAGTCTCGGAAGGTTGTGCATTTCTAAGAACTTGTCCATTTCCTCCAGGTTGTCCACTTTACTGGCATATAGTTGCTTGTAGTAATCTCTCATGATCCTTTGTATTTCTGCAGTGTCAGTTGTTACTTCTCCGTTTGCATTTCTAATTTTATCGATTTGAGTCTTCTCCCTTTTTTTCTTGATGAGTCTGGTTAATGGTTTATCAATTTTGTTTATCTCCTCAAAGAACCAGCTTTTAGTTTTATTGATCTTTGCTATCGTTTCCTTCATTTCTTTTTCATTTATTTCTGATCTGATCTTTATGATTTCTTTCCTTCTGCTAACTTTGGTGGTTTTTTGTTCTTCTTCCTCTCATTGCTTTAGGTGTAATGTTAGGTTGCCTATTTGAGATGTTTCTTGTTTCTTAAAGTAAGATTGTATTGCTATAAACTTCCCTCTTAGAACTGCTTTTGCTGCATCCCACAGGTTTTGGGCCGTCGTGTCTCCATTGTCATTTGTTTCTAGGTATTTTTTGATTTCCCCTTTGATTTCTTCAGTGATCACTTCGTTATTAAGTAGTGTATTGTGTAGCCTCCATGTGTTTGTATTTTTTACAGATCTTTTCCTGTAATTGATATCTAGTCTCATAGCGTTGTGGTCGGAAAAGATACTTGATACGATTTCAATTTTCTTAAATTTACCAAGGCTTGGCTTGTGACCCAAGATATGATCTATCCTGGAGAATGTTCCATGAGCACTTGAGAAAAGTGTGTATTCTGTTGTTTTGGGGTGGAATGTCCTATAAATATCCATTAAGTCCATCTTGTTTAATGTATCATTTAAAGCTTGTGTTTCCTTATTTATTTTCATTTTGGATGATCTGCCCATTGGTGAAAGTGGGGTGTTAAAGTCCCCTACTATGATTGTGTTGCTGTCGATTTCCCCTTTCATGGCTGTTAGTATTTGCCTTATGTATTGAGGTGCTCCTATGTTGGGTGCATAAATATTTACAATTGTTATACCTTCCTCTTGGATCGATCCCTTGATCATTATATAGTGTCCTTCTTTGTCTCTTGTAATAGTCTTTATTTTAAAGTCTATTTTGTCAGATATGAGAATTGCTACTCCAGCTTTCTTTTGATTTCCATTTGCATGGAATATCTTTTTCCATCCCCTCACTTTCAGTCTGTATGTGTCTCTAAGTCTGAAGTGGGTCTCTTGTAGACAGCGTATATATGGGTCTTGCTTTTGTATCCATTCAGCCACTCTATGTCTTTTGGTGGGAGCATCTAATCCATTTACATTTAAGGTAACTATTGATATGTATGTTCCTATTCCCATTTTCTTAAATGTTTTGGGTTTGTTATTGTAGGTGTTTTCCTTCTCTTGTATTTCTCGCCTAGAGAAGTTCCTTTAGCATCTGTTGTAAAGCTGGTTTGGTGGTGCTGAACTCTCTCAGCTTTTGCTTGTCTGTAAAGGTTTTAATTTCTCCATCAAATCTGAATGAGATCCTTGCTGGGTAGAGTAATCTTGGCTGTAGGTTTTTCTCCTTCATGACTTTAAGTATATCCTGCCACTCCCTTCTGGCTTGCAGAGTTTCTGCTGAAAGATCAGCTGTTAACCTTATGGGGATTCCCTTGTGTGTTATTTGTTGTTTTTCCCTTGCTGCTTTTAATATGTTTTCTTTATATTTAATTTTTGATAGTTTGATTAATATGTGTCTTGGCGTGTTTCTCCTTGGATTTCTCCTGTATGGGGCTCTCTGTGCTTCCAGGACTTGATTAACTATTTCCTTTCCCATATTAGGGAAGTTTTCAACTATAATCTCTTCAAATATTTTCTCAGTCCCTTTCTTTTTCTCTTCTTCTTCTGGGACCCCTATAATTCGAATGTTGGTGCGTTTAATGTTGTCCCAGAGGTCTCTGAGACTGTCCTCAGTTCTTTTCATTCTTTGTTCTTTATTCTGCTCTGCAGTAGCTATTTCCACTATTTTATCTTCCAGGTCACTTATCCGTTCTTCTGCCTCAGTTATTCTGCTATTGATCCCATCTAGAGTATTTTTAATTTCATTTATTGTGTTTTTCATCGTTGCTTGGTTCCTCTTTAGTTCTTCTACATCCTTGTTAAATGTTTCTTGCATTTTGTCTATTCTATTTCCAAGATTTTGGATCATCTTTACTATCATTATTCTGAATTCTTCTTCAGGTAGACTGCCTATTTCCTCTTCATTTGTTAGGTCTGGTGTGTTTTGACCCTGCTCCTTCACCTGCTGTGTGTTTTTGGTCTTCTCATTTGGTTTATCTTACTGTGTTTGGGGTCTCCTTTTCACAGGCTGCACGTTCGTAATTCCCGTTGTTTTTGGTATCTGTCCCCAGTGGCTAAGGTTGCTTCAGTGGGTTGTGTAGGCTTCCTGGTGGAGGGGACTAGTGCCTGTGTTCTGGTGGATGAGGTTGGATCTTGTCTTTCTGGTGGGCAAGTCCACGTCTGGTGGTGTGTTTTGGGGTGTCTGTGGCCTTATTATGATTTTAGGCAGCCTCTCTGCTAATGGATGGGGCCGTGTTCCTGTCTTGCTAGTTGTTTGGCATAGTGTGTCCAGCACTGTAGCTTGCTGGTCGTTGAGTGAAGCTGGGTCTTGATGTTGAGATGGAGATCTCTGAGAGATTTTTGCCGTTTGGTATTATGTGGAGCTGGGAGGTCTCTTGTGGACCAGTGTCCTGAAGTTGGCCCTCCCACCTCAGAGGCACAGCCCTGATGCCTGGCTGGAGCACCAAGAGCCTTTCATCCACACAGCTCAGAATACAAGGGAGAAAAAAATAGAAAGAAAGAAAGAAAGAGGATAAAATAAAATAAAATAAAGCTATTATAATAAAAAATAAGAAAAAAAATTATTCAGAGTAAATATTCAGAAATTTTTTTTTAATTTGTAAAAATAGATTTATTAATTTTTTATAATAAAAAATAAGAAAAAAATTATTAAGGAAAAATTTTTTAATTTTTTAAAATAAAAAATATGGAAAAACTTATTAAAATGTTTTTAATTTCTAAAAATAGAAAATAAGGATAAAATTATTAAGAAAACATATATTAGGAAAACACAATTTTTTTAAGTAAAAAAAAAAAATACGGACGGACATAACCCTAGGACTAATGGTGAAAGCAAAGCTATACACACAAAATCTCACCCAGAAGCATACACAGATACACTCACAAAAAAAGGAAAAGGGGAAAAAATAATATATCCTGCTCCCAAAGTCCAGCTCTTGAATTTGGGATGATTCGTTGTCTATTCAGGTATTCAACAGATGCAGGCACATCAGGTTGTTTGTGGAGCGTTAATCCGCTGCTTCTGAGGCTGCTGGGAATGATTTCCCTTTCTCTCCTTTGTTCGTACAGCTCCCAGGGTTCAGCTTTGGATTTGGCCCCGCCTCTGCATGTAGGTCGCCTGAGGGCGTCCGTTCCCCGCCCAGACAGAACGGGGTTAAAGGAGCAGCTGCTTCGGGGGCTGTGCCTCACTCAGGCCGTGGGGAGGGAGGGGTACGGATGCGGGGCGAGCCTGCGGCGGCAGAGGCTGGTGTGACGTTGCAGCAGCCTGAGGCGCGCCGTGCATTCTCCCGGGGAAGTTGTCCCCGGATCACGGGAGCCTGGCAGTGGCGAGCTGCACCCGCTCCCGGGAGGGGCGGTGTGGGGAGTGACCTGTGCTTGCACACCGGCTTCTTGGTAGCGGCAGCAGCAGCCTTAGCGTCTCCTGCCCGTCTCTGGGGTCCGCGCTGATAACCGCGGCTCGCGCCTGTCTCTGGGGTCCGCGCTGTTAGCCGCGGCTCGCGCCCGTCTCTGGAGTTCGTTTAGGCGGCGCTCTGAATCCCCTCTCCTTGCGCACCGCGAAACAAAGAGGCAAGAAAAAGTCTCTTGCCTCTTCGGCAGCTGCAGACTATTTCCCGGACTCCCTCCCGGCTAGCACCGAAGCCCGAGCCTCAGCTCCCAGCCCCCGCCCGCCCCGGCGGCCGAGCAGACAAGCCTCTCGGGCTGGTGAGTGCTACTCAGCACCGATCCTCCATGCGGGAATCTCTCCACTTTGCCCTCCGCACCCCTGTGGCTGCGCTCTCCTCCGTGGCTCCGAAGCTCCCCCCTCTGCCACCCGCAGTCTCTGCCCACGAAGGGGCTCCTAGTGTGTGGACACCTTTCCTCCTTCACGGCTCCCTCCCACTGGTGCAGGTCCCGTCCCTATTCTTTTGTCTCTATTATTTCTTTTTTCTTTTACCCTACCCAAGTACGTGGGGATTTTCTTGCCTTTTGGGAGGTCTGACGTCTTCTGCCAGCGTTCACTGGGTGTTCTGTAGGAGCAGTTCCACGTGTAGAGGTATTTCTACTGTATCTGTGGGAAGGAAGGTGATCTCCGCGTCTTACTCTTCCGCCATCTTGCCCTTACCTCTCCATAACTCTTTTTGAATTATGGTTTTCTCAGGGTATACGCCCAGTAGTAGGATTGCTGAGTCGTATGGTAGTTCTAGTTTTAGATTTTTAAGGAACCTCCCTACAGTTCTCTATAGTGGCTGTATCAATTTACATTCCCACCAACAGTGTATGAGGGTTCCATTTTCTCCACACCCTCTCCAGCATTTATTGTTTGTAGATGTTTTGATGATGGCCATTCTAACCGGTGTGAGATGATATCACACTGTAGTTTTGATTTGCATTTCTCTAATGATTAGTGATGTTGAGCATTCTTTCATGTGTTTGTTGGCAATCTGTATATCTTCTTTGGAGAAATGTCTATTTAGGTCTTCTGCCCGTTTTTGGATTGGGTTGTTTGTTTTTTTCAAATTGAGCTGCATGAGCTGCTGGTAAATTTTGGAGATTAATCCTTTGTCAGTTGCTTCCTTTGCAAATATTTTCTCCCATTCTGAGGGTTTTCTTTTGGTCTTGTTTATGGTTTCCTTTGCTGTGCAAAAGCTTTTAAGTTTCATTAGGTCCCATTTGTTTATTTTTGTTTTTATTTCCATTTCTCTAGGAGCTGGGTCAAAAAGGATCTTGCTATGACTTATGTCATACAGTGTTCTGCCTATGTTTTCCTCTAAGAGTCTGAGAGTGTCTGGCCTTACATTTAGGTCTTTAATCCATTTTGAGTTTATTTTTGTGTATGGTGTTAAGGAGTGTTCTAATTTCATCCTTTTACATGTAGCTGTCCAGTTTTCCCAGCACCACTTATTGAAGAGGCGTCTTTTCTCAATTTTATATTCTTGCCTCCTTTATCAAAACTAATGTGACCATATGTACATGGGTTTATCTCTGGGCTTTCTATCCTGTTCCATTGATCTATACTTCTGTTTTTGTGCCAGTACCATACTGTCTTGATTACTGTAGCTTTGGAGTATAGTCTGAAGTCTGGGAGCCTGATTCCTCCAGCACCGTTTTCCTTTCTCAAGGTTACGTTGGCTATTCGGGGTCTTCTGTGATTACATACCAATTGGGAAATTTTTTGATCTAGTTCTGTGAAAAATGCCAGTGGTAGTTTGATAGGGATTGCATTGAGTCTGTAGATTGCTTTGAGTAGTATAGTCATTTTCACAGTGTTGATTCTTCCAATCCAAGAACATGGTATATCGCTCCATCTGTTTGTATCCTCATTAATTTCTTTCATCAGTGTCTTATAATTTTCTTCATACCAGTCTTCTGTCTCCTTAGGTAGGTTTATTCCTAGGTATTTTATTCTTTTAGTTGCAATGGTAAATGGGAGTGTTTTCTTAATTTCACTTTCAGATTTTTCATCATTAGTGTACAGGAATGCAAGAGATTTCTGTGCATTAATTTTGTATCCTGCTACTTTACCAAATTCATTGAGTAGCTCTAGTAGTTATCTGGTAACATCTTTAGGATTCTCTATGTATAGTATAGTATCATGTCATCTGAAAACAGTCACAGCTCTATTTCTTCTTTTCTGATTTGGATTCCTTTTATTTCTTTTTCTTCTCTGATTGCTGTGGCTAAAACTTCCAAAACCATGTCAATAGTGGTGAGAGTGGGCAACCTTGTCCTGTTCCTGATCTTAGTGGAAATGGTTTCAGTTTTTCACCATTGAGGATGATGTTGGCTGTGCATTTGTCATATATGGCCTTTATTATGTGGAGGAAAGTTCCCTCTATGCCTACTTTCTGGAGGGTTTTTATCATAAATGGGTGTTGAATTTTGTCAAAAGCTTTCTCTGCATCTATTGAGATGATCATTTGGTTTTTCTCCTTCAATTTGTTAATATGGTGTATCACATTGATTGATTTGCGTATCTTGAAGAATCCTTGCATTCCTGGGATAAACCCCACTTGATCATGGTGTATGATCCTTTTAATGTGCTGTTGGACTCTGTTTGCTAGTATTTTGTTGAGGATTTTGGCATCTGTGTTCATCAGTGATATTGGCCTGTAGTTTTCTTTTTTTGTGACATCTTTGTCTGGTTTTGGTATCAGGGTGATGGTGGCCTCGTAGAATGAGTTTGGGAGTGTTCCTCCCTCTGCTATATTTTGGAAAAGTTTGAGAAGGATAGGTGTTAGCTCTTCTCTAAATGTTTGATAGAATTCGCCTGTGGATCCATATGGTCCTGGGCTTTTGTGCGTTGGAAGAGTTTTAATCACAGTTTCAATTTCAGTACTTGTGATTGGTCTGTTCATATTTTCTGTTTCTTCCTGGTTCAGTCTCGGAAGGTTGTGCATTTCTAAGAACTTGTCCATTTCCTCCAGGTTGTCCACTTTACTGGCATATAGTTGCTTGTAGTAATCTCTCATGATCCTTTGTATTTCTGCAGTGTCAGTTGTTACTTCTCCGTTTGCATTTCTAATTTTATCGATTTGAGTCTTCTCCCTTTTTTTCTTGATGAGTCTGGTTAATGGTTTATCAATTTTGTTTATCTCCTCAAAGAACCAGCTTTTAGTTTTATTGATCTTTGCTATCGTTTCCTTCATTTCTTTTTCATTTATTTCTGATCTGATCTTTATGATTTCTTTCCTTCTGCTAACTTTGGTGGTTTTTTGTTCTTCTTCCTCTCATTGCTTTAGGTGTAATGTTAGGTTGCCTATTTGAGATGTTTCTTGTTTCTTAAAGTAAGATTGTATTGCTATAAACTTCCCTCTTAGAACTGCTTTTGCTGCATCCCACAGGTTTTGGGCCGTCGTGTCTCCATTGTCATTTGTTTCTAGGTATTTTTTGATTTCCCCTTTGATTTCTTCAGTGATCACTTCGTTATTAAGTAGTGTATTGTGTAGCCTCCATGTGTTTGTATTTTTTACAGATCTTTTCCTGTAATTGATATCTAGTCTCATAGCGTTGTGGTCGGAAAAGATACTTGATACGATTTCAATTTTCTTAAATTTACCAAGGCTTGGCTTGTGACCCAAGATATGATCTATCCTGGAGAATGTTCCATGAGCACTTGAGAAAAGTGTGTATTCTGTTGTTTTGGGGTGGAATGTCCTATAAATATCCATTAAGTCCATCTTGTTTAATGTATCATTTAAAGCTTGTGTTTCCTTATTTATTTTCATTTTGGATGATCTGCCCATTGGTGAAAGTGGGGTGTTAAAGTCCCCTACTATGATTGTGTTGCTGTCGATTTCCCCTTTTATGGCTGTTAGTATTTGCCTTATGTATTGAGGTGCTCCTATGTTGGGTGCATAAATATTTACAATTGTTATACCTTCCTCTTGGATCGATCCCTTGATCATTATATAGTGTCCTTCTTTGTCTCTTGTAATAGTCTTTATTTTAAAGTCTATTTTGTCAGATATGAGAATTGCTACTCCAGCTTTCTTTTGATTTCCATTTGCATGGAATATCTTTTTCCATCCCCTCACTTTCAGTCTGTATGTGTCTCTAAGTCTGAAGTGGGTCTCTTGTAGACAGCGTATATATGGGTCTTGCTTTTGTATCCATTCAGCCACTCTATGTCTTTTGGTGGGAGCATCTAATCCATTTACATTTAAGGTAACTATTGATATGTATGTTCCTATTCCCATTTTCTTAAATGTTTTGGGTTTGTTATTGTAGGTGTTTTCCTTCTCTTGTATTTCTCGCCTAGAGAAGTTCCTTTAGCATCTGTTGTAAAGCTGGTTTGGTGGTGCTGAACTCTCTCAGCTTTTGCTTGTCTGTAAAGGTTTTAATTTCTCCATCAAATCTGAATGAGATCCTTGCTGGGTAGAGTAATCTTGGCTGTAGGTTTTTCTCCTTCATGACTTTAAGTATATCCTGCCACTCCCTTCTGGCTTGCAGAGTTTCTGCTGAAAGATCAGCTGTTAACCTTATGGGGATTCCCTTGTGTGTTATTTGTTGTTTTTCCCTTGCTGCTTTTAATATGTTTTCTTTATATTTAATTTTTGATAGTTTGATTAATATGTGTCTTGGCGTGTTTCTCCTTGGATTTCTCCTGTATGGGGCTCTCTGTGCTTCCAGGACTTGATTAACTATTTCCTTTCCCATATTAGGGAAGTTTTCAACTATAATCTCTTCAAATATTTTCTCAGTCCCTTTCTTTTTCTCTTCTTCTTCTGGGACCCCTATAATTCGAATGTTGGTGCGTTTAATGTTGTCCCAGAGGTCTCTGAGACTGTCCTCAGTTCTTTTCATTCTTTGTTCTTTATTCTGCTCTGCAGTAGCTATTTCCACTATTTTATCTTCCAGGTCACTTATCCGTTCTTCTGCCTCAGTTATTCTGCTATTGATCCCATCTAGAGTATTTTTAATTTCATTTATTGTGTTTTTCATCGTTGCTTGGTTCCTCTTTAGTTCTTCTACATCCTTGTTAAATGTTTCTTGCATTTTGTCTATTCTATTTCCAAGATTTTGGATCATCTTTACTATCATTATTCTGAATTCTTCTTCAGGTAGACTGCCTATTTCCTCTTCATTTGTTAGGTCTGGTGTGTTTTGACCCTGCTCCTTCACCTGCTGTGTGTTTTTGGTCTTCTCATTTGGTTTATCTTACTGTGTTTGGGGTCTCCTTTTCACAGGCTGCACGTTCGTAATTCCCGTTGTTTTTGGTATCTGTCCCCAGTGGCTAAGGTTGCTTCAGTGGGTTGTGTAGGCTTCCTGGTGGAGGGGACTAGTGCCTGTGTTCTGGTGGATGAGGTTGGATCTTGTCTTTCTGGTGGGCAAGTCCACGTCTGGTGGTGTGTTTTGGGGTGTCTGTGGCCTTATTATGATTTTAGGCAGCCTCTCTGCTAATGGATGGGGCCGTGTTCCTGTCTTGCTAGTTGTTTGGCATAGTGTGTCCAGCACTGTAGCTTGCTGGTCGTTGAGTGAAGCTGGGTCTTGATGTTGAGATGGAGATCTCTGAGAGATTTTTGCCGTTTGGTATTATGTGGAGCTGGGAGGTCTCTTGTGGACCAGTGTCCTGAAGTTGGCCCTCCCACCTCAGAGGCACAGCCCTGATGCCTGGCTGGAGCACCAAGAGCCTTTCATCCACACAGCTCAGAATACAAGGGAGAAAAAAATAGAAAGAAAGAAAGAAAGAGGATAAAATAAAATAAAATAAAGCTATTATAATAAAAAATAAGAAAAAAAATTATTCAGAGTAAATATTCAGAAATTTTTTTTTAATTTGTAAAAATAGATTTATTAATTTTTTATAATAAAAAATAAGAAAAAAATTATTAAGGAAAAATTTTTTAATTTTTTAAAATAAAAAATATGGAAAAACTTATTAAAATGTTTTTAATTTCTAAAAATAGAAAATAAGGATAAAATTATTAAGAAAACATATATTAGGAAAACACAATTTTTTTAAGTAAAAAAAAAAAATACGGACGGACATAACCCTAGGACTAATGGTGAAAGCAAAGCTATACACACAAAATCTCACCCAGAAGCATACACAGATACACTCACAAAAAAAGGAAAAGGGGAAAAAATAATATATCCTGCTCCCAAAGTCCAGCTCTTGAATTTGGGATGATTCGTTGTCTATTCAGGTATTCAACAGATGCAGGCACATCAGGTTGTTTGTGGAGCGTTAATCCGCTGCTTCTGAGGCTGCTGGGAATGATTTCCCTTTCTCTCCTTTGTTCGTACAGCTCCCAGGGTTCAGCTTTGGATTTGGCCCCGCCTCTGCATGTAGGTCGCCTGAGGGCGTCCGTTCCCCGCCCAGACAGAACGGGGTTAAAGGAGCAGCTGCTTCGGGGGCTGTGGCTCACTCAGGCCGTGGGGAGGGAGGGGTACGGATGCGGGGCGAGCCTGCGGCGGCAGAGGCTGGTGTGACGTTGCAGCAGCCTGAGGCGCGCCGTGCATTCTCCCGGGGAAGTTGTCCCCGGATCACGGGAGCCTGGCAGTGGCGAGCTGCACCCGCTCCCGGGAGGGGCGGTGTGGGGAGTGACCTGTGCTTGCACACCGGCTTCTTGGTAGCGGCAGCAGCAGCCTTAGCGTCTCCTGCCCGTCTCTGGGGTCCGCGCTGATAACCGCGGCTCGCGCCTGTCTCTGGGGTCCGCGCTGTTAGCCGCGGCTCGCGCCCGTCTCTGGAGTTCGTTTAGGCGGCGCTCTGAATCCCCTCTCCTTGCGCGCCGCGAAACAAAGAGGCAAGAAAAAGTCTCTTGCCTCTTCGGCAGCTGCAGACTATTTCCCGGACTCCCTCCCGGCTAGCACCGAAGCCCGAGCCTCAGCTCCCAGCCCCCGCCCGCCCCGGCGGCCGAGCAGACAAGCCTCTCGGGCTGGTGAGTGCTACTCAGCACCGATCCTCCATGCGGGAATCTCTCCGCTTTGCCCTCCGCACCCCTGTGGCTGCGCTCTCCTCCGTGGCTCCGAAGCTCCCCCCTCTGCCACCCGCAGTCTCTGCCCACGAAGGGGCTCCTAGTGTGTGGACACCTTTCCTCCTTCACGGCTCCCTCCCACTGGTGCAGGTCCCGTCCCTATTCTTTTGTCTCTATTATTTCTTTTTTCTTTTACCCTACCTAAGTACGTGGGGATTTTCTTGCCTTTTGGGAGGTCTGACGTCTTCTGCCAGCGTTCAGTGGGTGTTCTGTAGGAGCAGTTCCACGTGTAGAGGTATTTCTACTGTATCTGTGGGAAGGAAGGTGATCTCCGCGTCTTACTCTTCCGCCATCTTGCCCCTACCTCTCCATAACTCTTTTTGAATTATGGTTTTCTCAGGGTATACGCCCAGTAGTAGGATTGCTGAGTCGTATGGTAGTTCTAGTTTTAGATTTTTAAGGAACCTCCCTACAGTTCTCTATAGTGGCTGTATCAATTTACATTCCCACCAACAGTGTATGAGGGTTCCATTTTCTCCACACCCTCTCCAGCATTTATTGTTTGTAGATGTTTTGATGATGGCCATTCTAACCGGTGTGAGATGATATCACACTGTAGTTTTGATTTGCATTTCTCTAATGATTAGTGATGTTGAGCATTCTTTCATGTGTTTGTTGGCAATCTGTATATCTTCTTTGGAGAAATGTCTATTTAGGTCTTCTGCCCGTTTTTGGATTGGGTTGTTTGTTTTTTTCAAATTGAGCTGCATGAGCTGCTGGTAAATTTTGGAGATTAATCCTTTGTCAGTTGCTTCCTTTGCAAATATTTTCTCCCATTCTGAGGGTTTTCTTTTGGTCTTGTTTATGGTTTCCTTTGCTGTGCAAAAGCTTTTAAGTTTCATTAGGTCCCATTTGTTTATTTTTGTTTTTATTTCCATTTCTCTAGGAGCTGGGTCAAAAAGGATCTTGCTATGACTTATGTCATACAGTGTTCTGCCTATGTTTTCCTCTAAGAGTCTGAGAGTGTCTGGCCTTACATTTAGGTCTTTAATCCATTTTGAGTTTATTTTTGTGTATGGTGTTAAGGAGTGTTCTAATTTCATCCTTTTACATGTAGCTGTCCAGTTTTCCCAGCACCACTTATTGAAGAGGCGTCTTTTCTCAATTTTATATTCTTGCCTCCTTTATCAAAACTAATGTGACCATATGTACATGGGTTTATCTCTGGGCTTTCTATCCTGTTCCATTGATCTATACTTCTGTTTTTGTGCCAGTACCATACTGTCTTGATTACTGTAGCTTTGGAGTATAGTCTGAAGTCTGGGAGCCTGATTCCTCCAGCACCGTTTTCCTTTCTCAAGGTTACGTTGGCTATTCGGGGTCTTCTGTGATTCCATACCAATTGGGAAATTTTTTGATCTAGTTCTGTGAAAAATGCCAGTGGTAGTTTGATAGGGATTGCATTGAGTCTGTAGATTGCTTTGAGTAGTATAGTCATTTTCACAGTGTTGATTCTTCCAATCCAAGAACATGGTATATCGCTCCATCTGTTTGTATCCTCATTAATTTCTTTCATCAGTGTCTTATAATTTTCTTCATACCAGTCTTCTGTCTCCTTAGGTAGGTTTATTCCTAGGTATTTTATTCTTTTAGTTGCAATGGTAAATGGGAGTGTTTTCTTAATTTCACTTTCAGATTTTTCATCATTAGTGTACAGGAATGCAAGAGATTTCTGTGCATTAATTTTGTATCCTGCTACTTTACCAAATTCATTGAGTAGCTCTAGTAGTTATCTGGTAACATCTTTAGGATTCTCTATGTATAGTATAGTATCATGTCATCTGAAAACAGTCACAGCTCTATTTCTTCTTTTCTGATTTGGATTCCTTTTATTTCTTTTTCTTCTCTGATTGCTGTGGCTAAAACTTCCAAAACTATGTCAATAGTGGTGAGAGTGGGCAACCTTGTCCTGTTCCTGATCTTAGTGGAAATGGTTTCAGTTTTTCACCATTGAGGATGATGTTGGCTGTGCATTTGTCATATATGGCCTTTATTATGTGGAGGAAAGTTCCCTCTATGCCTACTTTCTGGAGGGTTTTTATCATAAATGGGTGTTGAATTTTGTCAAAAGCTTTCTCTGCATCTATTGAGATGATCATTTGGTTTTTCTCCTTCAATTTGTTAATATGGTGTATCACATTGATTGATTTGCGTATCTTGAAGAATCCTTGCATTCCTGGGATAAACCCCACTTGATCATGGTGTATGATCCTTTTAATGTGCTGTTGGACTCTGTTTGCTAGTATTTTGTTGAGGATTTTGGCATCTGTGTTCATCAGTGATATTGGCCTGTAGTTTTCTTTTTTTGTGACATCTTTGTCTGGTTTTGGTATCAGGGTGATGGTGGCCTCGTAGAATGAGTTTGGGAGTGTTCCTCCCTCTGCTATATTTTGGAAAAGTTTGAGAAGGATAGGTGTTAGCTCTTCTCTAAATGTTTGATAGAATTCGCCTGTGGATCCATATGGTCCTGGGCTTTTGTGCGTTGGAAGAGTTTTAATCACAGTTTCAATTTCAGTACTTGTGATTGGTCTGTTCATATTTTCTGTTTCTTCCTGGTTCAGTCTCGGAAGGTTGTGCATTTCTAAGAACTTGTCCATTTCCTCCAGGTTGTCCACTTTACTGGCATATAGTTGCTTGTAGTAATCTCTCATGATCCTTTGTATTTCTGCAGTGTCAGTTGTTACTTCTCCGTTTGCATTTCTAATTTTATCGATTTGAGTCTTCTCCCTTTTTTTCTTGATGAGTCTGGTTAATGGTTTATCAATTTTGTTTATCTCCTCAAAGAACCAGCTTTTAGTTTTATTGATCTTTGCTATCGTTTCCTTCATTTCTTTTTCATTTATTTCTGATCTGATCTTTATGATTTCTTTCCTTCTGCTAACTTTGGTGGTTTTTTGTTCTTCTTCTTCCTCTCATTGCTTTAGGTGTAATGTTAGGTTGCCTATTTGAGATGTTTCTTGTTTCTTAAAGTAAGATTGTATTGCTATAAACTTCCCTCTTAGAACTGCTTTTGCTGCATCCCACAGGTTTTGGGCCGTCGTGTCTCCATTGTCATTTGTTTCTAGGTATTTTTTGATTTCCCCTTTGATTTCTTCAGTGATCACTTCGTTATTAAGTAGTGTATTGTGTAGCCTCCATGTGTTTGTATTTTTTACAGATCTTTTCCTGTAATTGATATCTAGTCTCATAGCGTTGTGGTCGGAAAAGATACTTGATACGATTTCAATTTTCTTAAATTTACCAAGGCTTGGCTTGTGACCCAAGATATGATCTATCCTGGAGAATGTTCCATGAGCACTTGAGAAAAGTGTGTATTCTGTTGTTTTGGGGTGGAATGTCCTATAAATATCCATTAAGTCCATCTTGTTTAATGTATCATTTAAAGCTTGTGTTTCCTTATTTATTTTCATTTTGGATGATCTGCCCATTGGTGAAAGTGGGGTGTTAAAGTCCCCTACTATGATTGTGTTGCTGTCGATTTCCCCTTTTATGGCTGTTAGTATTTGCCTTATGTATTGAGGTGCTCCTATGTTGGGTGCATAAATATTTACAATTGTTATACCTTCCTCTTGGATCGATCCCTTGATCATTATATAGTGTCCTTCTTTGTCTCTTGTAATAGTCTTTATTTTAAAGTCTATTTTGTCAGATATGAGAATTGCTACTCCAGCTTTCTTTTGATTTCCATTTGCATGGAATATCTTTTTCCATCCCCTCACTTTCAGTCTGTATGTGTCTCTAAGTCTGAAGTGGGTCTCTTGTAGACAGCGTATATATGGGTCTTGCTTTTGTATCCATTCAGCCACTCTATGTCTTTTGGTGGGAGCATCTAATCCATTTACATTTAAGGTAACTATTGATATGTATGTTCCTATTCCCATTTTCTTAAATGTTTTGGGTTTGTTATTGTAGGTGTTTTCCTTCTCTTGTATTTCTCGCCTAGAGAAGTTCCTTTAGCATCTGTTGTAAAGCTGGTTTGGTGGTGCTGAACTCTCTCAGCTTTTGCTTGTCTGTAAAGGTTTTAATTTCTCCATCAAATCTGAATGAGATCCTTGCTGGGTAGAGTAATCTTGGCTGTAGGTTTTTCTCCTTCATGACTTTAAGTATATCCTGCCACTCCCTTCTGGCTTGCAGAGTTTCTGCTGAAAGATCAGCTGTTAACCTTATGGGGATTCCCTTGTGTGTTATTTGTTGTTTTTCCCTTGCTGCTTTTAATATGTTTTCTTTATATTTAATTTTTGATAGTTTGATTAATATGTGTCTTGGCGTGTTTCTCCTTGGATTTCTCCTGTATGGGGCTCTCTGTGCTTCCAGGACTTGATTAACTATTTCCTTTCCCATATTAGGGAAGTTTTCAACTATAATCTCTTCAAATATTTTCTCAGTCCCTTTCTTTTTCTCTTCTTCTTCTGGGACCCCTATAATTCGAATGTTGGTGCGTTTAATGTTGTCCCAGAGG
This sequence comes from Balaenoptera ricei, assembly GCF_028023285.1. NCBI lineage: Eukaryota > Metazoa > Chordata > Mammalia > Artiodactyla > Balaenopteridae > Balaenoptera > Balaenoptera ricei. The sequence continues at coordinate 65,372,552 of NC_082660.1, read as the reverse complement.
TCTCTGAGACTGTCCTCAGTTCTTTTCATTCTTTGTTCTTTATTCTGCTCTGCAGTAGCTATTTCCACTATTTTATCTTCCAGGTCACTTATCCGTTCTTCTGCCTCAGTTATTCTGCTATTGATCCCATCTAGAGTATTTTTAATTTCATTTATTGTGTTTTTCATCGTTGCTTGGTTCCTCTTTAGTTCTTCTACATCCTTGTTAAATGTTTCTTGCATTTTGTCTATTCTATTTCCAAGATTTTGGATCATCTTTACTATCATTATTCTGAATTCTTTTTCAGGTAGACTGCCTATTTCCTCTTCATTTGTTAGGTCTGGTGTGTTTTGACCCTGCTCCTTCACCTGCTGTGTGTTTTTGGTCTTCTCATTTGGTTTATCTTACTGTGTTTGGGGTCTCCTTTTCACAGGCTGCACGTTCGTAATTCCCGTTGTTTTTGGTATCTGTCCCCAGTGGCTAAGGTTGCTTCAGTGGGTTGTGTAGGCTTCCTGGTGGAGGGGACTAGTGCCTGTGTTCTGGTGGATGAGGTTGGATCTTGTCTTTCTGGTGGGCAAGTCCACGTCTGGTGGTGTGTTTTGGGGTGTCTGTGGCCTTATTATGATTTTAGGCAGCCTCTCTGCTAATGGATGGGGCCGTGTTCCTGTCTTGCTAGTTGTTTGGCATAGTGTGTCCAGCACTGTAGCTTGCTGGTCGTTGAGTGAAGCTGGGTCTTGATGTTGAGATGGAGATCTCTGAGAGATTTTTGCCGTTTGGTATTATGTGGAGCTGGGAGGTCTCTTGTGGACCAGTGTCCTGAAGTTGGCCCTCCCACCTCAGAGGCACAGCCCTGATGCCTGGCTGGAGCACCAAGAGCCTTTCATCCACACAGCTCAGAATACAAGGGAGAAAAAAATAGAAAGAAAGAAAGAAAGAGGATAAAATAAAATAAAATAAAGCTATTATAATAAAAAATAAGAAAAAAAATTATTCAGAGTAAATATTCAGAAAATTTTTTTTAATTTTTAAAAATAGATTTATTAATTTTTTATAATAAAAAATAAGAAAAAAATTATTAAGAAAAAATTTTTTTAATTTTTTAAAATAAAAAATATGGAAAAACTTATTAAAATTTTTTTAATTTCTAAAAATAGAAAATAAGGATAAAATTATTAAGAAAACATATATTAGGAAAACACAATTTTTTTAAGTAAAAAAAAAAAAATACGGACGGACATAACCCTAGGACTAATGGTGAAAGCAAAGCTATACACACAAAATCTCACCCAGAAGCATACACAGATACACTCACAAAAAAAGGAAAAGGGGAAAAAATAATATATCCTGCTCCCAAAGTCCAGCTCTTGAATTTGGGATGATTCGTTGTCTATTCAGGTATTCAACAGATGCAGGCACATCAAGTTGTTTGTGGAGCGTTAATCCGCTGCTTCTGAGGCTGCTGGGAATGATTTCCCTTTCTCTTCTTTGTTCGTACAGCTCCCAGGGTTCAGCTTTGGATTTGGCCCCGCCTCTGCATGTAGGTCGCCTGAGGGCGTCCGTTCCCCGCCCAGACAGAACGGGGTTAAAGGAGCAGCTGCTTCGGGGGCTGTGCCTCACTCAGGCCGTGGGGAGGGAGGGGTACGGATGCGGGGCGAGCCTGCGGCGGCAGAGGCTGGTGTGACGTTGCAGCAGCCTGAGGCGCGCCGTGCATTCTCCCGGGGAAGTTGTCCCCGGATCACGGGAGCCTGGCAGTGGCGAGCTGCACCCGCTCCCGGGAGGGGCGGTGTGGGGAGTGACCTGTGCTTGCACACCGGCTTCTTGGTAGCGGCAGCAGCAGCCTTAGCGTCTCCTGCCCGTCTCTGGGGTCCGCGCTGATAACCGCGGCTCGCGCCTGTCTCTGGGGTCCGCGCTGTTAGCCGCGGCTCGCGCCCGTCTCTGGAGTTCGTTTAGGCGGCGCTCTGAATCCCCTCTCCTTGCGCGCCGCGAAACAAAGAGGCAAGAAAAAGTCTCTTGCCTCTTCGGCAGCTGCAGACTATTTCCCGGACTCCCTCCCGGCTAGCACCGAAGCCCGAGCCTCAGCTCCCAGCCCCCGCCCGCCCCGGCGGCCGAGCAGACAAGCCTCTCGGGCTGGTGAGTGCTACTCAGCACCGATCCTCCATGCGGGAATCTCTCCGCTTTGCCCTCCGCACCCCTGTGGCTGCGCTCTCCTCCGTGGCTCCGAAGCTCCCCCCTCTGCCACCCGCAGTCTCTGCCCACGAAGGGGCTCCTAGTGTGTGGACACCTTTCCTCCTTCATGGCTCCCTCCCACTGGTGCAGGTCCCGTCCCTATTCTTTTGTCTCTATTATTTCTTTTTTCTTTTACCCTACCCAAGTACGTGGGGATTTTCTTGCCTTTTGGGAGGTCTGACGTCTTCTGCCAGCGTTCACTGGGTGTTCTGTAGGAGCAGTTCCACGTGTAGAGGTATTTCTACTGTATCTGTGGGAAGGAAGGTGATCTCCGCGTCTTACTCTTCCGCCATCTTGCCCCTACCTCTCCATAACTCTTTTTGAATTATGGTTTTCTCAGGGTATACGCCCAGTAGTAGGATTGCTGAGTCGTATGGTAGTTCTAGTTTTAGATTTTTAAGGAACCTCCCTACAGTTCTCTATAGTGGCTGTATCAATTTACATTCCCACCAACAGTGTATGAGGGTTCCATTTTCTCCACACCCTCTCCAGCATTTATTGTTTGTAGATGTTTTGATGATGGCCATTCTAACCGGTGTGAGATGATATCACACTGTAGTTTTGATTTGCATTTCTCTAATGATTAGTGATGTTGAGCATTCTTTCATGTGTTTGTTGGCAATCTGTATATCTTCTTTGGAGAAATGTCTATTTAGGTCTTCTGCCCGTTTTTGGATTGGGTTGTTTGTTTTTTTCAAATTGAGCTGCATGAGCTGCTGGTAAATTTTGGAGATTAATCCTTTGTCAGTTGCTTCCTTTGCAAATATTTTCTCCCATTCTGAGGGTTTTCTTTTGGTCTTGTTTATGGTTTCCTTTGCTGTGCAAAAGCTTTTAAGTTTCATTAGGTCCCATTTGTTTATTTTTGTTTTTATTTCCATTTCTCTAGGAGCTGGGTCAAAAAGGATCTTGCTATGACTTATGTCATACAGTGTTCTGCCTATGTTTTCCTCTAAGAGTCTGAGAGTGTCTGGCCTTACATTTAGGTCTTTAATCCATTTTGAGTTTATTTTTGTGTATGGTGTTAAGGAGTGTTCTAATTTCATCCTTTTACATGTAGCTGTCCAGTTTTCCCAGCACCACTTATTGAAGAGGCATCTTTTCTCAATTTTATATTCTTGCCTCCTTTATCAAAACTAATGTGACCATATGTACATGGGTTTATCTCTGGGCTTTCTATCCTGTTCCATTGATCTATACTTCTGTTTTTGTGCCAGTACCATACTGTCTTGATTACTGTAGCTTTGGAGTATAGTCTGAAGTCTGGGAGCCTGATTCCTCCAGCACCGTTTTCCTTTCTCAAGGTTACGTTGGCTATTCGGGGTCTTCTGTGATTCCATACCAATTGGGAAATTTTTTGATCTAGTTCTGTGAAAAATGCCAGTGGTAGTTTGATAGGGATTGCATTGAGTCTGTAGATTGCTTTGAGTAGTATAGTCATTTTCACAGTGTTGATTCTTCCAATCCAAGAACATGGTATATCGCTCCATCTGTTTGTATCCTCATTAATTTCTTTCATCAGTGTCTTATAATTTTCTTCATACCAGTCTTCTGTCTCCTTAGGTAGGTTTATTCCTAGGTATTTTATTCTTTTAGTTGCAATGGTAAATGGGAGTGTTTTCTTAATTTCACTTTCAGATTTTTCATCATTAGTGTACAGGAATGCAAGAGATTTCTGTGCATTAATTTTGTATCCTGCTACTTTACCAAATTCATTGAGTAGCTCTAGTAGTTATCTGGTAACATCTTTAGGATTCTCTATGTATAGTATAGTATCATGTCATCTGAAAACAGTCACAGCTCTATTTCTTCTTTTCTGATTTGGATTCCTTTTATTTCTTTTTCTTCTCTGATTGCTGTGGCTAAAACTTCCAAAACTATGTCAATAGTGGTGAGAGTGGGCAACCTTGTCCTGTTCCTGATCTTAGTGGAAATGGTTTCAGTTTTTCACCATTGAGGATGATGTTGGCTGTGCATTTGTCATATATGGCCTTTATTATGTGGAGGAAAGTTCCCTCTATGCCTACTTTCTGGAGGGTTTTTATCATAAATGGGTGTTGAATTTTGTCAAAAGCTTTCTCTGCATCTATTGAGATGATCATTTGGTTTTTCTCCTTCAATTTGTTAATATGGTGTATCACATTGATTGATTTGCGTATCTTGAAGAATCCTTGCATTCCTGGGATAAACCCCACTTGATCATGGTGTATGATCCTTTTAATGTGCTGTTGGACTCTGTTTGCTAGTATTTTGTTGAGGATTTTGGCATCTGTGTTCATCAGTGATATTGGCCTGTAGTTTTCTTTTTTTGTGACATCTTTGTCTGGTTTTGGTATCAGGGTGATGGTGGCCTCGTAGAATGAGTTTGGGAGTGTTCCTCCCTCTGCTATATTTTGGAAAAGTTTGAGAAGGATAGGTGTTAGCTCTTCTCTAAATGTTTGATAGAATTCGCCTGTGGATCCATATGGTCCTGGGCTTTTGTGCGTTGGAAGAGTTTTAATCACAGTTTCAATTTCAGTACTTGTGATTGGTCTGTTCATATTTTCTGTTTCTTCCTGGTTCAGTCTCGGAAGGTTGTGCATTTCTAAGAACTTGTCCATTTCCTCCAGGTTGTCCACTTTACTGGCATATAGTTGCTTGTAGTAATCTCTCATGATCCTTTGTATTTCTGCAGTGTCAGTTGTTACTTCTCCGTTTGCATTTCTAATTTTATCGATTTGAGTCTTCTCCCTTTTTTTCTTGATGAGTCTGGTTAATGGTTTATCAATTTTGTTTATCTCCTCAAAGAACCAGCTTTTAGTTTTATTGATCTTTGCTATCGTTTCCTTCATTTCTTTTTCATTTATTTCTGATCTGATCTTTATGATTTCTTTCCTTCTGCTAACTTTGGTGGTTTTTTGTTCTTCTTCCTCTCATTGCTTTAGGTGTAATGTTAGGTTGCCTATTTGAGATGTTTCTTGTTTCTTAAAGTAAGATTGTATTGCTATAAACTTCCCTCTTAGAACTGCTTTTGCTGCATCCCACAGGTTTTGGGCCGTCGTGTCTCCATTGTCATTTGTTTCTAGGTATTTTTTGATTTCCCCTTTGATTTCTTCAGTGATCACTTCGTTATTAAGTAGTGTATTGTGTAGCCTCCATGTGTTTGTATTTTTTACAGATCTTTTCCTGTAATTGATATCTAGTCTCATAGCGTTGTGGTCGGAAAAGATACTTGATACGATTTCAATTTTCTTAAATTTACCAAGGCTTGGCTTGTGACCCAAGATATGATCTATCCTGGAGAATGTTCCATGAGCACTTGAGAAAAGTGTGTATTCTGTTGTTTTGGGGTGGAATGTCCTATACATATCCATTAAGTCCATCTTGTTTAATGTATCATTTAAAGCTTGTGTTTCCTTATTTATTTTCATTTTGGATGATCTGCCCATTGGTGAAAGTGGGGTGTTAAAGTCCCCTACTATGATTGTGTTGCTGTCGATTTCCCCTTTTATGGCTGTTAGTATTTGCCTTATGTATTGAGGTGCTCCTATGTTGGGTGCATAAATATTTACAATTGTTATACCTTCCTCTTGGATCGATCCCTTGATCATTATATAGTGTCCTTCTTTGTCTCTTGTAATAGTCTTTATTTTAAAGTCTATTTTGTCAGATATGAGAATTGCTACTCCAGCTTTCTTTTGATTTCCATTTGCATGGAATATCTTTTTCCATCCCCTCACTTTCAGTCTGTATGTGTCTCTAAGTCTGAAGTGGGTCTCTTGTAGACAGCATATATATGGGTCTTGCTTTTGTATCCATTCAGCCACTCTATGTCTTTTGGTGGGAGCATCTAATCCATTTACATTTAAGGTAACTATTGATATGTATGTTCCTATTCCCATTTTCTTAAATGTTTTGGGTTTGTTATTGTAGGTGTTTTCCTTCTCTTGTATTTCTCGCCTAGAGAAGTTCCTTTAGCATCTGTTGTAAAGCTGGTTTGGTGGTGCTGAACTCTCTCAGCTTTTGTTTGTCTGTAAAGGTTTTAATTTCTCCATCAAATCTGAATGAGATCCTTGCTGGGTAGAGTAATCTTGGCTGTAGGTTTTTCTCCTTCATGACTTTAAGTATATCCTGCCACTCCCTTCTGGCTTGCAGAGTTTCTGCTGAAAGATCAGCTGTTAACCTTATGGGGATTCCCTTGTGTGTTATTTGTTGTTTTTTCCCTTGCTGCTTTTAATATATTTTCTTTATATTTAGTTTTTGATAGTTTGATTAATATGTGTCTTGGCGTGTTTCTCCTTGGATTTCTCCTGTATGGGACTCTCTGTGCTTCCAGGACTTGATTAACTATTTCCTTTCCCATATTAGGGAAGTTTTCAACTATAATCTCTTCAAATATTTTCTCAGTCCCTTTCTTTTTCTCTTCTTCTTCTGGGACCCCTATAATTCGAATGTTGGTGCGTTTAATGTTGTCCCAGAGGTCTCTGAGACTGTCCTCAGTTCTTTTCATTCTTTGTTCTTTATTCTGCTCTGCAGTAGCTATTTCCACTATTTTATCTTCCAGGTCACTTATCCGTTCTTCTGCCTCAGTTATTCTGCTATTGATCCCATCTAGAGTATTTTTAATTTCATTTATTGTGTTTTTCATCGTTGCTTGGTTCCTCTTTAGTTCTTCTACATCCTTGTTAAATGTTTCTTGCATTTGGTCTATTCTATTTCCAAGATTTTGGATCATCTTTACTATCATCATTCTGAATTCTTTTTCAGGTAGACTGCCTATTTCCTCTTCATTTGTTAGGTCTGGTGTGTTTTGACCCTGCTCCTTCACCTGCTGTGTGTTTTTGGTCTTCTCATTTGGTTTATCTTACTGTGTTTGGGGTCTCCTTTTCACAGGCTGCACGTTCGTAATTCCCGTTGTTTTTGGTATCTGTCCCCAGTGGCTAAGGTTGCTTCAGTGGGTTGTGTAGGCTTCCTGGTGGAGGGGACTAGTGCCTGTGTTCTGGTGGATGAGGTTGGATCTTGTCTTTCTGGTGGGCAAGCCCACGTCTGGTGGTGTGTTTTGGGGTGTCTGTGGCCTTATTATGATTTTAGGCAGCCTCTCTGCTAATGGATGGGGCCGTGTTCCTGTCTTGCTAGTTGTTTGGCATAGTGTGTCCAGCACTGTAGCTTGCTGGTCGTTGAGTGAAGCTGGGTCTTGATGTTGAGATGGAGATCTCTGAGAGATTTTTGCCGTTTGGTATTATGTGGAGCTGGGAGGTCTCTTGTGGACCAGTGTCCTGAAGTTGGCCCTCCCACCTCAGAGGCACAGCCCTGATGCCTGGCTGGAGCACCAAGAGCCTTTCATCCACACAGCTCAGAATACAAGGGAGAAAAAAATAGAAAGAAAGAAAGAAAGAGGATAAAATAAAATAAAATAAAGCTATTATAATAAAAAATAAGAAAAAAAATTATTCAGAGTAAATATTCAGAAAAAATTTTTTTTAATTTTTAAAAATAGATTTATTAATTTTTTATAATAAAAAATAAGAAAAAATTATTAAGACAAAAAATTTTTAATTTTTTAAAATAAAAAATATGGAAAAACTTATTAAAATTTTTTTAATTTCTAAAAATAGAAAATAAGGATAAATTTATTAAGAAAACATATATTAGGAAAACACAATTTTTTTAAGTAAAAAAAAAAATATGGACGGACATAACCCTAGGACTAATGGTGAAAGCAAAGCTATACACACAAAATCTCACCCAGAAGCATACACAGATAGACTCACAAAAAAAGGAAAAGGGGAAAAAATAATATATCCTGCTCCCAAATCCAGCTCTTGCATTTGGGATGATTCGTTGTCTATTCAGGTATTCAAAAGATGCAGGCACATCAAGTTTTTTGTGGAGCGTTAATCCGCTGCTTCTGAGGCTGCTGGGAATGATTTCCCTTTCTCTTCTTTGTTCGTACAGCTCCCAGGGTTCAGCTTTGGATTTGGCCCCGCCTCTGCATGTAGGTCGCCTGAGGGCATCCGTTCCCCGCCCAGACAGAACGGGGTTAAAGGAGCAGCTGCTTCGGGGGCTGTGGCTCACTCAGGCCGTGGGGAGGGAGGGGTACGGATGCGGGGCGAGCCCGCGGCGGCAGAGGCTGGTGTGACGTTTCAGCAGCCTGAGGCGCCCCGTGCATTCTCCCGGGGAAGTTGTCCCCGGATCACGGGAGCCTGGCAGGGGCGAGCTGCACCGGCTCCCGGGAGGGGCGGTGTGGGGAGTGACCTGTGCTTGCACACCGGCTTCTTCTAGCGGCAGCAGCAGCCTTAGCGTCTCCTGCCCGTCTCTGGTGTCCGCGCTGATAACCGCGGCTCGCGCCTGTCTCTGGGGTCCGCGCTGTTAGCCGCGGCTCGCGCCCGTCTCTGGAGTTCGTTTAGGCGGCGCTCTGAATCCCCTCTCCTTGCGCGCCGCGAAACAAAGAGGCAAGAAAAAGTCTCTTGCCTCTTCGGCAGCTGCAGACTATTTCCCGGACTCCCTCCCGGCTAGCACCGAAGCCCGAGCCTCAGCTCCCAGCCCCCGCCCGCCCCGGCGGCCGAGCAGACAAGCCTCTCGGGCTGGTGAGTGCTACTCAGCACCGATCCTCCATGCGGGAATCTCTCCGCTTTGCCCTCCGCACCCCTGTGGCTGCGCTCTCCTCCGTGGCTCCGAAGCTCCCCCCTCTGCCACCCGCAGTCTCTGCCCACGAAGGGGCTCCTAGTGTGTGGACACCTTTCCTCCTTCACGGCTCCCTCCCACTGGTGCAGGTCCCGTCCCTATTCTTTTGTCTCTATTATTTCTTTTTTCTTTTACCCTACCCAAGTACGTGGGGATTTTCTTGCCTTTTGGGAGGTCTGACGTCTTCTGCCAGCGTTCACTGGGTGTTCTGTAGGAGCAGTTCCACGTGTAGAGGTATTTCTACTGTATCTGTGGGAAGGAAGGTGATCTCCGCGTCTTACTCTTCCGCCATCTTGCCCCTACCTCTCCATAACTCTTTTTGAATTATGGTTTTCTCAGGGTATACGCCCAGTAGTAGGATTGCTGAGTCGTATGGTAGTTCTAGTTTTAGATTTTTAAGGAACCTCCCTACAGTTCTCTATAGTGGCTGTATCAATTTACATTCCCACCAACAGTGTATGAGGGTTCCATTTTCTCCACACCCTCTCCAGCATTTATTGTTTGTAGATGTTTTGATGATGGCCATTCTAACCGGTGTGAGATGATATCACACTGTAGTTTTGATTTGCATTTCTCTAATGATTAGTGATGTTGAGCATTCTTTCATGTGTTTGTTGGCAATCTGTATATCTTCTTTGGAGAAATGTCTATTTAGGTCTTCTGCCCGTTTTTGGATTGGGTTGTTTGTTTTTTTCAAATTGAGCTGCATGAGCTGCTGGTAAATTTTGGAGATTAATCCTTTGTCAGTTGCTTCCTTTGCAAATATTTTCTCCCATTCTGAGGGTTTTCTTTTGGTCTTGTTTATGGTTTCCTTTGCTGTGCAAAAGCTTTTAAGTTTCATTAGGTCCCATTTGTTTATTTTTGTTTTTATTTCCATTTCTCTAGGAGCTGGGTCAAAAAGGATCTTGCTATGACTTATGTCATACAGTGTTCTGCCTATGTTTTCCTCTAAGAGTCTGAGAGTGTCTGGCCTTACATTTAGGTCTTTAATCCATTTTGAGTTTATTTTTGTGTATGGTGTTAAGGAGTGTTCTAATTTCATCCTTTTACATGTAGCTGTCCAGTTTTCCCAGCACCACTTATTGAAGAGGCGTCTTTTCTCAATTTTATATTCTTGCCTCCTTTATCAAAACTAATGTGACCATATGTACATGGGTTTATCTCTGGGCTTTCTATCCTGTTCCATTGATCTATACTTCTGTTTTTGTGCCAGTACCATACTGTCTTGATTACTGTAGCTTTGGAGTATAGTCTGAAGTCTGGGAGCCTGATTCCTCCAGCACCGTTTTCCTTTCTCAAGGTTACGTTGGCTATTCGGGGTCTTCTGTGATTCCATACCAATTGGGAAATTTTTTGATCTAGTTCTGTGAAAAATGCCAGTGGTAGTTTGATAGGGATTGCATTGAGTCTGTAGATTGCTTTGAGTAGTATAGTCATTTTCACAGTGTTGATTCTTCCAATCCAAGAACATGGTATATCGCTCCATCTGTTTGTATCCTCATTAATTTCTTTCATCAGTGTCTTATAATTTTCTTCATACCAGTCTTCTGTCTCCTTAGGTAGGTTTATTCCTAGGTATTTTATTCTTTTAGCTGCAATGGTAAATGGGAGTATTTTCTTAATTTCACTTTCAGATTTTTCATCATTAGTGTACAGGAATGCAAGAGATTTCTGTGCATTAATTTTGTATCCTGCTACTTTACCAAATTCATTGAGTAGCTCTAGTAGTTATCTGGTAACATCTTTAGGATTCTCTATGTATAGTATAGTATCATGTCATCTGAAAACAGTCACAGCTCTATTTCTTCTTTTCTGATTTGGATTCCTTTTATTTCTTTTTCTTCTCTGATTGCTGTGGCTAAAACTTCCAAAACTATGTCAATAGTGGTGAGAGTGGGCAACCTTGTCCTGTTCCTGATCTTAGTGGAAATGGTTTCAGTTTTTCACCATTGAGGATGATGTTGGCTGTGCATTTGTCATATATGGCCTTTATTATGTGGAGGAAAGTTCCCTCTATGCCTACTTTCTGGAGGGTTTTTATCATAAATGGGTGTTGAATTTTGTCAAAAGCTTTCTCTGCATCTATTGAGATGATCATTTGGTTTTTCTCCTTCAATTTGTTAATATGGTGTATCACATTGATTGATTTGCGTATCTTGAAGAATCCTTGCATTCCTGGGATAAACCCCACTTGATCATGGTGTATGATCCTTTTAATGTGCTGTTGGACTCTGTTTGCTAGTATTTTGTTGAGGATTTTGGCATCTGTGTTCATCAGTGATATTGGCCTGTAGTTTTCTTTTTTTGTGACATCTTTGTCTGGTTTTGGTATCAGGGTGATGGTGGCCTCGTAGAATGAGTTTGGGAGTGTTCCTCCCTCTGCTATATTTTGGAAAAGTTTGAGAAGGATAGGTGTTAGCTCTTCTCTAAATGTTTGATAGAATTCGCCTGTGGATCCATATGGTCCTGGGCTTTTGTGCGTTGGAAGAGTTTTAATCACAGTTTCAATTTCAGTACTTGTGATTGGTCTGTTCATATTTTCTGTTTCTTCCTGGTTCAGTCTCGGAAGGTTGTGCATTTCTAAGAACTTGTCCATTTCCTCCAGGTTGTCCACTTTACTGGCATATAGTTGCTTGTAGTAATCTCTCATGATCCTTTGTATTTCTGCAGTGTCAGTTGTTACTTCTCCGTTTGCATTTCTAATTTTATCGATTTGAGTCTTCTCCCTTTTTTTCTTGATGAGTCTGGTTAATGGTTTATCAATTTTGTTTATCTCCTCAAAGAACCAGCTTTTAGTTTTATTGATCTTTGCTATCGTTTCCTTCATTTCTTTTTCATTTATTTCTGATCTGATCTTTATGATTTCTTTCCTTCTGCTAACTTTGGTGGTTTTTTGTTCTTCTTCCTCTCATTGCTTTAGGTGTAATGTTAGGTTGCCTATTTGAGATGTTTCTTGTTTCTTAAAGTAAGATTGTATTGCTATAAACTTCCCTCTTAGAACTGCTTTTGCTGCATCCCACAGGTTTTGGGCCGTCGTGTCTCCATTGTCATTTGTTTCTAGGTATTTTTTGATTTCCCCTTTGATTTCTTCAGTGATCACTTCGTTATTAAGTAGTGTATTGTGTAGCCTCCATGTGTTTGTATTTTTTACAGATCTTTTCCTGTAATTGATATCTAGTCTCATAGCGTTGTGGTCGGAAAAGATACTTGATACGATTTCAATTTTCTTAAATTTACCAAGGCTTGGCTTGTGACCCAAGATATGATCTATCCTGGAGAATGTTCCATGAGCACTTGAGAAAAGTGTGTATTCTGTTGTTTTGGGGTGGAATGTCCTATAAATATCCATTAAGTCCATCTTGTTTAATGTATCATTTAAAGCTTGTGTTTCCTTATTTATTTTCATTTTGGATGATCTGCCCATTGGTGAAAGTGGGGTGTTAAAGTCCCCTACTATGATTGTGTTGCTGTCGATTTCCCCTTTTATGGCTGTTAGTATTTGCCTTATGTATTGAGGTGCTCCTATGTTGGGTGCATAAATATTTACAATTGTTATACCTTCCTCTTGGATCGATCCCTTGATCATTATATAGTGTCCTTCTTTGTCTCTTGTAATAGTCTTTATTTTAAAGTCTATTTTGTCAGATATGAGAATTGCTACTCCAGCTTTCTTTTGATTTCCATTTGCATGGAATATCTTTTTCCATCCCCTCACTTTCAGTCTGTATGTGTCTCTAAGTCTGAAGTGGGTCTCTTGTAGACAGCATATATATGGGTCTTGCTTTTGTATCCATTCAGCCACTCTATGTCTTTTGGTGGGAGCATCTAATCCATTTACATTTAAGGTAACTATTGATATGTATGTTCCTATTCCCATTTTCTTAAATGTTTTGGGTTTGTTATTGTAGGTGTTTTCCTTCTCTTGTATTTCTCGCCTAGAGAAGTTCCTTTAGCATCTGTTGTAAAGCTGGTTTGGTGGTGCTGAACTCTCTCAGCTTTTGCTTGTCTGTAAAGGTTTTAATTTCTCCATCAAATCTGAATGAGATCCTTGCTGGGTAGAGTAATCTTGGCTGTAGGTTTTTCTCCTTCATGACTTTAAGTATATCCTGCCACTCCCTTCTGGCTTGCAGAGTTTCTGCTGAAAGATCAGCTGTTAACCTTATGGGGATTCCCTTGTGTGTTATTTGTTGTTTTTCCCTTGCTGCTTTTAATATGTTTTCTTTATATTTAATTTTTGATAGTTTGATTAATATGTGTCTTGGCGTGTTTCTCCTTGGATTTCTCCTGTATGGGGCTCTCTGTGCTTCCAGGACTTGATTAACTATTTCCTTTCCCATATTAGGGAAGTTTTCAACTATAATCTCTTCAAATATTTTCTCAGTCCCTTTCTTTTTCTCTTCTTCTTCTGGGACCCCTATAATTCGAATGTTGGTGCGTTTAATGTTGTCCCAGAGGTCTCTGAGACTGTCCTCAGTTCTTTTCATTCTTTGTTCTTTATTCTGCTCTGCAGTAGCTATTTCCACTATTTTATCTTCCAGGTCACTTATCCGTTCTTCTGCCTCAGTTATTCTGCTATTGATCCCATCTAGAGTATTTTTAATTTCATTTATTGTGTTTTTCATCGTTGCTTGGTTCCTCTTTAGTTCTTCTACATCCTTGTTAAATGTTTCTTGCATTTTGTCTATTCTATTTCCAAGATTTTGGATCATCTTTACTATCATCATTCTGAATTCTTTTTCAGGTAGACTGCCTATTTCCTCTTCATTTGTTAGGTCTGGTGTGTTTTGACCCTGCTCCTTCACCTGCTGTGTGTTTTTGGTCTTCTCATTTGGTTTATCTTACTGTGTTTGGGGTCTCCTTTTCACAGGCTGCACGTTCGTAATTCCCGTTGTTTTTGGTATCTGTCCCCAGTGGCTAAGGTTGCTTCAGTGGGTTGTGTAGGCTTCCTGGTGGAGGGGACTAGTGCCTGTGTTCTGGTGGATGAGGTTGGATCTTGTCTTTCTGGTGGGCAAGTCCACGTCTGGTGGTGTGTTTTGGGGTGTCTGTGGCCTTATTATGATTTTAGGCAGCCTCTCTGCTAATGGATGGGGCCGTGTTCCTGTCTTGCTAGTTGTTTGGCATAGTGTGTCCAGCACTGTAGCTTGCTGGTCGTTGAGTGAAGCTGGGTCTTGATGTTGAGATGGAGATCTCTGAGAGATTTTTGCCGTTTGGTATTATGTGGAGCTGGGAGGTCTCTTGTGGACCAGTGTCCTGAAGTTGGCCCTCCCACCTCAGAGGCACAGCCCTGATGCCTGGCTGGAGCACCAAGAGCCTTTCATCCACACAGCTCAGAATACAAGGGAGAAAAAAATAGAAAGAAAGAAAGAAAGAGGATAAAATAAAATAAAATAAAGCTATTATAATAAAAAATAAGAAAAAAAATTATTCAGAGTAAATATTCAGAAAATATTTTTTTTAATTTTTAAAAATAGATTTATTAATTTTTTATAATAAAAAATAAGAAAAAAATTATTAAGAAAAAAATTTTTTAATTTTTTAAAATAAAAAATATGGAAAAACTTATTAAAATTTTTTTAATTTCTAAAAATAGAAAATAAGGATAAAATTATTAAGAAAACATATATTAGGAAAACACAATTTTTTTAAGTAAAAAAAAAAAATACGGACGGACATAACCCTAGGACTAATGGTGAAAGCAAAGCTATACACACAAAATCTCACCCAGAAGCATACACAGATACACTCACAAAAAAAGGAAAAGGGGAAAAAATAATATATCCTGCTCCCAAAGTCCAGCTCTTGAATTTGGGATGATTCGTTGTCTATTCAGGTATTCAACAGATGCAGGCACATCAGGTTGTTTGTGGAGCGTTAATCCGCTGCTTCTGAGGCTGCTGGGAATGATTTCCCTTTCTCTCCTTTGTTCGTACAGCTCCCAGGGTTCAGCTTTGGATTTGGCCCCGCCTCTGCATGTAGGTCGCCTGAGGGCATCCGTTCCCCGCCCAGACAGAACGGGGTTAAAGGAGCAGCTGCTTCGGGGGCTGTGCCTCACTCAGGCCGTGAGGAGGGAGGGGTACGGATGCGGGGCGAGCCTGCGGCGGCAGAGGCTGGTGTGACGTTGCAGCAGCCTGAGGCGCGCCGTGCATTCTCCCGGGGAAGTTGTCCCCGGATCACGGGAGCCTGGCAGTGGCGAGCTGCACCCGCTCCCGGGAGGGGCGGTGTGGGGAGTGACCTGTGCTTGCACACCGGCTTCTTGGTAGCGGCAGCAGCAGCCTTAGCGTCTCCTGCCCGTCTCTGGGGTCCGCGCTGATAACCGCGGCTCGCGCCTGTCTCTGGGGTCCGCGCTGTTAGCCGCGGCTCGCGCCCGTCTCTGGAGTTCGTTTAGGCGGCGCTCTGAATCCCCTCTCCTTGCGCGCCGCGAAACAAAGAGGCAAGGAAAAGTCTCTTGCCTCTTCGGCAGCTGCAGACTATTTCCCGGACTCCCTCCCGGCTAGCACCGAAGCCCGAGCCTCAGCTCCCAGCCCCCGCCCGCCCCGGCGGCCGAGCAGACAAGCCTCTCGGGCTGGTGAGTGCTACTCAGCACTGATCCTCCATTCGGGAATCTCTCCGCTTTGCCCTCCGCACCCCTGTGGCTGCGCTCTCCTCCGTGGCTCCGAAGCTCCCCCCTCTGCCACCCGCAGTCTCTGCACACGAAGGGGCTCCTAGTGTGTGGACACCTTTCCTCCTTCACGGCTCCCTCCCACTGGTGCAGGTCCCGTCCCTATTCTTTTGTCTCTATTATTTCTTTTTTCTTTTACCCTACCCAAGTACGTGGGGATTTTCTTGCCTTTTGGGAGGTCTGACGTCTTCTGCCAGCGTTCACTGGGTGTTCTGTAGGAGCAGTTCCACGTGTAGAGGTATTTCTACTGTATCTGTGGGAAGGAAGGTGATCTCCGCGTCTTACTCTTCCGCCATCTTGCCCCTACCTCTCCATAACTCTTTTTGAATTATGGTTTTCTCAGGGTATACGCCCAGTAGTAGGATTGCTGAGTCGTATGGTAGTTCTAGTTTTAGATTTTTAAGGAACCTCCCTACAGTTCTCTATAGTGGCTGTATCAATTTACATTCCCACCAACAGTGTATGAGGGTTCCATTTTCTCCACACCCTCTCCAGCATTTATTGTTTGTAGATGTTTTGATGATGGCCATTCTAACCGGTGTGAGATGATATCACACTGTAGTTTTGATTTGCATTTCTCTAATGATTAGTGATGTTGAGCATTCTTTCATGTGTTTGTTGGCAATCTGTATATCTTCTTTGGAGAAATGTCTATTTAGGTCTTCTGCCCGTTTTTGGATTGGGTTGTTTGTTTTTTTCAAATTGAGCTGCATGAGCTGCTGGTAAATTTTGGAGATTAATCCTTTGTCAGTTGCTTCCTTTGCAAATATTTTCTCCCATTCTGAGGGTTTTCTTTTGGTCTTGTTTATGGTTTCCTTTGCTGTGCAAAAGCTTTTAAGTTTCATTAGGTCCCATTTGTTTATTTTTGTTTTTATTTCCATTTCTCTAGGAGCTGGGTCAAAAAGGATCTTGCTATGACTTATGTCATACAGTGTTCTGCCTATGTTTTCCTCTAAGAGTCTGAGAGTGTCTGGCCTTACATTTAGGTCTTTAATCCATTTTGAGTTTATTTTTGTGTATGGTGTTAAGGAGTGTTCTAATTTCATCCTTTTACATGTAGCTGTCCAGTTTTCCCAGCACCACTTATTGAAGAGGCGTCTTTTCTCAATTTTATATTCTTGCCTCCTTTATCAAAACTAATGTGACCATATGTACATGGGTTTATCTCTGGGCTTTCTATCCTGTTCCATTGATCTATACTTCTGTTTTTGTGCCAGTACCATACTGTCTTGATTACTGTAGCTTTGGAGTATAGTCTGAAGTCTGGGAGCCTGATTCCTCCAGCACCGTTTTCCTTTCTCAAGGTTACGTTGGCTATTCGGGGTCTTCTGTGATTCCATACCAATTGGGAAATTTTTTGATCTAGTTCTGTGAAAAATGCCAGTGGTAGTTTGATAGGGATTGCATTGAGTCTGTAGATTGCTTTGAGTAGTATAGTCATTTTCACAGTGTTGATTCTTCCAATCCAAGAACATGGTATATCGCTCCATCTGTTTGTATCCTCATTAATTTCTTTCATCAGTGTCTTATAATTTTCTTCATACCAGTCTTCTGTCTCCTTAGGTAGGTTTATTCCTAGGTATTTTATTCTTTTAGCTGCAATGGTAAATGGGAGTATTTTCTTAATTTCACTTTCAGATTTTTCATCATTAGTGTACAGGAATGCAAGAGATTTCTGTGCATTAATTTTGTATCCTGCTACTTTACCAAATTCATTGAGTAGCTCTAGTAGTTATCTGGTAACATCTTTAGGATTCTCTATGTATAGTATAGTATCATGTCATCTGAAAACAGTCACAGCTCTATTTCTTCTTTTCTGATTTGGATTCCTTTTATTTCTTTTTCTTCTCTGATTGCTGTGGCTAAAACTTCCAAAACTATGTCAATAGTGGTGAGAGTGGGCAACCTTGTCCTGTTCCTGATCTTAGTGGAAATGGTTTCAGTTTTTCACCATTGAGGATGATGTTGGCTGTGCATTTGTCATATATGGCCTTTATTATGTGGAGGAAAGTTCCCTCTATGCCTACTTTCTGGAGGGTTTTTATCATAAATGGGTGTTGAATTTTGTCAAAAGCTTTCTCTGCATCTATTGAGATGATCATTTGGTTTTTCTCCTTCAATTTGTTAATATGGTGTATCACATTGATTGATTTGCGTATCTTGAAGAATCCTTGCATTCCTGGGATAAACCCCACTTGATCATGGTGTATGATCCTTTTAATGTGCTGTTGGACTCTGTTTGCTAGTATTTTGTTGAGGATTTTGGCATCTGTGTTCATCAGTGATATTGGCCTGTAGTTTTCTTTTTTTGTGACATCTTTGTCTGGTTTTGGTATCAGGGTGATGGTGGCCTCGTAGAATGAGTTTGGGAGTGTTCCTCCCTCTGCTATATTTTGGAAAAGTTTGAGAAGGATAGGTGTTAGCTCTTCTCTAAATGTTTGATAGAATTCGCCTGTGGATCCATATGGTCCTGGGCTTTTGTGCGTTGGAAGAGTTTTAATCACAGTTTCAATTTCAGTACTTGTGATTGGTCTGTTCATATTTTCTGTTTCTTCCTGGTTCAGTCTCGGAAGGTTGTGCATTTCTAAGAACTTGTCCATTTCCTCCAGGTTGTCCACTTTACTGGCATATAGTTGCTTGTAGTAATCTCTCATGATCCTTTGTATTTCTGCAGTGTCAGTTGTTACTTCTCCGTTTGCATTTCTAATTTTATCGATTTGAGTCTTCTCCCTTTTTTTCTTGATGAGTCTGGTTAATGGTTTATCAATTTTGTTTATCTCCTCAAAGAACCAGCTTTTAGTTTTATTGATCTTTGCTATCGTTTCCTTCATTTCTTTTTCATTTATTTCTGATCTGATCTTTATGATTTCTTTCCTTCTGCTAACTTTGGTGGTTTTTTGTTCTTCTTCCTCTCATTGCTTTAGGTGTAATGTTAGGTTGCCTATTTGAGATGTTTCTTGTTTCTTAAAGTAAGATTGTATTGCTATAAACTTCCCTCTTAGAACTGCTTTTGCTGCATCCCACAGGTTTTGGGCCGTCGTGTCTCCATTGTCATTTGTTTCTAGGTATTTTTTGATTTCCCCTTTGATTTCTTCAGTGATCACTTCGTTATTAAGTAGTGTATTGTGTAGCCTCCATGTGTTTGTATTTTTTACAGATCTTTTCCTGTAATTGATATCTAGTCTCATAGCGTTGTGGTCGGAAAAGATACTTGATACGATTTCAATTTTCTTAAATTTACCAAGGCTTGGCTTGTGACCCAAGATATGATCTATCCTGGAGAATGTTCCATGAGCACTTGAGAAAAGTGTGTATTCTGTTGTTTTGGGGTGGAATGTCCTATAAATATCCATTAAGTCCATCTTGTTTAATGTATCATTTAAAGCTTGTGTTTCCTTATTTATTTTCATTTTGGATGATCTGCCCATTGGTGAAAGTGGGGTGTTAAAGTCCCCTACTATGATTGTGTTGCTGTCGATTTCCCCTTTTATGGCTGTTAGTATTTGCCTTATGTATTGAGGTGCTCCTATGTTGGGTGCATAAATATTTACAATTGTTATACCTTCCTCTTGGATCGATCCCTTGATCATTATATAGTGTCCTTCTTTGTCTCTTGTAATAGTCTTTATTTTAAAGTCTATTTTGTCAGATATGAGAATTGCTACTCCAGCTTTCTTTTGATTTCCATTTGCATGGAATATCTTTTTCCATCCCCTCACTTTCAGTCTGTATGTGTCTCTAAGTCTGAAGTGGGTCTCTTGTAGACAGCATATATATGGGTCTTGCTTTTGTATCCATTCAGCCACTCTATGTCTTTTGGTGGGAGCATCTAATCCATTTACATTTAAGGTAACTATTGATATGTATGTTCCTATTCCCATTTTCTTAAATGTTTTGGGTTTGTTATTGTAGGTGTTTTCCTTCTCTTGTATTTCTCGCCTAGAGAAGTTCCTTTAGCATCTGTTGTAAAGCTGGTTTGGTGGTGCTGAACTCTCTCAGCTTTTGCTTGTCTGTAAAGGTTTTAATTTCTCCATCAAATCTGAATGAGATCCTTGCTGGGTAGAGTAATCTTGGCTGTAGGTTTTTCTCCTTCATGACTTTAAGTATATCCTGCCACTCCCTTCTGGCTTGCAGAGTTTCTGCTGAAAGATCAGCTGTTAACCTTATGGGGATTCCCTTGTGTGTTATTTGTTGTTTTTCCCTTGCTGCTTTTAATATGTTTTCTTTATATTTAATTTTTGATAGTTTGATTAATATGTGTCTTGGCGTGTTTCTCCTTGGATTTCTCCTGTATGGGGCTCTCTGTGCTTCCAGGACTTGATTAACTATTTCCTTTCCCATATTAGGGAAGTTTTCAACTATAATCTCTTCAAATATTTTCTCAGTCCCTTTCTTTTTCTCTTCTTCTTCTGGGACCCCTATAATTCGAATGTTGGTGCGTTTAATGTTGTCCCAGAGGTCTCTGAGACTGTCCTCAGTTCTTTTCATTCTTTGTTCTTTATTCTGCTCTGCAGTAGCTATTTCCACTATTTTATCTTCCAGGTCACTTATCCGTTCTTCTGCCTCAGTTATTCTGCTATTGATCCCATCTAGAGTATTTTTAATTTCATTTATTGTGTTTTTCATCGTTGCTTGGTTCCTCTTTAGTTCTTCTACATCCTTGTTAAATGTTTCTTGCATTTTGTCTATTCTATTTCCAAGATTTTGGATCATCTTTACTATCATCATTCTGAATTCTTTTTCAGGTAGACTGCCTATTTCCTCTTCATTTGTTAGGTCTGGTGTGTTTTGACCCTGCTCCTTCACCTGCTGTGTGTTTTTGGTCTTCTCATTTGGTTTATCTTACTGTGTTTGGGGTCTCCTTTTCACAGGCTGCACGTTCGTAATTCCCGTTGTTTTTGGTATCTGTCCCCAGTGGCTAAGGTTGCTTCAGTGGGTTGTGTAGGCTTCCTGGTGGAGGGGACTAGTGCCTGTGTTCTGGTGGATGAGGTTGGATCTTGTCTTTCTGGTGGGCAAGTCCACGTCTGGTGGTGTGTTTTGGGGTGTCTGTGGCCTTATTATGATTTTAGGCAGCCTCTCTGCTAATGGATGGGGCCGTGTTCCTGTCTTGCTAGTTGTTTGGCATAGTGTGTCCAGCACTGTAGCTTGCTGGTCGTTGAGTGAAGCTGGGTCTTGATGTTGAGATGGAGATCTCTGAGAGATTTTTGCCGTTTGGTATTATGTGGAGCTGGGAGGTCTCTTGTGGACCAGTGTCCTGAAGTTGGCCCTCCCACCTCAGAGGCACAGCCCTGATGCCTGGCTGGAGCACCAAGAGCCTTTCATCCACACAGCTCAGAATACAAGGGAGAAAAAAATAGAAAGAAAGAAAGAAAGAGGATAAAATAAAATAAAATAAAGCTATTATAATAAAAAATAAGAAAAAAAATTATTCAGAGTAAATATTCAGAAAATATTTTTTTTAATTTTTAAAAATAGATTTATTAATTTTTTATAATAAAAAATAAGAAAAAAATTATTAAGAAAAAAATTTTTTAATTTTTTAAAATAAAAAATATGGAAAAACTTATTAAAATTTTTTTAATTTCTAAAAATAGAAAATAAGGATAAAATTATTAAGAAAACATATATTAGGAAAACACAATTTTTTTAAGTAAAAAAAAAAAATACGGACGGACATAACCCTAGGACTAATGGTGAAAGCAAAGCTATACACACAAAATCTCACCCAGAAGCATACACAGATACACTCACAAAAAAAGGAAAAGGGGAAAAAATAATATATCCTGCTCCCAAAGTCCAGCTCTTGAATTTGGGATGATTCGTTGTCTATTCAGGTATTCAACAGATGCAGGCACATCAGGTTGTTTGTGGAGCGTTAATCCGCTGCTTCTGAGGCTGCTGGGAATGATTTCCCTTTCTCTCCTTTGTTCGTACAGCTCCCAGGGTTCAGCTTTGGATTTGGCCCCGCCTCTGCATGTAGGTCGCCTGAGGGCATCCGTTCCCCGCCCAGACAGAACGGGGTTAAAGGAGCAGCTGCTTCGGGGGCTGTGCCTCACTCAGGCCGTGAGGAGGGAGGGGTACGGATGCGGGGCGAGCCTGCGGCGGCAGAGGCTGGTGTGACGTTGCAGCAGCCTGAGGCGCGCCGTGCATTCTCCCGGGGAAGTTGTCCCCGGATCACGGGAGCCTGGCAGTGGCGAGCTGCACCCGCTCCCGGGAGGGGCGGTGTGGGGAGTGACCTGTGCTTGCACACCGGCTTCTTGGTAGCGGCAGCAGCAGCCTTAGCGTCTCCTGCCCGTCTCTGGGGTCCGCGCTGATAACCGCGGCTCGCGCCTGTCTCTGGGGTCCGCGCTGTTAGCCGCGGCTCGCGCCCGTCTCTGGAGTTCGTTTAGGCGGCGCTCTGAATCCCCTCTCCTTGCGCGCCGCGAAACAAAGAGGCAAGGAAAAGTCTCTTGCCTCTTCGGCAGCTGCAGACTATTTCCCGGACTCCCTCCCGGCTAGCACCGAAGCCCGAGCCTCAGCTCCCAGCCCCCGCCCGCCCCGGCGGCCGAGCAGACAAGCCTCTCGGGCTGGTGAGTGCTACTCAGCACTGATCCTCCATTCGGGAATCTCTCCGCTTTGCCCTCCGCACCCCTGTGGCTGCGCTCTCCTCCGTGGCTCCGAAGCTCCCCCCTCTGCCACCCGCAGTCTCTGCACACGAAGGGGCTCCTAGTGTGTGGACACCTTTCCTCCTTCACGGCTCCCTCCCACTGGTGCAGGTCCCGTCCCTATTCTTTTGTCTCTATTATTTCTTTTTTCTTTTACCCTACCCAAGTACGTGGGGATTTTCTTGCCTTTTGGGAGGTCTGACGTCTTCTGCCAGCGTTCACTGGGTGTTCTGTAGGAGCAGTTCCACGTGTAGAGGTATTTCTACTGTATCTGTGGGAAGGAAGGTGATCTCCGCGTCTTACTCTTCCGCCATCTTGCCCCTACCTCTCCATAACTCTTTTTGAATTATGGTTTTCTCAGGGTATACGCCCAGTAGTAGGATTGCTGAGTCGTATGGTAGTTCTAGTTTTAGATTTTTAAGGAACCTCCCTACAGTTCTCTATAGTGGCTGTATCAATTTACATTCCCACCAACAGTGTATGAGGGTTCCATTTTCTCCACACCCTCTCCAGCATTTATTGTTTGTAGATGTTTTGATGATGGCCATTCTAACCGGTGTGAGATGATATCACACTGTAGTTTTGATTTGCATTTCTCTAATGATTAGTGATGTTGAGCATTCTTTCATGTGTTTGTTGGCAATCTGTATATCTTCTTTGGAGAAATGTCTATTTAGGTCTTCTGCCCGTTTTTGGATTGGGTTGTTTGTTTTTTTCAAATTGAGCTGCATGAGCTGCTGGTAAATTTTGGAGATTAATCCTTTGTCAGTTGCTTCCTTTGCAAATATTTTCTCCCATTCTGAGGGTTTTCTTTTGGTCTTGTTTATGGTTTCCTTTGCTGTGCAAAAGCTTTTAAGTTTCATTAGGTCCCATTTGTTTATTTTTGTTTTTATTTCCATTTCTCTAGGAGCTGGGTCAAAAAGGATCTTGCTATGACTTATGTCATACAGTGTTCTGCCTATGTTTTCCTCTAAGAGTCTGAGAGTGTCTGGCCTTACATTTAGGTCTTTAATCCATTTTGAGTTTATTTTTGTGTATGGTGTTAAGGAGTGTTCTAATTTCATCCTTTTACATGTAGCTGTCCAGTTTTCCCAGCACCACTTATTGAAGAGGCGTCTTTTCTCAATTTTATATTCTTGCCTCCTTTATCAAAACTAATGTGACCATATGTACATGGGTTTATCTCTGGGCTTTCTATCCTGTTCCATTGATCTATACTTCTGTTTTTGTGCCAGTACCATACTGTCTTGATTACTGTAGCTTTGGAGTATAGTCTGAAGTCTGGGAGCCTGATTCCTCCAGCACCGTTTTCCTTTCTCAAGGTTACGTTGGCTATTCGGGGTCTTCTGTGATTCCATACCAATTGGGAAATTTTTTGATCTAGTTCTGTGAAAAATGCCAGTGGTAGTTTGATAGGGATTGCATTGAGTCTGTAGATTGCTTTGAGTAGTATAGTCATTTTCACAGTGTTGATTCTTCCAATCCAAGAACATGGTATATCGCTCCATCTGTTTGTATCCTCATTAATTTCTTTCATCAGTGTCTTATAATTTTCTTCATACCAGTCTTCTGTCTCCTTAGGTAGGTTTATTCCTAGGTATTTTATTCTTTTAGCTGCAATGGTAAATGGGAGTATTTTCTTAATTTCACTTTCAGATTTTTCATCATTAGTGTACAGGAATGCAAGAGATTTCTGTGCATTAATTTTGTATCCTGCTACTTTACCAAATTCATTGAGTAGCTCTAGTAGTTATCTGGTAACATCTTTAGGATTCTCTATGTATAGTATAGTATCATGTCATCTGAAAACAGTCACAGCTCTATTTCTTCTTTTCTGATTTGGATTCCTTTTATTTCTTTTTCTTCTCTGATTGCTGTGGCTAAAACTTCCAAAACTATGTCAATAGTGGTGAGAGTGGGCAACCTTGTCCTGTTCCTGATCTTAGTGGAAATGGTTTCAGTTTTTCACCATTGAGGATGATGTTGGCTGTGCATTTGTCATATATGGCCTTTATTATGTGGAGGAAAGTTCCCTCTATGCCTACTTTCTGGAGGGTTTTTATCATAAATGGGTGTTGAATTTTGTCAAAAGCTTTCTCTGCATCTATTGAGATGATCATTTGGTTTTTCTCCTTCAATTTGTTAATATGGTGTATCACATTGATTGATTTGCGTATCTTGAAGAATCCTTGCATTCCTGGGATAAACCCCACTTGATCATGGTGTATGATCCTTTTAATGTGCTGTTGGACTCTGTTTGCTAGTATTTTGTTGAGGATTTTGGCATCTGTGTTCATCAGTGATATTGGCCTGTAGTTTTCTTTTTTTGTGACATCTTTGTCTGGTTTTGGTATCAGGGTGATGGTGGCCTCGTAGAATGAGTTTGGGAGTGTTCCTCCCTCTGCTATATTTTGGAAAAGTTTGAGAAGGATAGGTGTTAGCTCTTCTCTAAATGTTTGATAGAATTCGCCTGTGGATCCATATGGTCCTGGGCTTTTGTGCGTTGGAAGAGTTTTAATCACAGTTTCAATTTCAGTACTTGTGATTGGTCTGTTCATATTTTCTGTTTCTTCCTGGTTCAGTCTCGGAAGGTTGTGCATTTCTAAGAACTTGTCCATTTCCTCCAGGTTGTCCACTTTACTGGCATATAGTTGCTTGTAGTAATCTCTCATGATCCTTTGTATTTCTGCAGTGTCAGTTGTTACTTCTCCGTTTGCATTTCTAATTTTATCGATTTGAGTCTTCTCCCTTTTTTTCTTGATGAGTCTGGTTAATGGTTTATCAATTTTGTTTATCTCCTCAAAGAACCAGCTTTTAGTTTTATTGATCTTTGCTATCGTTTCCTTCATTTCTTTTTCATTTATTTCTGATCTGATCTTTATGATTTCTTTCCTTCTGCTAACTTTGGTGGTTTTTTGTTCTTCTTCCTCTCATTGCTTTAGGTGTAATGTTAGGTTGCCTATTTGAGATGTTTCTTGTTTCTTAAAGTAAGATTGTATTGCTATAAACTTCCCTCTTAGAACTGCTTTTGCTGCATCCCACAGGTTTTGGGCCGTCGTGTCTCCATTGTCATTTGTTTCTAGGTATTTTTTGATTTCCCCTTTGATTTCTTCAGTGATCACTTCGTTATTAAGTAGTGTATTGTGTAGCCTCCATGTGTTTGTATTTTTTACAGATCTTTTCCTGTAATTGATATCTAGTCTCATAGCGTTGTGGTCGGAAAAGATACTTGATACGATTTCAATTTTCTTAAATTTACCAAGGCTTGGCTTGTGACCCAAGATATGATCTATCCTGGAGAATGTTCCATGAGCACTTGAGAAAAGTGTGTATTCTGTTGTTTTGGGGTGGAATGTCCTATAAATATCCATTAAGTCCATCTTGTTTAATGTATCATTTAAAGCTTGTGTTTCCTTATTTATTTTCATTTTGGATGATCTGCCCATTGGTGAAAGTGGGGTGTTAAAGTCCCCTACTATGATTGTGTTGCTGTCGATTTCCCCTTTTATGGCTGTTAGTATTTGCCTTATGTATTGAGGTGCTCCTATGTTGGGTGCATAAATATTTACAATTGTTATACCTTCCTCTTGGATCGATCCCTTGATCATTATATAGTGTCCTTCTTTGTCTCTTGTAATAGTCTTTATTTTAAAGTCTATTTTGTCAGATATGAGAATTGCTACTCCAGCTTTCTTTTGATTTCCATTTGCATGGAATATCTTTTTCCATCCCCTCACTTTCAGTCTGTATGTGTCTCTAAGTCTGAAGTGGGTCTCTTGTAGACAGCATATATATGGGTCTTGCTTTTGTATCCATTCAGCCACTCTATGTCTTTTGGTGGGAGCATCTAATCCATTTACATTTAAGGTAACTATTGATATGTATGTTCCTATTCCCATTTTCTTAAATGTTTTGGGTTTGTTATTGTAGGTGTTTTCCTTCTCTTGTATTTCTCGCCTAGAGAAGTTCCTTTAGCATCTGTTGTAAAGCTGGTTTGGTGGTGCTGAACTCTCTCAGCTTTTGCTTGTCTGTAAAGGTTTTAATTTCTCCATCAAATCTGAATGAGATCCTTGCTGGGTAGAGTAATCTTGGCTGTAGGTTTTTCTCCTTCATGACTTTAAGTATATCCTGCCACTCCCTTCTGGCTTGCAGAGTTTCTGCTGAAAGATCAGCTGTTAACCTTATGGGGATTCCCTTGTGTGTTATTTGTTGTTTTTCCCTTGCTGCTTTTAATATGTTTTCTTTATATTTAATTTTTGATAGTTTGATTAATATGTGTCTTGGCGTGTTTCTCCTTGGATTTCTCCTGTATGGGGCTCTCTGTGCTTCCAGGACTTGATTAACTATTTCCTTTCCCATATTAGGGAAGTTTTCAACTATAATCTCTTCAAATATTTTCTCAGTCCCTTTCTTTTTCTCTTCTTCTTCTGGGACCCCTATAATTCGAATGTTGGTGCGTTTAATGTTGTCCCAGAGGTCTCTGAGACTGTCCTCAGTTCTTTTCATTCTTTGTTCTTTATTCTGCTCTGCAGTAGCTATTTCCACTATTTTATCTTCCAGGTCACTTATCCGTTCTTCTGCCTCAGTTATTCTGCTATTGATCCCATCTAGAGTATTTTTAATTTCATTTATTGTGTTTTTCATCGTTGCTTGGTTCCTCTTTAGTTCTTCTACATCCTTGTTAAATGTTTCTTGCATTTTGTCTATTCTATTTCCAAGATTTTGGATCATCTTTACTATCATCATGCTGAATTCTTTTTCAGGTAGACTGCCTATTTCCTCTTCATTTGTTAGGTCTGGTGTGTTTTGACCCTGCTCCTTCACCTGCTGTGTGTTTTTGGTCTTCTCATTTGGTTTATCTTACTGTGTTTGGGGTCTCCTTTTCACAGGCTGCACGTTCGTAATTCCCGTTGTTTTTGGTATCTGTCCCCAGTGGCTAAGGTTGCTTCAGTGGGTTGTGTAGGCTTCCTGGTGGAGGGGACTAGTGCCTGTGTTCTGGTGGATGAGGTTGGATCTTGTCTTTCTGGTGGGCAAGTCCACGTCTGGTGGTGTGTTTTGGGGTGTCTGTGGCCTTATTATGATTTTAGGCAGCCTCTCTGCTAATGGATGGGGCCGTGTTCCTGTCTTGCTAGTTGTTTGGCATAGTGTGTCCAGCACTGTAGCTTGCTGGTCGTTGAGTGAAGCTGGGTCTTGATGTTGAGATGGAGATCTCTGAGAGATTTTTGCCGTTTGGTATTATGTGGAGCTGGGAGGTCTCTTGTGGACCAGTGTCCTGAAGTTGGCCCTCCCACCTCAGAGGCACAGCCCTGATGCCTGGCTGGAGCACCAAGAGCCTTTCATCCACACAGCTCAGAATACAAGGGAGAAAAAAATAGAAAGAAAGAAAGAAAGAGGATAAAATAAAATAAAATAAAGCTATTATAATAAAAAATAAGAAAAAAAATTATTCAGAGTAAATATTCAGAAAATATTTTTTTTAATTTTTAAAAATAGATTTATTAATTTTTTATAATAAAAAATAAGAAAAAAATTATTAAGAAAAAAATTTTTTAATTTTTTAAAATAAAAAATATGGAAAAACTTATTAAAATTTTTTTAATTTCTAAAAATAGAAAATAAGGATAAAATTATTAAGAAAACATATATTAGGAAAACACAATTTTTTTAAGTAAAAAAAAAAAATACGGACGGACATAACCCTAGGACTAATGGTGAAAGCAAAGCTATACACACAAAATCTCACCCAGAAGCATACACAGATACACTCACAAAAAAAGGAAAAGGGGAAAAAATAATATATCCTGCTCCCAAAGTCCAGCTCTTGAATTTGGGATGATTCGTTGTCTATTCAGGTATTCAACAGATGCAGGCACATCAGGTTGTTTGTGGAGCGTTAATCCGCTGCTTCTGAGGCTGCTGGGAATGATTTCCCTTTCTCTCCTTTGTTCGTACAGC
This sequence comes from Balaenoptera ricei, assembly GCF_028023285.1. NCBI lineage: Eukaryota > Metazoa > Chordata > Mammalia > Artiodactyla > Balaenopteridae > Balaenoptera > Balaenoptera ricei. The sequence continues at coordinate 65,344,430 of NC_082660.1, read as the reverse complement.
TCCCAGGGTTCAGCTTTGGATTTGGCCCCGCCTCTGCATGTAGGTCGCCTGAGGGCATCCGTTCCCCGCCCAGACAGAACGGGGTTAAAGGAGCAGCTGCTTCGGGGGCTGTGCCTCACTCAGGCCGTGAGGAGGGAGGGGTACGGATGCGGGGCGAGCCTGCGGCGGCAGAGGCTGGTGTGACGTTGCAGCAGCCTGAGGCGCGCCGTGCATTCTCCCGGGGAAGTTGTCCCCGGATCACGGGAGCCTGGCAGTGGCGAGCTGCACCCGCTCCCGGGAGGGGCGGTGTGGGGAGTGACCTGTGCTTGCACACCGGCTTCTTGGTAGCGGCAGCAGCAGCCTTAGCGTCTCCTGCCCGTCTCTGGGGTCCGCGCTGATAACCGCGGCTCGCGCCTGTCTCTGGGGTCCGCGCTGTTAGCCGCGGCTCGCGCCCGTCTCTGGAGTTCGTTTAGGCGGCGCTCTGAATCCCCTCTCCTTGCGCGCCGCGAAACAAAGAGGCAAGGAAAAGTCTCTTGCCTCTTCGGCAGCTGCAGACTATTTCCCGGACTCCCTCCCGGCTAGCACCGAAGCCCGAGCCTCAGCTCCCAGCCCCCGCCCGCCCCGGCGGCCGAGCAGACAAGCCTCTCGGGCTGGTGAGTGCTACTCAGCACTGATCCTCCATTCGGGAATCTCTCCGCTTTGCCCTCCGCACCCCTGTGGCTGCGCTCTCCTCCGTGGCTCCGAAGCTCCCCCCTCTGCCACCCGCAGTCTCTGCACACGAAGGGGCTCCTAGTGTGTGGACACCTTTCCTCCTTCACGGCTCCCTCCCACTGGTGCAGGTCCCGTCCCTATTCTTTTGTCTCTATTATTTCTTTTTTCTTTTACCCTACCCAAGTACGTGGGGATTTTCTTGCCTTTTGGGAGGTCTGACGTCTTCTGCCAGCGTTCACTGGGTGTTCTGTAGGAGCAGTTCCACGTGTAGAGGTATTTCTACTGTATCTGTGGGAAGGAAGGTGATCTCCGCGTCTTACTCTTCCGCCATCTTGCCCCTACCTCTCCATAACTCTTTTTGAATTATGGTTTTCTCAGGGTATACGCCCAGTAGTAGGATTGCTGAGTCGTATGGTAGTTCTAGTTTTAGATTTTTAAGGAACCTCCCTACAGTTCTCTATAGTGGCTGTATCAATTTACATTCCCACCAACAGTGTATGAGGGTTCCATTTTCTCCACACCCTCTCCAGCATTTATTGTTTGTAGATGTTTTGATGATGGCCATTCTAACCGGTGTGAGATGATATCACACTGTAGTTTTGATTTGCATTTCTCTAATGATTAGTGATGTTGAGCATTCTTTCATGTGTTTGTTGGCAATCTGTATATCTTCTTTGGAGAAATGTCTATTTAGGTCTTCTGCCCGTTTTTGGATTGGGTTGTTTGTTTTTTTCAAATTGAGCTGCATGAGCTGCTGGTAAATTTTGGAGATTAATCCTTTGTCAGTTGCTTCCTTTGCAAATATTTTCTCCCATTCTGAGGGTTTTCTTTTGGTCTTGTTTATGGTTTCCTTTGCTGTGCAAAAGCTTTTAAGTTTCATTAGGTCCCATTTGTTTATTTTTGTTTTTATTTCCATTTCTCTAGGAGCTGGGTCAAAAAGGATCTTGCTATGACTTATGTCATACAGTGTTCTGCCTATGTTTTCCTCTAAGAGTCTGAGAGTGTCTGGCCTTACATTTAGGTCTTTAATCCATTTTGAGTTTATTTTTGTGTATGGTGTTAAGGAGTGTTCTAATTTCATCCTTTTACATGTAGCTGTCCAGTTTTCCCAGCACCACTTATTGAAGAGGCGTCTTTTCTCAATTTTATATTCTTGCCTCCTTTATCAAAACTAATGTGACCATATGTACATGGGTTTATCTCTGGGCTTTCTATCCTGTTCCATTGATCTATACTTCTGTTTTTGTGCCAGTACCATACTGTCTTGATTACTGTAGCTTTGGAGTATAGTCTGAAGTCTGGGAGCCTGATTCCTCCAGCACCGTTTTCCTTTCTCAAGGTTACGTTGGCTATTCGGGGTCTTCTGTGATTCCATACCAATTGGGAAATTTTTTGATCTAGTTCTGTGAAAAATGCCAGTGGTAGTTTGATAGGGATTGCATTGAGTCTGTAGATTGCTTTGAGTAGTATAGTCATTTTCACAGTGTTGATTCTTCCAATCCAAGAACATGGTATATCGCTCCATCTGTTTGTATCCTCATTAATTTCTTTCATCAGTGTCTTATAATTTTCTTCATACCAGTCTTCTGTCTCCTTAGGTAGGTTTATTCCTAGGTATTTTATTCTTTTAGCTGCAATGGTAAATGGGAGTATTTTCTTAATTTCACTTTCAGATTTTTCATCATTAGTGTACAGGAATGCAAGAGATTTCTGTGCATTAATTTTGTATCCTGCTACTTTACCAAATTCATTGAGTAGCTCTAGTAGTTATCTGGTAACATCTTTAGGATTCTCTATGTATAGTATAGTATCATGTCATCTGAAAACAGTCACAGCTCTATTTCTTCTTTTCTGATTTGGATTCCTTTTATTTCTTTTTCTTCTCTGATTGCTGTGGCTAAAACTTCCAAAACTATGTCAATAGTGGTGAGAGTGGGCAACCTTGTCCTGTTCCTGATCTTAGTGGAAATGGTTTCAGTTTTTCACCATTGAGGATGATGTTGGCTGTGCATTTGTCATATATGGCCTTTATTATGTGGAGGAAAGTTCCCTCTATGCCTACTTTCTGGAGGGTTTTTATCATAAATGGGTGTTGAATTTTGTCAAAAGCTTTCTCTGCATCTATTGAGATGATCATTTGGTTTTTCTCCTTCAATTTGTTAATATGGTGTATCACATTGATTGATTTGCGTATCTTGAAGAATCCTTGCATTCCTGGGATAAACCCCACTTGATCATGGTGTATGATCCTTTTAATGTGCTGTTGGACTCTGTTTGCTAGTATTTTGTTGAGGATTTTGGCATCTGTGTTCATCAGTGATATTGGCCTGTAGTTTTCTTTTTTTGTGACATCTTTGTCTGGTTTTGGTATCAGGGTGATGGTGGCCTCGTAGAATGAGTTTGGGAGTGTTCCTCCCTCTGCTATATTTTGGAAAAGTTTGAGAAGGATAGGTGTTAGCTCTTCTCTAAATGTTTGATAGAATTCGCCTGTGGATCCATATGGTCCTGGGCTTTTGTGCGTTGGAAGAGTTTTAATCACAGTTTCAATTTCAGTACTTGTGATTGGTCTGTTCATATTTTCTGTTTCTTCCTGGTTCAGTCTCGGAAGGTTGTGCATTTCTAAGAACTTGTCCATTTCCTCCAGGTTGTCCACTTTACTGGCATATAGTTGCTTGTAGTAATCTCTCATGATCCTTTGTATTTCTGCAGTGTCAGTTGTTACTTCTCCGTTTGCATTTCTAATTTTATCGATTTGAGTCTTCTCCCTTTTTTTCTTGATGAGTCTGGTTAATGGTTTATCAATTTTGTTTATCTCCTCAAAGAACCAGCTTTTAGTTTTATTGATCTTTGCTATCGTTTCCTTCATTTCTTTTTCATTTATTTCTGATCTGATCTTTATGATTTCTTTCCTTCTGCTAACTTTGGTGGTTTTTTGTTCTTCTTCCTCTCATTGCTTTAGGTGTAATGTTAGGTTGCCTATTTGAGATGTTTCTTGTTTCTTAAAGTAAGATTGTATTGCTATAAACTTCCCTCTTAGAACTGCTTTTGCTGCATCCCACAGGTTTTGGGCCGTCGTGTCTCCATTGTCATTTGTTTCTAGGTATTTTTTGATTTCCCCTTTGATTTCTTCAGTGATCACTTCGTTATTAAGTAGTGTATTGTGTAGCCTCCATGTGTTTGTATTTTTTACAGATCTTTTCCTGTAATTGATATCTAGTCTCATAGCGTTGTGGTCGGAAAAGATACTTGATACGATTTCAATTTTCTTAAATTTACCAAGGCTTGGCTTGTGACCCAAGATATGATCTATCCTGGAGAATGTTCCATGAGCACTTGAGAAAAGTGTGTATTCTGTTGTTTTGGGGTGGAATGTCCTATAAATATCCATTAAGTCCATCTTGTTTAATGTATCATTTAAAGCTTGTGTTTCCTTATTTATTTTCATTTTGGATGATCTGCCCATTGGTGAAAGTGGGGTGTTAAAGTCCCCTACTATGATTGTGTTGCTGTCGATTTCCCCTTTTATGGCTGTTAGTATTTGCCTTATGTATTGAGGTGCTCCTATGTTGGGTGCATAAATATTTACAATTGTTATACCTTCCTCTTGGATCGATCCCTTGATCATTATATAGTGTCCTTCTTTGTCTCTTGTAATAGTCTTTATTTTAAAGTCTATTTTGTCAGATATGAGAATTGCTACTCCAGCTTTCTTTTGATTTCCATTTGCATGGAATATCTTTTTCCATCCCCTCACTTTCAGTCTGTATGTGTCTCTAAGTCTGAAGTGGGTCTCTTGTAGACAGCATATATATGGGTCTTGCTTTTGTATCCATTCAGCCACTCTATGTCTTTTGGTGGGAGCATCTAATCCATTTACATTTAAGGTAACTATTGATATGTATGTTCCTATTCCCATTTTCTTAAATGTTTTGGGTTTGTTATTGTAGGTGTTTTCCTTCTCTTGTATTTCTCGCCTAGAGAAGTTCCTTTAGCATCTGTTGTAAAGCTGGTTTGGTGGTGCTGAACTCTCTCAGCTTTTGCTTGTCTGTAAAGGTTTTAATTTCTCCATCAAATCTGAATGAGATCCTTGCTGGGTAGAGTAATCTTGGCTGTAGGTTTTTCTCCTTCATGACTTTAAGTATATCCTGCCACTCCCTTCTGGCTTGCAGAGTTTCTGCTGAAAGATCAGCTGTTAACCTTATGGGGATTCCCTTGTGTGTTATTTGTTGTTTTTCCCTTGCTGCTTTTAATATGTTTTCTTTATATTTAATTTTTGATAGTTTGATTAATATGTGTCTTGGCGTGTTTCTCCTTGGATTTCTCCTGTATGGGGCTCTCTGTGCTTCCAGGACTTGATTAACTATTTCCTTTCCCATATTAGGGAAGTTTTCAACTATAATCTCTTCAAATATTTTCTCAGTCCCTTTCTTTTTCTCTTCTTCTTCTGGGACCCCTATAATTCGAATGTTGGTGCGTTTAATGTTGTCCCAGAGGTCTCTGAGACTGTCCTCAGTTCTTTTCATTCTTTGTTCTTTATTCTGCTCTGCAGTAGCTATTTCCACTATTTTATCTTCCAGGTCACTTATCCGTTCTTCTGCCTCAGTTATTCTGCTATTGATCCCATCTAGAGTATTTTTAATTTCATTTATTGTGTTTTTCATCGTTGCTTGGTTCCTCTTTAGTTCTTCTACATCCTTGTTAAATGTTTCTTGCATTTTGTCTATTCTATTTCCAAGATTTTGGATCATCTTTACTATCATCATGCTGAATTCTTCTTCAGGTAGACTGCCTATTTCCTCTTCATTTGTTAGGTCTGGTGTGTTTTGACCCTGCTCCTTCACCTGCTGTGTGTTTTTGGTCTTCTCATTTGGTTTATCTTACTGTGTTTGGGGTCTCCTTTTCACAGGCTGCAGGTTCGTAATTCCCGTTGTTTTTGGTATCTGTCCCCAGTGGCTAAGGTTGCTTCAGTGGGTTGTGTAGGCTTCCTGGTGGAGGGGACTAGTGCCTGTGTTCTGGTGGATGAGGTTGGATCTTGTCTTTCTGGTGGGCAAGTCCACGTCTGGTGGTGTGTTTTGGGGTGTCTGTGGCCTTATTATGATTTTAGGCAGCCTCTCTGCTAATGGATGGGGCCGTGTTCCTGTCTTGCTAGTTGTTTGGCATAGTGTGTCCAGCACTGTAGCTTGCTGGTCGTTGAGTGAAGCTGGGTCTTGATGTTGAGATGGAGATCTCTGAGAGATTTTTGCCGTTTGGTATTATGTGGAGCTGGGAGGTCTCTTGTGGACCAGTGTCCTGAAGTTGGCCCTCCCACCTCAGAGGCACAGCCCTGATGCCTGGCTGGAGCACCAAGAGCCTTTCATCCCCACAGCTCAGAATACAAGGGAGAAAAACATAGAAAGAAAGAAAGAAAGAGGATAAAATAAAATAAAATAAAATAAAGCTATTATAATAAAAAATAAGAAAAATAATTATTCAGAGTAAATATTCAGAAATTTTTTTTTTAATTTTTAAAAATAGATTTATTAATTTTTTATAATAAAAAATAAGTAAAAAATTATTAAGAAAAAAATTTTTTAATTTTTTAAAATAAAAAATATGGAAAAACTTATTAAATTTTTTTAATTTCTAAAAATAGAAAATAAGGATAAAATTATTAAGAAAACATATATTAGGAAAACACAATTTTTTTAAGTAAAAAAAAAAAATACGGACGGACATAACCCTAGGACTAATGGTGAAAGCAAAGCTATACACACAAAATCTCACCCAGAAGCATACACAGATACACTCACAAAAAAAGGAAAAGGGGAAAAAATAATATATCCTGCTCCCAAAGTCCAGCTCTTGAATTTGGGATGATTCGTTGTCTATTCAGGTATTCAACAGATGCAGGCACATCAAGTTTTTTGTGGAGCGTTAATCCGCTGCTTCTGAGGCTGCTGGGAATGATTTCCCTTTCTCTCCTTTGTTCGTACAGCTCCCAGGGTTCAGCTTTGGATTTGGCCCCGCCTCTGCATGTAGGTCGCCTGAGGGCATCCGTTCCCCGCCCAGACAGAGCGGGGTTAAAGGAGCAGCTGCTTCGGGGGCTGTGGCTCACTCAGGCCGTGAGGAGGGAGGGGTACGGATGCGGGGCGAGCCTGCGGCGGCAGAGGCTGGTGTGACGTTGCAGCAGCCTGAGGCGCGCCGTGCATTCTCCCGGGGAAGTTGTCCCCGGATCACGGGAGCCTGGCAGTGGCAAGCTGCACCCGCTCCCGGGAGCGGCGGTGTGGGGAGTGACCTGTGCTTGCACACCGGCTTCTTGGTAGCGGCAGCAGCAGCCTTAGCGTCTCCTGCCCGTCTCTGGGGTCCGCGCTGATAACCGCGGCTCGCGCCTGTCTCTGGGGTCCGCGCTGTTAGCCGCGGCTCGCGCCCGTCTCTGGAGTTCGTTTAGGCGGCGCTCTGAATCCCCTCTCCTTGCGCGCCGCGAAACAAAGAGGCAAGGAAAAGTCTCTTGCCTCTTCGGCAGCTGCAGACTATTTCCCGGACTCCCTCCCGGCTAGCACCGAAGCCCGAGCCTCAGCTCCCAGCCCCCGCCCGCCCCGGCGGCCGAGCAGACAAGCCTCTCGGGCTGGTGAGTGCTACTCAGCACCGATCCTCCATGCGGGAATCTCTCCGCTTTGCCCTCCGCACCCCTGTGGCTGCGCTCTCCTCCGTGGCTCCGAAGCTCCCCCCTCTGCCACCCGCAGTCTCTGCACACGAAGGGGCTCCTAGTGTGTGGACACCTTTCCTCCTTCACGGCTCCCTCCCACTGGTGCAGGTCCCGTCCCTATTCTTTTGTCTCTATTATTTCTTTTTTCTTTTACCCTACCCAAGTACGTGGGGATTTTCTTGCCTTTTGGGAGGTCTGACGTCTTCTGCCAGCGTTCACTGGGTGTTCTGTAGGAGCAGTTCCACGTGTAGAGGTATTTCTACTGTATCTGTGGGAAGGAAGGTGATCTCCGCGTCTTACTCTTCCGCCATCTTGCCCCTACCTCTCCATAACTCTTTTTGAATTATGGTTTTCTCAGGGTATACGCCCAGTAGTAGGATTGCTGAGTCGTATGGTAGTTCTAGTTTTAGATTTTTAAGGAACCTCCCTACAGTTCTCTATAGTGGCTGTATCAATTTACATTCCCACCAACAGTGTATGAGGGTTCCATTTTCTCCACACCCTCTCCAGCATTTATTGTTTGTAGATGTTTTGATGATGGCCATTCTAACCGGTGTGAGATGATATCACACTGTAGTTTTGATTTGCATTTCTCTAATGATTAGTGATGTTGAGCATTCTTTCATGTGTTTGTTGGCAATCTGTATATCTTCTTTGGAGAAATGTCTATTTAGGTCTTCTGCCCGTTTTTGGATTGGGTTGTTTGTTTTTTTCAAATTGAGCTGCATGAGCTGCTGGTAAATTTTGGAGATTAATCCTTTGTCAGTTGCTTCCTTTGCAAATATTTTCTCCCATTCTGAGGGTTTTCTTTTGGTCTTGTTTATGGTTTCCTTTGCTGTGCAAAAGCTTTTAAGTTTCATTAGGTCCCATTTGTTTATTTTTGTTTTTATTTCCATTTCTCTAGGAGCTGGGTCAAAAAGGATCTTGCTATGACTTATGTCATACAGTGTTCTGCCTATGTTTTCCTCTAAGAGTCTGAGAGTGTCTGGCCTTACATTTAGGTCTTTAATCCATTTTGAGTTTATTTTTGTGTATGGTGTTAAGGAGTGTTCTAATTTCATCCTTTTACATGTAGCTGTCCAGTTTTCCCAGCACCACTTATTGAAGAGGCGTCTTTTCTCAATTTTATATTCTTGCCTCCTTTATCAAAACTAATGTGACCATATGTACATGGGTTTATCTCTGGGCTTTCTATCCTGTTCCATTGATCTATACTTCTGTTTTTGTGCCAGTACCATACTGTCTTGATTACTGTAGCTTTGGAGTATAGTCTGAAGTCTGGGAGCCTGATTCCTCCAGCACCGTTTTCCTTTCTCAAGGTTACGTTGGCTATTCGGGGTCTTCTGTGATTCCATACCAATTGGGAAATTTTTTGATCTAGTTCTGTGAAAAATGCCAGTGGTAGTTTGATAGGGATTGCATTGAGTCTGTAGATTGCTTTGAGTAGTATAGTCATTTTCACAGTGTTGATTCTTCCAATCCAAGAACATGGTATATCGCTCCATCTGTTTGTATCCTCATTAATTTCTTTCATCAGTGTCTTATAATTTTCTTCATACCAGTCTTCTGTCTCCTTAGGTAGGTTTATTCCTAGGTATTTTATTCTTTTAGCTGCAATGGTAAATGGGAGTGTTTTCTTAATTTCACTTTCAGATTTTTCATCATTAGTGTACAGGAATGCAAGAGATTTCTGTGCATTAATTTTGTATCCTGCTACTTTACCAAATTCATTGAGTAGCTCTAGTAGTTATCTGGTAACATCTTTAGGATTCTCTATGTATAGTATAGTATCATGTCATCTGAAAACAGTCACAGCTCTATTTCTTCTTTTCTGATTTGGATTCCTTTTATTTCTTTTTCTTCTCTGATTGCTGTGGCTAAAACTTCCAAAACTATGTCAATAGTGGTGAGAGTGGGCAACCTTGTCCTGTTCCTGATCTTAGTGGAAATGGTTTCAGTTTTTCACCATTGAGGATGATGTTGGCTGTGCATTTGTCATATATGGCCTTTATTATGTGGAGGAAAGTTCCCTCTATGCCTACTTTCTGGAGGGTTTTTATCATAAATGGGTGTTGAATTTTGTCAAAAGCTTTCTCTGCATCTATTGAGATGATCATTTGGTTTTTCTCCTTCAATTTGTTAATATGGTGTATCACATTGATTGATTTGCGTATCTTGAAGAATCCTTGCATTCCTGGGATAAACCCCACTTGATCATGGTGTATGATCCTTTTAATGTGCTGTTGGACTCTGTTTGCTAGTATTTTGTTGAGGATTTTGGCATCTGTGTTCATCAGTGATATTGGCCTGTAGTTTTCTTTTTTTGTGACATCTTTGTCTGGTTTTGGTATCAGGGTGATGGTGGCCTCGTAGAATGAGTTTGGGAGTGTTCCTCCCTCTGCTATATTTTGGAAAAGTTTGAGAAGGATAGGTGTTAGCTCTTCTCTAAATGTTTGATAGAATTCGCCTGTGGATCCATATGGTCCTGGGCTTTTGTGCGTTGGAAGAGTTTTAATCACAGTTTCAATTTCAGTACTTGTGATTGGTCTGTTCATATTTTCTGTTTCTTCCTGGTTCAGTCTCGGAAGGTTGTGCATTTCTAAGAACTTGTCCATTTCCTCCAGGTTGTCCACTTTACTGGCATATAGTTGCTTGTAGTAATCTCTCATGATCCTTTGTATTTCTGCAGTGTCAGTTGTTACTTCTCCGTTTGCATTTCTAATTTTATCGATTTGAGTCTTCTCCCTTTTTTTCTTGATGAGTCTGGTTAATGGTTTATCAATTTTGTTTATCTCCTCAAAGAACCAGCTTTTAGTTTTATTGATCTTTGCTATCGTTTCCTTCATTTCTTTTTCATTTATTTCTGATCTGATCTTTATGATTTCTTTCCTTCTGCTAACTTTGGTGGTTTTTTGTTCTTCCTCTCATTGCTTTAGGTGTAATGTTAGGTTGCCTATTTGAGATGTTTCTTGTTTCTTAAAGTAAGATTGTATTGCTATAAACTTCCCTCTTAGAACTGCTTTTGCTGCATCCCACAGGTTTTGGGCCGTCGTGTCTCCATTGTCATTTGTTTCTAGGTATTTTTTGATTTCCCCTTTGATTTCTTCAGTGATCACTTCGTTATTAAGTAGTGTATTGTGTAGCCTCCATGTGTTTGTATTTTTTACAGATCTTTTCCTGTAATTGATATCTAGTCTCATAGCGTTGTGGTCGGAAAAGATACTTGATACGATTTCAATTTTCTTAAATTTACCAAGGCTTGGTTTGTGACCCAAGATATGATCTATCCTGGAGAATGTTCCATGAGCACTTGAGAAAAGTGTGTATTCTGTTGTTTTGGGGTGGAATGTCCTATAAATATCCATTAAGTCCATCTTGTTTAATGTATCATTTAAAGCTTGTGTTTCCTTATTTATTTTCATTTTGGATGATCTGCCCATTGGTGAAAGTGGGGTGTTAAAGTCCCCTACTATGATTGTGTTGCTGTCGATTTCCCCTTTTATGGCTGTTAGTATTTGCCTTATGTATTGAGGTGCTCCTATGTTGGGTGCATAAATATTTACAATTGTTATACCTTCCTCTTGGATCGATCCCTTGATCATTATATAGTGTCCTTCTTTGTCTCTTGTAATAGTCTTTATTTTAAAGTCTATTTTGTCAGATATGAGAATTGCTACTCCAGCTTTCTTTTGATTTCCATTTGCATGGAATATCTTTTTCCATCCCCTCACTTTCAGTCTGTATGTGTCTCTAAGTCTGAAGTGGGTCTCTTGTAGACAGCATATATATGGGTCTTGCTTTTGTATCCATTCAGCCACTCTATGTCTTTTGGTGGGAGCATCTAATCCATTTACATTTAAGGTAACTATTGATATGTATGTTCCTATTCCCATTTTCTTAAATGTTTTGGGTTTGTTATTGTAGGTGTTTTCCTTCTCTTGTATTTCTCGCCTAGAGAAGTTCCTTTAGCATCTGTTGTAAAGCTGGTTTGGTGGTGCTGAACTCTCTCAGCTTTTGCTTGTCTGTAAAGGTTTTAATTTCTCCATCAAATCTGAATGAGATCCTTGCTGGGTAGAGTAATCTTGGCTGTAGGTTTTTCTCCTTCATGACTTTAAGTATATCCTGCCACTCCCTTCTGGCTTGCAGAGTTTCTGCTGAAAGATCAGCTGTTAACCTTATGGGGATTCCCTTGTGTGTTATTTGTTGTTTTTCCCTTGCTGCTTTTAATATGTTTTCTTTATATTTAATTTTTGATAGTTTGATTAATATGTGTCTTGGCGTGTTTCTCCTTGGATTTCTCCTGTATGGGGCTCTCTGTGCTTCCAGGACTTGATTAACTATTTCCTTTCCCATATTAGGGAAGTTTTCAACTATAATCTCTTCAAATATTTTCTCAGTCCCTTTCTTTTTCTCTTCTTCTTCTGGGACCCCTATAATTCGAATGTTGGTGCGTTTAATGTTGTCCCAGAGGTCTCTGAGACTGTCCTCAGTTCTTTTCATTCTTTGTTCTTTATTCTGCTCTGCAGTAGCTATTTCCACTATTTTATCTTCCAGGTCACTTATCCGTTCTTCTGCCTCAGTTATTCTGCTATTGATCCCATCTAGAGTATTTTTAATTTCATTTATTGTGTTTTTCATCGTTGCTTGGTTCCTCTTTAGTTCTTCTACATCCTTGTTAAATGTTTCTTGCATTTTGTCTATTCTATTTCCAAGATTTTGGATCATCTTTACTATCATCATGCTGAATTCTTCTTCAGGTAGACTGCCTATTTCCTCTTCATTTGTTAGGTCTGGTGTGTTTTGACCCTGCTCCTTCACCTGCTGTGTGTTTTTGGTCTTCTCATTTGGTTTATCTTACTGTGTTTGGGGTCTCCTTTTCACAGGCTGCAGGTTCGTAATTCCCGTTGTTTTTGGTATCTGTCCCCAGTGGCTAAGGTTGCTTCAGTGGGTTGTGTAGGCTTCCTGGTGGAGGGGACTAGTGCCTGTGTTCTGGTGGATGAGGTTGGATCTTGTCTTTCTGGTGGGCAAGTCCACGTCTGGTGGTGTGTTTTGGGGTGTCTGTGGCCTTATTATGATTTTAGGCAGCCTCTCTGCTAATGGATGGGGCCGTGTTCCTGTCTTGCTAGTTGTTTGGCATAGTGTGTCCAGCACTGTAGCTTGCTGGTCGTTGAGTGAAGCTGGGTCTTGATGTTGAGATGGAGATCTCTGAGAGATTTTTGCCGTTTGGTATTATGTGGAGCTGGGAGGTCTCTTGTGGACCAGTGTCCTGAAGTTGGCCCTCCCACCTCAGAGGCACAGCCCTGATGCCTGGCTGGAGCACCAAGAGCCTTTCATCCCCACAGCTCAGAATACAAGGGAGAAAAACATAGAAAGAAAGAAAGAAAGAGGATAAAATAAAATAAAATAAAGCTATTATAATAAAAAATAAGAAAAATAATTATTCAGAGTAAATATTCAGAAATTTTTTTTTTAATTTTTAAAAATAGATTTATTAATTTTTTATAATAAAAAATAAGTAAAAAATTATTAAGAAAAAAATTTTTTAATTTTTTAAAATAAAAAATATGGAAAAACTTATTAAATTTTTTTAATTTCTAAAAATAGAAAATAAGGATAAAATTATTAAGAAAACATATATTAGGAAAACACAATTTTTTTAAGTAAAAAAAAAAAATACGGACGGACATAACCCTAGGACTAATGGTGAAAGCAAAGCTATACACACAAAATCTCACCCAGAAGCATACACAGATACACTCACAAAAAAAGGAAAAGGGGAAAAAATAATATATCCTGCTCCCAAAGTCCAGCTCTTGAATTTGGGATGATTCGTTGTCTATTCAGGTATTCAACAGATGCAGGCACATCAAGTTTTTTGTGGAGCGTTAATCCGCTGCTTCTGAGGCTGCTGGGAATGATTTCCCTTTCTCTCCTTTGTTCGTACAGCTCCCAGGGTTCAGCTTTGGATTTGGCCCCGCCTCTGCATGTAGGTCGCCTGAGGGCATCCGTTCCCCGCCCAGACAGAGCGGGGTTAAAGGAGCAGCTGCTTCGGGGGCTGTGGCTCACTCAGGCCGTGAGGAGGGAGGGGTACGGATGCGGGGCGAGCCTGCGGCGGCAGAGGCTGGTGTGACGTTGCAGCAGCCTGAGGCGCGCCGTGCATTCTCCCGGGGAAGTTGTCCCCGGATCACGGGAGCCTGGCAGTGGCAAGCTGCACCCGCTCCCGGGAGGGGCGGTGTGGGGAGTGACCTGTGCTTGCACACCGGCTTCTTGGTAGCGGCAGCAGCAGCCTTAGCGTCTCCTGCCCGTCTCTGGGGTCCGCGCTGATAACCGCGGCTCGCGCCTGTCTCTGGGGTCCGCGCTGTTAGCCGCGGCTCGCGCCCGTCTCTGGAGTTCGTTTAGGCGGCGCTCTGAATCCCCTCTCCTTGCGCGCCGCGAAACAAAGAGGCAAGGAAAAGTCTCTTGCCTCTTCGGCAGCTGCAGACTATTTCCCGGACTCCCTCCCGGCTAGCACCGAAGCCCGAGCCTCAGCTCCCAGCCCCCGCCCGCCCCGGCGGCCGAGCAGACAAGCCTCTCGGGCTGGTGAGTGCTACTCAGCACCGATCCTCCATTCGGGAATCTCTCCGCTTTGCCCTCCGCACCCCTGTGGCTGCGCTCTCCTCCGTGGCTCCGAAGCTCCCCCCTCTGCCACCCGCAGTCTCTGCCCACGAAGGGGCTCCTAGTGTGTGGACACCTTTCCTCCTTCACGGCTCCCTCCCACTGGTGCAGGTCCCGTCCCTATTCTTTTGTCTCTATTATTTCTTTTTTCTTTTACCCTACCCAAGTACGTGGGGATTTTCTTGCCTTTTGGGAGGTCTGACGTCTTCTGCCAGCGTTCACTGGGTGTTCTGTAGGAGCAGTTCCACGTGTAGAGGTATTTCTACTGTATCTGTGGGAAGGAAGGTGATCTCCGCGTCTTACTCTTCCGCCATCTTGCCCCTACCTCTCCATAACTCTTTTTGAATTATGGTTTTCTCAGGGTATACGCCCAGTAGTAGGATTGCTGAGTCGTATGGTAGTTCTAGTTTTAGATTTTTAAGGAACCTCCCTACAGTTCTCTATAGTGGCTGTATCAATTTACATTCCCACCAACAGTGTATGAGGGTTCCATTTTCTCCACACCCTCTCCAGCATTTATTGTTTGTAGATGTTTTGATGATGGCCATTCTAACCGGTGTGAGATGATATCACACTGTAGTTTTGATTTGCATTTCTCTAATGATTAGTGATGTTGAGCATTCTTTCATGTGTTTGTTGGCAATCTGTATATCTTCTTTGGAGAAATGTCTATTTAGGTCTTCTGCCCGTTTTTGGATTGGGTTGTTTGTTTTTTTCAAATTGAGCTGCATGAGCTGCTGGTAAATTTTGGAGATTAATCCTTTGTCAGTTGCTTCCTTTGCAAATATTTTCTCCCATTCTGAGGGTTTTCTTTTGGTCTTGTTTATGGTTTCCTTTGCTGTGCAAAAGCTTTTAAGTTTCATTAGGTCCCATTTGTTTATTTTTGTTTTTATTTCCATTTCTCTAGGAGCTGGGTCAAAAAGGATCTTGCTATGACTTATGTCATACAGTGTTCTGCCTATGTTTTCCTCTAAGAGTCTGAGAGTGTCTGGCCTTACATTTAGGTCTTTAATCCATTTTGAGTTTATTTTTGTGTGTGGTGTTAAGGAGTGTTCTAATTTCATCCTTTTACATGTAGCTGTCCAGTTTTCCCAGCACCACTTATTGAAGAGGCGTCTTTTCTCAATTTTATATTCTTGCCTCCTTTATCAAAACTAATGTGACCATATGTACATGGGTTTATCTCTGGGCTTTCTATCCTGTTCCATTGATCTATACTTCTGTTTTTGTGCCAGTACCATACTGTCTTGATTACTGTAGCTTTGGAGTATAGTCTGAAGTCTGGGAGCCTGATTCCTCCAGCACCGTTTTCCTTTCTCAAGGTTACGTTGGCTATTCGGGGTCTTCTGTGATTCCATACCAATTGGGAAATTTTTTGATCTAGTTCTGTGAAAAATGCCAGTGGTAGTTTGATAGGGATTGCATTGAGTCTGTAGATTGCTTTGAGTAGTATAGTCATTTTCACAGTGTTGATTCTTCCAATCCAAGAACATGGTATATCGCTCCATCTGTTTGTATCCTCATTAATTTCTTTCATCAGTGTCTTATAATTTTCTTCATACCAGTCTTCTGTCTCCTTAGGTAGGTTTATTCCTAGGTATTTTATTCTTTTAGCTGCAATGGTAAATGGGAGTGTTTTCTTAATTTCACTTTCAGATTTTTCATCATTAGTGTACAGGAATGCAAGAGATTTCTGTGCATTAATTTTGTATCCTGCTACTTTACCAAATTCATTGAGTAGCTCTAGTAGTTATCTGGTAACATCTTTAGGATTCTCTATGTATAGTATAGTATCATGTCATCTGAAAACAGTCACAGCTCTATTTCTTCTTTTCTGATTTGGATTCCTTTTATTTCTTTTTCTTCTCTGATTGCTGTGGCTAAAACTTCCAAAACTATGTCAATAGTGGTGAGAGTGGGCAACCTTGTCCTGTTCCTGATCTTAGTGGAAATGGTTTCAGTTTTTCACCATTGAGGATGATGTTGGCTGTGCATTTGTCATATATGGCCTTTATTATGTGGAGGAAAGTTCCCTCTATGCCTACTTTCTGGAGGGTTTTTATCATAAATGGGTGTTGAATTTTGTCAAAAGCTTTCTCTGCATCTATTGAGATGATCATTTGGTTTTTCTCCTTCAATTTGTTAATATGGTGTATCACATTGATTGATTTGCGTATCTTGAAGAATCCTTGCATTCCTGGGATAAACCCCACTTGATCATGGTGTATGATCCTTTTAATGTGCTGTTGGACTCTGTTTGCTAGTATTTTGTTGAGGATTTTGGCATCTGTGTTCATCAGTGATATTGGCCTGTAGTTTTCTTTTTTTGTGACATCTTTGTCTGGTTTTGGTATCAGGGTGATGGTGGCCTCGTAGAATGAGTTTGGGAGTGTTCCTCCCTCTGCTATATTTTGGAAAAGTTTGAGAAGGATAGGTGTTAGCTCTTCTCTAAATGTTTGATAGAATTCGCCTGTGGATCCATATGGTCCTGGGCTTTTGTGCGTTGGAAGAGTTTTAATCACAGTTTCAATTTCAGTACTTGTGATTGGTCTGTTCATATTTTCTGTTTCTTCCTGGTTCAGTCTCGGAAGGTTGTGCATTTCTAAGAACTTGTCCATTTCCTCCAGGTTGTCCACTTTACTGGCATATAGTTGCTTGTAGTAATCTCTCATGATCCTTTGTATTTCTGCAGTGTCAGTTGTTACTTCTCCGTTTGCATTTCTAATTTTATCGATTTGAGTCTTCTCCCTTTTTTTCTTGATGAGTCTGGTTAATGGTTTATCAATTTTGTTTATCTCCTCAAAGAACCAGCTTTTAGTTTTATTGATCTTTGCTATCGTTTCCTTCATTTCTTTTTCATTTATTTCTGATCTGATCTTTATGATTTCTTTCCTTCTGCTAACTTTGGTGGTTTTTTGTTCTTCTTCCTCTCATTGCTTTAGGTGTAATGTTAGGTTGCCTATTTGAGATGTTTCTTGTTTCTTAAAGTAAGATTGTATTGCTATAAACTTCCCTCTTAGAACTGCTTTTGCTGCATCCCACAGGTTTTGGGCCGTCGTGTCTCCATTGTCATTTGTTTCTAGGTATTTTTTGATTTCCCCTTTGATTTCTTCAGTGATCACTTCGTTATTAAGTAGTGTATTGTGTAGCCTCCATGTGTTTGTATTTTTTACAGATCTTTTCCTGTAATTGATATCTAGTCTCATAGCGTTGTGGTCGGAAAAGATACTTGATACGATTTCAATTTTCTTAAATTTACCAAGGCTTGGCTTGTGACCCAAGATATGATCTATCCTGGAGAATGTTCCATGAGCACTTGAGAAAAGTGTGTATTCTGTTGTTTTGGGGTGGAATGTCCTATAAATATCCATTAAGTCCATCTTGTTTAATGTATCATTTAAAGCTTGTGTTTCCTTATTTATTTTCATTTTGGATGATCTGCCCATTGGTGAAAGTGGGGTGTTAAAGTCCCCTACTATGATTGTGTTGCTGTCGATTTCCCCTTTTATGGCTGTTAGTATTTGCCTTATGTATTGAGGTGCTCCTATGTTGGGTGCATAAATATTTACAATTGTTATACCTTCCTCTTGGATCGATCCCTTGATCATTATATAGTGTCCTTCTTTGTCTCTTGTAATAGTCTTTATTTTAAAGTCTATTTTGTCAGATATGAGAATTGCTACTCCAGCTTTCTTTTGATTTCCATTTGCATGGAATATCTTTTTCCATCCCCTCACTTTCAGTCTGTATGTGTCTCTAAGTCTGAAGTGGGTCTCTTGTAGACAGCATATATATGGGTCTTGCTTTTGTATCCATTCAGCCACTCTATGTCTTTTGGTGGGAGCATCTAATCCATTTACATTTAAGGTAACTATTGATATGTATGTTCCTATTCCCATTTTCTTAAATGTTTTGGGTTTGTTATTGTAGGTGTTTTCCTTCTCTTGTATTTCTCGCCTAGAGAAGTTCCTTTAGCATCTGTTGTAAAGCTGGTTTGGTGGTGCTGAACTCTCTCAGCTTTTGCTTGTCTGTAAAGGTTTTAATTTCTCCATCAAATCTGAATGAGATCCTTGCTGGGTAGAGTAATCTTGGCTGTAGGTTTTTCTCCTTCATGACTTTAAGTATATCCTGCCACTCCCTTCTGGCTTGCAGAGTTTCTGCTGAAAGATCAGCTGTTAACCTTATGGGGATTCCCTTGTGTGTTATTTGTTGTTTTTCCCTTGCTGCTTTTAATATGTTTTCTTTATATTTAATTTTTGATAGTTTGATTAATATGTGTCTTGGCGTGTTTCTCCTTGGATTTCTCCTGTATGGGGCTCTCTGTGCTTCCAGGACTTGATTAACTATTTCCTTTCCCATATTAGGGAAGTTTTCAACTATAATCTCTTCAAATATTTTCTCAGTCCCTTTCTTTTTCTCTTCTTCTTCTGGGACCCCTATAATTCGAATGTTGGTGCGTTTAATGTTGTCCCAGAGGTCTCTGAGACTGTCCTCAGTTCTTTTCATTCTTTGTTCTTTATTCTGCTCTGCAGTAGCTATTTCCACTATTTTATCTTCCAGGTCACTTATCCGTTCTTCTGCCTCAGTTATTCTGCTATTGATCCCATCTAGAGTATTTTTAATTTCATTTATTGTGTTTTTCATCGTTGCTTGGTTCCTCTTTAGTTCTTCTACATCCTTGTTAAATGTTTCTTGCATTTTGTCTATTCTATTTCCAAGATTTTGGATCATCTTTACTATCATCATGCTGAATTCTTCTTCAGGTAGACTGCCTATTTCCTCTTCATTTGTTAGGTCTGGTGTGTTTTGACCCTGCTCCTTCACCTGCTGTGTGTTTTTGGTCTTCTCATTTGGTTTATCTTACTGTGTTTGGGGCCTCCTTTTCACAGGCTGCAGGTTCGTAATTCCCGTTGTTTTTGGTATCTGTCCCCAGTGGCTAAGGTTGCTTCAGTGGGTTGTGTAGGCTTCCTGGTGGAGGGGACTAGTGCCTGTGTTCTGGTGGATGAGGTTGGATCTTGTCTTTCTGGTGGGCAAGTCCACGTCTGGTGGTGTGTTTTGGGGTGTCTGTGGCCTTATTATGATTTTAGGCAGCCTCTCTGCTAATGGATGGGGCCGTGTTCCTGTCTTGCTAGTTGTTTGGCATAGTGTGTCCAGCACTGTAGCTTGCTGGTCGTTGAGTGAAGCTGGGTCTTGATGTTGAGATGGAGATCTCTGAGAGACTTTTGCCGTTTGGTATTATGTGGAGCTGGGAGGTCTCTTGTGGACCAGTGTCCTGAAGTTGGCCCTCCCACCTCAGAGGCACAGCCCTGATGCCTGGCTGGAGCACCAAGAGCCTTTCATCCCCACAGCTCAGAATACAAGGGAGAAAAACATAGAAAGAAAGAAAGAAAGAGGATAAAATAAAATAAAATAAAGCTATTATAATAAAAAATAAGAAAAATAATTATTCAGAGTAAATATTCAGAAATTTTTTTTTTAATTTTTAAAAATAGATTTATTAATTTTTTATAATAAAAAATAAGTAAAAAATTATTAAGAAAAAAATTTTTTAATTTTTTAAAATAAAAAATATGGAAAAACTTATTAAATTTTTTTTAATTTCTAAAAATAGAAAATAAGGATAAAATTATTAAGAAAACATATATTAGGAAAACACAATTTTTTTAAGTAAAAAAAAAAAATACGGACGGACATAACCCTAGGACTAATGGTGAAAGCAAAGCTATACACACAAAATCTCACCCAGAAGCATACACAGATACACTCACAAAAAAAGGAAAAGGGGAAAAAATAATATATCCTGCTCCCAAAGTCCAGCTCTTGAATTTGTGATGATTCGTTGTCTATTCAGGTATTCAACAGATGCAGGCACATCAAGTTTTTTGTGGAGCGTTAATCCGCTGCTTCTGAGGCTGCTGGGAATGATTTCCCTTTCTCTCCTTTGTTCGTACAGCTCCCAGGGTTCAGCTTTGGATTTGGCCCCGCCTCTGCATGTAGGTCACCTGAGGGCATCCGTTCCCCGCCCAGACAGAGCGGGGTTAAAGGAGCAGCTGCTTCGGGGGCTGTGGCTCACTCAGGCCGTGAGGAGGGAGGGGTACGGATGCGGGGCGAGCCTGCGGCGGCAGAGGCTGGTGTGACGTTGCAGCAGCCTGAGGCGCGCCGTGCATTCTCCCGGGGAAGTTGTCCCCGGATCACGGGAGCCTGGCAGTGGCGAGCTGCACCCGCTCCCGGGAGGGGCGGTGTGGGGAGTGACCTGTGCTTGCACACCGGCTTCTTGGTAGCGGCAGCAGCAGCCTTAGCGTCTCCTGCCCGTCTCTGGGGTCCGCGCTGATAACCGCGGCTCGCGCCTGTCTCTGGGGTCCGCGCTGTTAGCTGCGGCTCGCGCCCGTCTCTGGAGTTCGTTTAGGCGGCGCTCTGAATCCCCTCTCCTTGCGCGCCGCGAAACAAAGAGGCAAGAAAAAGTCTCTTGCCTCTTCGGCAGCTGCAGACTATTTCCCGGACTCCCTCCCGGCTAGCACCGAAGCCCGAGCCTCAGCTCCCAGCCCCCGCCCGCCCCGGCGGCCGAGCAGACAAGCCTCTCGGGCTGGTGAGTGCTACTCAGCACCGATCCTCCATGCGGGAATCTCTCCGCTTTGCCCTCCGCACCCCTGTGGCTGCGCTCTCCTCCGTGGCTCCGAAGCTCCCCCCTCTGCCACCCGCAGTCTCTGCCCACGAAGGGGCTCCTAGTGTGTGGACACCTTTCCTCCTTCACGGCTCCCTCCCACTGGTGCAGGTCCCGTCCCTATTCTTTTGTCTCTATTATTTCTTTTTTCTTTTACCCTACCCAAGTACGTGGGGATTTTCTTGCCTTTTGGGAGGTCTGACGTCTTCTGCCAGCGTTCACTGGGTGTTCTGTAGGAGCAGTTCCACGTGTAGAGGTATTTCTACTGTATCTGTGGGAAGGAAGGTGATCTCCGCGTCTTACTCTTCCGCCATCTTGCCCCTACCTCTCCATAACTCTTTTTGAATTATGGTTTTCTCAGGGTATACGCCCAGTAGTAGGATTGCTGAGTCGTATGGTAGTTCTAGTTTTAGATTTTTAAGGAACCTCCCTACAGTTCTCTATAGTGGCTGTATCAATTTACATTCCCACCAACAGTGTATGAGGGTTCCATTTTCTCCACACCCTCTCCAGCATTTATTGTTTGTAGATGTTTTGATGATGGCCATTCTAACCGGTGTGAGATGATATCACACTGTAGTTTTGATTTGCATTTCTCTAATGATTAGTGATGTTGAGCATTCTTTCATGTGTTTGTTGGCAATCTGTATATCTTCTTTGGAGAAATGTCTATTTAGGTCTTCTGCCCGTTTTTGGATTGGGTTGTTTGTTTTTTTCAAATTGAGCTGCATGAGCTGCTGGTAAATTTTGGAGATTAATCCTTTGTCAGTTGCTTCCTTTGCAAATATTTTCTCCCATTCTGAGGGTTTTCTTTTGGTCTTGTTTATGGTTTCCTTTGCTGTGCAAAAGCTTTTAAGTTTCATTAGGTCCCATTTGTTTATTTTTGTTTTTATTTCCATTTCTCTAGGAGCTGGGTCAAAAAGGATCTTGCTATGACTTATGTCATACAGTGTTCTGCCTATGTTTTCCTCTAAGAGTCTGAGAGTGTCTGGCCTTACATTTAGGTCTTTAATCCATTTTGAGTTTATTTTTGTGTATGGTGTTAAGGAGTGTTCTAATTTCATCCTTTTACATGTAGCTGTCCAGTTTTCCCAGCACCACTTATTGAAGAGGCGTCTTTTCTCAATTTTATATTCTTGCCTCCTTTATCAAAACTAATGTGACCATATGTACATGGGTTTATCTCTGGGCTTTCTATCCTGTTCCATTGATCTATACTTCTGTTTTTGTGCCAGTACCATACTGTCTTGATTACTGTAGCTTTGGAGTATAGTCTGAAGTCTGGGAGCCTGATTCCTCCAGCACCGTTTTCCTTTCTCAAGGTTACGTTGGCTATTCGGGGTCTTCTGTGATTCCATACCAATTGGGAAATTTTTTGATCTAGTTCTGTGAAAAATGCCAGTGGTAGTTTGATAGGGATTGCATTGAGTCTGTAGATTGCTTTGAGTAGTATAGTCATTTTCACAGTGTTGATTCTTCCAATCCAAGAACATGGTATATCGCTCCATCTGTTTGTATCCTCATTAATTTCTTTCATCAGTGTCTTATAATTTTCTTCATACCAGTCTTCTGTCTCCTTAGGTAGGTTTATTCCTAGGTATTTTATTCTTTTAGTTGCAATGGTAAATGGGAGTGTTTTCTTAATTTCACTTTCAGATTTTTCATCATTAGTGTACAGGAATGCAAGAGATTTCTGTGCATTAATTTTGTATCCTGCTACTTTACCAAATTCATTGAGTAGCTCTAGTAGTTATCTGGTAACATCTTTAGGATTCTCTATGTATAGTATAGTATCATGTCATCTGAAAACAGTCACAGCTCTATTTCTTCTTTTCTGATTTGGATTCCTTTTATTTCTTTTTCTTCTCTGATTGCTGTGGCTAAAACTTCCAAAACTATGTCAATAGTGGTGAGAGTGGGCAACCTTGTCCTGTTCCTGATCTTAGTGGAAATGGTTTCAGTTTTTCACCATTGAGGATGATGTTGGCTGTGCATTTGTCATATATGGCCTTTATTATGTGGAGGAAAGTTCCCTCTATGCCTACTTTCTGGAGGGTTTTTATCATAAATGGGTGTTGAATTTTGTCAAAAGCTTTCTCTGCATCTATTGAGATGATCATTTGGTTTTTCTCCTTCAATTTGTTAATATGGTGTATCACATTGATTGATTTGCGTATCTTGAAGAATCCTTGCATTCCTGGGATAAACCCCACTTGATCATGGTGTATGATCCTTTTAATGTGCTGTTGGACTCTGTTTGCTAGTATTTTGTTGAGGATTTTGGCATCTGTGTTCATCAGTGATATTGGCCTGTAGTTTTCTTTTTTTGTGACATCTTTGTCTGGTTTTGGTATCAGGGTGATGGTGGCCTCGTAGAATGAGTTTGGGAGTGTTCCTCCCTCTGCTATATTTTGGAAAAGTTTGAGAAGGATAGGTGTTAGCTCTTCTCTAAATGTTTGATAGAATTCGCCTGTGGATCCATATGGTCCTGGGCTTTTGTGCGTTGGAAGAGTTTTAATCACAGTTTCAATTTCAGTACTTGTGATTGGTCTGTTCATATTTTCTGTTTCTTCCTGGTTCAGTCTCGGAAGGTTGTGCATTTCTAAGAACTTGTCCATTTCCTCCAGGTTGTCCACTTTACTGGCATATTGTTGCTTGTAGTAATCTCTCATGATCCTTTGTATTTCTGCAGTGTCAGTTGTTACTTCTCCGTTTGCATTTCTAATTTTATCGATTTGAGTCTTCTCCCTTTTTTTCTTGATGAGTCTGGTTAATGGTTTATCAATTTTGTTTATCTCCTCAAAGAACCAGCTTTTAGTTTTATTGATCTTTGCTATCGTTTCCTTCATTTCTTTTTCATTTATTTCTGATCTGATCTTTATGATTTCTTTCCTTCTGCTAACTTTGGTGGTTTTTTGTTCTTCTTCCTCTCATTGCTTTAGGTGTAATGTTAGGTTGCCTATTTGAGATGTTTCTTGTTTCTTAAAGTAAGATTGTATTGCTATAAACTTCCCTCTTAGAACTGCTTTTGCTGCATCCCACAGGTTTTGGGCCGTCGTGTCTCCATTGTCATTTGTTTCTAGGTATTTTTTGATTTCCCCTTTGATTTCTTCAGTGATCACTTCGTTATTAAGTAGTGTATTGTGTAGCCTCCATGTGTTTGTATTTTTTACAGATCTTTTCCTGTAATTGATATCTAGTCTCATAGCGTTGTGGTCGGAAAAGATACTTGATACGATTTCAATTTTCTTAAATTCACCAAGGCTTGGCTTGTGACCCAAGATATGATCTATCCTGGAGAATGTTCCATGAGCACTTGAGAAAAGTGTGTATTCTGTTGTTTTGGGGTGGAATGTCCTATAAATATCCATTAAGTCCATCTTGTTTAATGTATCATTTAAAGCTTGTGTTTCCTTATTTATTTTCATTTTGGATGATCTGCCCATTGGTGAAAGTGGGGTGTTAAAGTCCCCTACTATGATTGTGTTGCTGTCGATTTCCCCTTTTATGGCTGTTAGTATTTGCCTTATGTATTGAGGTGCTCCTATGTTGGGTGCATAAATATTTACAATTGTTATACCTTCCTCTTGGATCGATCCCTTGATCATTATATAGTGTCCTTCTTTGTCTCTTGTAATAGTCTTTATTTTAAAGTCTATTTTGTCAGATATGAGAATTGCTACTCCAGCTTTCTTTTGATTTCCATTTGCATGGAATATCTTTTTCCATCCCCTCACTTTCAGTCTGTATGTGTCTCTAAGTCTGAAGTGGGTCTCTTGTAGACAGCATATATATGGGTCTTGCTTTTGTATCCATTCAGCCACTCTATGTCTTTTGGTGGGAGCATCTAATCCATTTACATTTAAGGTAACTATTGATATGTATGTTCCTATTCCCATTTTCTTAAATGTTTTGGGTTTGTTATTGTAGGTGTTTTCCTTCTCTTGTATTTCTCGCCTAGAGAAGTTCCTTTAGCATCTGTTGTAAAGCTGGTTTGGTGGTGCTGAACTCTCTCAGCTTTTGCTTGTCTGTAAAGGTTTTAATTTCTCCATCAAATCTGAATGAGATCCTTGCTGGGTAGAGTAATCTTGGCTGTAGGTTTTTCTCCTTCATGACTTTAAGTATATCCTGCCACTCCCTTCTGGCTTGCAGAGTTTCTGCTGAAAGATCAGCTGTTAACCTTATGGGGATTCCCTTGTGTGTTATTTGTTGTTTTTCCCTTGCTGCTTTTAATATGTTTTCTTTATATTTAATTTTTGATAGTTTGATTAATATGTGTCTTGGCGTGTTTCTCCTTGGATTTCTCCTGTATGGGGCTCTCTGTGCTTCCAGGACTTGATTAACTATTTCCTTTCCCATATTAGGGAAGTTTTCAACTATAATCTCTTCAAATATTTTCTCAGTCCCTTTCTTTTTCTCTTCTTCTTCTGGGACCCCTATAATTCGAATGTTGGTGCGTTTAATGTTGTCCCAGAGGTCTCTGAGACTGTCCTCAGTTCTTTTCATTCTTTGTTCTTTATTCTGCTCTGCAGTAGCTATTTCCACTATTTTATCTTCCAGGTCACTTATCCGTTCTTCTGCCTCAGTTATTCTGCTATTGATCCCATCTAGAGTATTTTTAATTTCATTTATTGTGTTTTTCATCGTTGCTTGGTTCCTCTTTAGTTCTTCTACATCCTTGTTAAATGTTTCTTGCATTTTGTCTATTCTATTTCCAAGATTTTGGATCATCTTTACTATCATCATTCTGAATTCTTTTTCAGGTAGACTGCCTATTTCCTCTTCATTTGTTAGGTCTGGTGTGTTTTGACCCTGCTCCTTCACCTGCTGTGTGTTTTTGGTCTTCTCATTTGGTTTATCTTACTGTGTTTGGGGTCTCCTTTTCACAGGCTGCACGTTCGTAATTCCCGTTGTTTTTGGTATCTGTCCCCAGTGGCTAAGGTTGCTTCAGTGGGTTGTGTAGGCTTCCTGGTGGAGGGGACTAGTGCCTGTGTTCTGGTGGATGAGGTTGGATCTTGTCTTTCTGGTGGGCAAGTCCACGTCTGGTGGTGTGTTTTGGGGTGTCTGTGGCCTTATTATGATTTTAGGCAGCCTCTCTGCTAATGGATGGGGCCGTGTTCCTGTCTTGCTAGTTGTTTGGCATAGTGTGTCCAGCACTGTAGCTTGCTGGTCGTTGAGTGAAGCTGGGTCTTGATGTTGAGATGGAGATCTCTGAGAGATTTTTGCCGTTTGGTATTATGTGGAGCTGGGAGGTCTCTTGTGGACCAGTGTCCTGAAGTTGGCCCTCCCACCTCAGAGGCACAGCCCTGATGCCTGGCTGGAGCACCAAGAGCCTTTCATCCACACAGCTCAGAATACAAGGGAGAAAAAAATAGAAAGAAAGAAAGAAAGAGGATAAAATAAAATAAAATAAAGCTATTATAATAAAAAATAAGAAAAAAAATTATTCAGAGTAAATATTCAGAAAATTTTTTTTTAATTTTTAAAAATAGATTTATTAATTTTTTATAATAAAAAATAAGAAAAAAATTATTAAGAAAAAAATTTTTTAATTTTTTAAAATAAAAAATATGGAAAAACTTATTAAAATTTTTTTAATTTCTAAAAATAGAAAATAAGGATAAAATTATTAAGAAAACATATATTAGGAAAACACAATTTTTTTAAGTAAAAAAAAAAAATACGGACGGACATAACCCTAGGACTAATGGTGAAAGCAAAGCTATACACACAAAATCTCACCCAGAAGCATACACAGATACACTCACAAAAAAAGGAAAAGGGGAAAAAATAATATATCCTGCTCCCAAAGTCCAGCTCTTGAATTTGGGATGATTCGTTGTCTATTCAGGTATTCAACAGATGCAGGCACATCAAGTTGTTTGTGGAGCGTTAATCCGCTGCTTCTGAGGCTGCTGGGAATGATTTCCCTTTCTCTTCTTTGTTCGTACAGCTCCCAGGGTTCAGCTTTGGATTTGGCCCCGCCTCTGCATGTAGGTCGCCTGAGGGCGTCCGTTCCCCGCCCAGACAGAACGGGGTTAAAGGAGCAGCTGCTTCGGGGGCTGTGGCTCACTCAGGCCGTGGGGAGGGAGGGGTACGGATGCGGGGCGAGCCTGCGGCGGCAGAGGCTGGTGTGACGTTGCAGCAGCCTGAGGCGCGCCGTGCATTCTCCCGGGGAAGTTGTCCCCGGATCACGGGAGCCTGGCAGTGGCGAGCTGCACCCGCTCCCGGGAGGGGCGGTGTGGGGAGTGACCTGTGCTTGCACACCGGCTTCTTGGTAGCGGCAGCAGCAGCCTTAGCGTCTCCTGCCCGTCTCTGGGGTCCGCGCTGATAACCGCGGCTCGCGCCTGTCTCTGGGGTCCGCGCTGTTAGCTGCGGCTCGCGCCCGTCTCTGGAGTTCGTTTAGGCGGCGCTCTGAATCCCCTCTCCTTGCGCGCCGCGAAACAAAGAGGCAAGAAAAAGTCTCTTGCCTCTTCGGCAGCTGCAGACTATTTCCCGGACTCCCTCCCGGCTAGCACCGAAGCCCGAGCCTCAGCTCCCAGCCCCCGCCCGCCCCGGCGGCCGAGCAGACAAGCCTCTCGGGCTGGTGAGTGCTACTCAGCACCGATCCTCCATGCGGGAATCTCTCCGCTTTGCCCTCCGCACCCCTGTGGCTGCGCTCTCCTCCGTGGCTCCGAAGCTCCCCCCTCTGCCACCCGCAGTCTCTGCCCACGAAGGGGCTCCTAGTGTGTGGACACCTTTCCTCCTTCACGGCTCCCTCCCACTGGTGCAGGTCCCGTCCCTATTCTTTTGTCTCTATTATTTCTTTTTTCTTTTACCCTACCCAAGTACGTGGGGATTTTCTTGCCTTTTGGGAGGTCTGACGTCTTCTGCCAGCGTTCACTGGGTGTTCTGTAGGAGCAGTTCCACGTGTAGAGGTATTTCTACTGTATCTGTGGGAAGGAAGGTGATCTCCGCGTCTTACTCTTCCGCCATCTTGCCCCTACCTCTCCATAACTCTTTTTGAATTATGGTTTTCTCAGGGTATACGCCCAGTAGTAGGATTGCTGAGTCGTATGGTAGTTCTAGTTTTAGATTTTTAAGGAACCTCCCTACAGTTCTCTATAGTGGCTGTATCAATTTACATTCCCACCAACAGTGTATGAGGGTTCCATTTTCTCCACACCCTCTCCAGCATTTATTGTTTGTAGATGTTTTGATGATGGCCATTCTAACCGGTGTGAGATGATATCACACTGTAGTTTTGATTTGCATTTCTCTAATGATTAGTGATGTTGAGCATTCTTTCATGTGTTTGTTGGCAATCTGTATATCTTCTTTGGAGAAATGTCTATTTAGGTCTTCTGCCCGTTTTTGGATTGGGTTGTTTGTTTTTTTCAAATTGAGCTGCATGAGCTGCTGGTAAATTTTGGAGATTAATCCTTTGTCAGTTGCTTCCTTTGCAAATATTTTCTCCCATTCTGAGGGTTTTCTTTTGGTCTTGTTTATGGTTTCCTTTGCTGTGCAAAAGCTTTTAAGTTTCATTAGGTCCCATTTGTTTATTTTTGTTTTTATTTCCATTTCTCTAGGAGCTGGGTCAAAAAGGATCTTGCTATGACTTATGTCATACAGTGTTCTGCCTATGTTTTCCTCTAAGAGTCTGAGAGTGTCTGGCCTTACATTTAGGTCTTTAATCCATTTTGAGTTTATTTTTGTGTATGGTGTTAAGGAGTGTTCTAATTTCATCCTTTTACATGTAGCTGTCCAGTTTTCCCAGCACCACTTATTGAAGAGGCGTCTTTTCTCAATTTTATATTCTTGCCTCCTTTATCAAAACTAATGTGACCATATGTACATGGGTTTATCTCTGGGCTTTCTATCCTGTTCCATTGATCTATACTTCTGTTTTTGTGCCAGTACCATACTGTCTTGATTACTGTAGCTTTGGAGTATAGTCTGAAGTCTGGGAGCCTGATTCCTCCAGCACCGTTTTCCTTTCTCAAGGTTACGTTGGCTATTCGGGGTCTTCTGTGATTCCATACCAATTGGGAAATTTTTTGATCTAGTTCTGTGAAAAATGCCAGTGGTAGTTTGATAGGGATTGCATTGAGTCTGTAGATTGCTTTGAGTAGTATAGTCATTTTCACAGTGTTGATTCTTCCAATCCAAGAACATGGTATATCGCTCCATCTGTTTGTATCCTCATTAATTTCTTTCATCAGTGTCTTATAATTTTCTTCATACCAGTCTTCTGTCTCCTTAGGTAGGTTTATTCCTAGGTATTTTATTCTTTTAGTTGCAATGGTAAATGGGAGTGTTTTCTTAATTTCACTTTCAGATTTTTCATCATTAGTGTACAGGAATGCAAGAGATTTCTGTGCATTAATTTTGTATCCTGCTACTTTACCAAATTCATTGAGTAGCTCTAGTAGTTATCTGGTAACATCTTTAGGATTCTCTATGTATAGTATAGTATCATGTCATCTGAAAACAGTCACAGCTCTATTTCTTCTTTTCTGATTTGGATTCCTTTTATTTCTTTTTCTTCTCTGATTGCTGTGGCTAAAACTTCCAAAACTATGTCAATAGTGGTGAGAGTGGGCAACCTTGTCCTGTTCCTGATCTTAGTGGAAATGGTTTCAGTTTTTCACCATTGAGGATGATGTTGGCTGTGCATTTGTCATATATGGCCTTTATTATGTGGAGGAAAGTTCCCTCTATGCCTACTTTCTGGAGGGTTTTTATCATAAATGGGTGTTGAATTTTGTCAAAAGCTTTCTCTGCATCTATTGAGATGATCATTTGGTTTTTCTCCTTCAATTTGTTAATATGGTGTATCACATTGATTGATTTGCGTATCTTGAAGAATCCTTGCATTCCTGGGATAAACCCCACTTGATCATGGTGTATGATCCTTTTAATGTGCTGTTGGACTCTGTTTGCTAGTATTTTGTTGAGGATTTTGGCATCTGTGTTCATCAGTGATATTGGCCTGTAGTTTTCTTTTTTTGTGACATCTTTGTCTGGTTTTGGTATCAGGGTGATGGTGGCCTCGTAGAATGAGTTTGGGAGTGTTCCTCCCTCTGCTATATTTTGGAAAAGTTTGAGAAGGATAGGTGTTAGCTCTTCTCTAAATGTTTGATAGAATTCGCCTGTGGATCCATATGGTCCTGGGCTTTTGTGCGTTGGAAGAGTTTTAATCACAGTTTCAATTTCAGTACTTGTGATTGGTCTGTTCATATTTTCTGTTTCTTCCTGGTTCAGTCTCGGAAGGTTGTGCATTTCTAAGAACTTGTCCATTTCCTCCAGGTTGTCCACTTTACTGGCATATTGTTGCTTGTAGTAATCTCTCATGATCCTTTGTATTTCTGCAGTGTCAGTTGTTACTTCTCCGTTTGCATTTCTAATTTTATCGATTTGAGTCTTCTCCCTTTTTTTCTTGATGAGTCTGGTTAATGGTTTATCAATTTTGTTTATCTCCTCAAAGAACCAGCTTTTAGTTTTATTGATCTTTGCTATCGTTTCCTTCATTTCTTTTTCATTTATTTCTGATCTGATCTTTATGATTTCTTTCCTTCTGCTAACTTTGGTGGTTTTTTGTTCTTCTTCCTCTCATTGCTTTAGGTGTAATGTTAGGTTGCCTATTTGAGATGTTTCTTGTTTCTTAAAGTAAGATTGTATTGCTATAAACTTCCCTCTTAGAACTGCTTTTGCTGCATCCCACAGGTTTTGGGCCGTCGTGTCTCCATTGTCATTTGTTTCTAGGTATTTTTTGATTTCCCCTTTGATTTCTTCAGTGATCACTTCGTTATTAAGTAGTGTATTGTGTAGCCTCCATGTGTTTGTATTTTTTACAGATCTTTTCCTGTAATTGATATCTAGTCTCATAGCGTTGTGGTCGGAAAAGATACTTGATACGATTTCAATTTTCTTAAATTCACCAAGGCTTGGCTTGTGACCCAAGATATGATCTATCCTGGAGAATGTTCCATGAGCACTTGAGAAAAGTGTGTATTCTGTTGTTTTGGGGTGGAATGTCCTATAAATATCCATTAAGTCCATCTTGTTTAATGTATCATTTAAAGCTTGTGTTTCCTTATTTATTTTCATTTTGGATGATCTGCCCATTGGTGAAAGTGGGGTGTTAAAGTCCCCTACTATGATTGTGTTGCTGTCGATTTCCCCTTTTATGGCTGTTAGTATTTGCCTTATGTATTGAGGTGCTCCTATGTTGGGTGCATAAATATTTACAATTGTTATACCTTCCTCTTGGATCGATCCCTTGATCATTATATAGTGTCCTTCTTTGTCTCTTGTAATAGTCTTTATTTTAAAGTCTATTTTGTCAGATATGAGAATTGCTACTCCAGCTTTCTTTTGATTTCCATTTGCATGGAATATCTTTTTCCATCCCCTCACTTTCAGTCTGTATGTGTCTCTAAGTCTGAAGTGGGTCTCTTGTAGACAGCATATATATGGGTCTTGCTTTTGTATCCATTCAGCCACTCTATGTCTTTTGGTGGGAGCATCTAATCCATTTACATTTAAGGTAACTATTGATATGTATGTTCCTATTCCCATTTTCTTAAATGTTTTGGGTTTGTTATTGTAGGTGTTTTCCTTCTCTTGTATTTCTCGCCTAGAGAAGTTCCTTTAGCATCTGTTGTAAAGCTGGTTTGGTGGTGCTGAACTCTCTCAGCTTTTGCTTGTCTGTAAAGGTTTTAATTTCTCCATCAAATCTGAATGAGATCCTTGCTGGGTAGAGTAATCTTGGCTGTAGGTTTTTCTCCTTCATGACTTTAAGTATATCCTGCCACTCCCTTCTGGCTTGCAGAGTTTCTGCTGAAAGATCAGCTGTTAACCTTATGGGGATTCCCTTGTGTGTTATTTGTTGTTTTTCCCTTGCTGCTTTTAATATGTTTTCTTTATATTTAATTTTTGATAGTTTGATTAATATGTGTCTTGGCGTGTTTCTCCTTGGATTTCTCCTGTATGGGGCTCTCTGTGCTTCCAGGACTTGATTAACTATTTCCTTTCCCATATTAGGGAAGTTTTCAACTATAATCTCTTCAAATATTTTCTCAGTCCCTTTCTTTTTCTCTTCTTCTTCTGGGACCCCTATAATTCGAATGTTGGTGCGTTTAATGTTGTCCCAGAGGTCTCTGAGACTGTCCTCAGTTCTTTTCATTCTTTGTTCTTTATTCTGCTCTGCAGTAGCTATTTCCACTATTTTATCTTCCAGGTCACTTATCCGTTCTTCTGCCTCAGTTATTCTGCTATTGATCCCATCTAGAGTATTTTTAATTTCATTTATTGTGTTTTTCATCGTTGCTTGGTTCCTCTTTAGTTCTTCTACATCCTTGTTAAATGTTTCTTGCATTTTGTCTATTCTATTTCCAAGATTTTGGATCATCTTTACTATCATCATGCTGAATTCTTTTTCAGGTAGACTGCCTATTTCCTCTTCATTTGTTAGGTCTGGTGTGTTTTGACCCTGCTCCTTCACCTGCTGTGTGTTTTTGGTCTTCTCATTTGGTTTATCTTACTGTGTTTGGGGTCTCCTTTTCACAGGCTTCACGTTCGTAATTCCCGTTGTTTTTGGTATCTGTCCCCATGGCTAAGGTTGCTTCAGTGGGTTGTGTAGGCTTCCTGGTGGAGGGGACTAGTGCCTGTGTTCTGGTGGATGAGGTTGGATCTTGTCTTTCTGGTGGGCAAGTCCACGTCTGGTGGTGTGTTTTGGGGTGTCTGTGGCCTTATTATGATTTTAGGCAGCCTCTCTGCTAATGGATGGGGCCGTGTTCCTGTCTTGCTAGTTGTTTGGCATAGTGTGTCCAGCACTGTAGCTTGCTGGTCGTTGAGTGAAGCTGGGTCTTGATGTTGAGATGGAGATCTCTGAGAGATTTTTGCCGTTTGGTATTATGTGGAGCTGGGAGGTCTCTTGTGGACCAGTGTCCTGAAGTTGGCCCTCCCACCTCAGAGGCACAGCCCTGATGCCTGGCTGGAGCACCAAGAGCCTTTCATCCACACAGCTCAGAATACAAGGGAGAAAAAAATAGAAAGAAAGAAAGAAAGAGGATAAAATAAAATAAAATAAAGCTATTATAATAAAAAATAAGAAAAAAAATTATTCAGAGTAAATATTCAGAAAATTTTTTTTTAATTTTTAAAAATAGATTTATTAATTTTTTATAATAAAAAATAAGAAAAAAATTATTAAGAAAAAAATTTTTTAATTTTTTAAAATAAAAAATATGGAAAAACTTATTAAAATTTTTTTAATTTCTAAAAATAGAAAATAAGGATAAAATTATTAAGAAAACATATATTAGGAAAACACAATTTTTTTAAGTAAAAAAAAAAAAATACGGACGGACATAACCCTAGGACTAATGGTGAAAGCAAAGCTATACACACAAAATCTCACCCAGAAGCATACACAGATACACTCACAAAAAAAGGAAAAAGGGAAAAAATAATATATCCTGCTCCCAAAGTCCAGCTCTTGAATTTGGGATGATTCGTTGTCTATTCAGGTATTCAACAGATGCAGGCACATCAAGTTGTTTGTGGAGCGTTAATCCGCTGCTTCTGAGGCTGCTGGGAATGATTTCCCTTTCTCTTCTTTGTTCGTACAGCTCCCAGGGTTCAGCTTTGGATTTGGCCCCGCCTCTGCATGTAGGTCGCCTGAGGGCGTCCGTTCCCCGCCCAGACAGAACGGGGTTAAAGGAGCAGCTGCTTCGGGGGCTGTGGCTCACTCAGGCCGTGGGGAGGGAGGGGTACGGATGCGGGGCGAGCCTGCGGCGGCAGAGGCTGGTGTGACGTTGCAGCAGCCTGAGGCGCGCCGTGCATTCTCCCGGGGAAGTTGTCCCCGGATCACGGGAGCCTGGCAGTGGCGAGCTGCACCCGCTCCCGGGAGGGGTGGTGTGGGGAGTGACCTGTGCTTGCACACTGGCTTCTTGGTAGCGGCAGCAGCAGCCTTAGCGTCTCCTGCCCGTCTCTGGGGTCCGCGCTGATAACCGCGGCTCGCGCCTGTCTCTGGGGTCCGCGCTGTTAGCTGCGGCTCGCGCCCGTCTCTGGAGTTCGTTTAGGCGGCGCTCTGAATCCCCTCTCCTTGCGCGCCACGAAACAAAGAGGCAAGAAAAAGTCTCTTGCCTCTTCGGCAGCTGCAGACTATTTCCCGGACTCCCTCCCGGCTAGCACCGAAGCCCGAGCCTCAGCTCCCAGCCCCCGCCCGCCCCGGCGGCCGAGCAGACAAGCCTCTCGGGCTGGTGAGTGCTACTCAGCACCGATCCTCCATGCGGGAATCTCTCCGCTTTGCCCTCCGCACCCCTGTGGCTGCGCTCTCCTCCGTGGCTCCGAAACTCCCCCCTCTGCCACCCGCAGTCTCTGCCCACGAAGGGGCTCCTAGTGTGTGGACACCTTTCCTCCTTCACGGCTCCCTCCCACTGGTGCAGGTCCCGTCCCTATTCTTTTGTCTCTATTATTTCTTTTTTCTTTTACCCTACCCAAGTACGTGGGGATTTTCTTGCCTTTTGGGAGGTCTGACGTCTTCTGCCAGCGTTCACTGGGTGTTCTGTAGGAGCAGTTCCACGTGTAGAGGTATTTCTACTGTATCTGTGGGAAGGAAGGTGATCTCCGCGTCTTACTCTTCCACCATCTTGCCCCTACCTCTCCATAACTCTTTTTGAATTATGGTTTTCTCAGGGTATACGCCCAGTAGTAGGATTGCTGAGTCGTATGGTAGTTCTAGTTTTAGATTTTTAAGGAACCTCCCTACAGTTCTCTATAGTGGCTGTATCAATTTACATTCCCACCAACAGTGTATGAGGGTTCCATTTTCTCCACACCCTCTCCAGCATTTATTGTTTGTAGATGTTTTGATGATGGCCATTCTAACCGGTGTGAGATGATATCACACTGTAGTTTTGATTTGCATTTCTCTAATGATTAGTGATGTTGAGCATTCTTTCATGTGTTTGTTGGCAATCTGTATATCTTCTTTGGAGAAATGTCTATTTAGGTCTTCTGCCCGTTTTTGGATTGGGTTGTTTGTTTTTTTCAAATTGAGCTGCATGAGCTGCTGGGAAATTTTGGAGATTAATCCTTTGTCAGTTGCTTCCTTTGCAAATATTTTCTCCCATTCTGAGGGTTTTCTTTTGGTCTTGTTTATGGTTTCCTTTGCTGTGCAAAAGCTTTTAAGTTTCATTAGGTCCCATTTGTTTATTTTTGTTTTTATTTCCATTTCTCTAGGAGCTGGGTCAAAAAGGATCTTGCTATGACTTATGTCATACAGTGTTCTGCCTATGTTTTCCTCTAAGAGTCTGAGAGTGTCTGGCCTTACATTTAGGTCTTTAATCCATTTTGAGTTTATTTTTGTGTATGGTGTTAAGGAGTGTTCTAATTTCATCCTTTTACATGTAGCTGTCCAGTTTTCCCAGCACCACTTATTGAAGAGGCGTCTTTTCTCAATTTTATATTCTTGCCTCCTTTATCAAAACTAATGTGACCATATGTACATGGGTTTATCTCTGGGCTTTCTATCCTGTTCCATTGATCTATACTTCTGTTTTTGTGCCAGTACCATACTGTCTTGATTACTGTAGCTTTGGAGTATAGTCTGAAGTCTGGGAGCCTGATTCCTCCAGCACCGTTTTCCTTTCTCAAGGTTACGTTGGCTATTCGGGGTCTTCTGTGATTCCATACCAATTGGGAAATTTTTTGATCTAGTTCTGTGAAAAATGCCAGTGGTAGTTTG
Organism: Balaenoptera ricei; assembly: GCF_028023285.1. Taxonomy (NCBI): domain Eukaryota; kingdom Metazoa; phylum Chordata; class Mammalia; order Artiodactyla; family Balaenopteridae; genus Balaenoptera; species Balaenoptera ricei. The sequence continues at coordinate 65,309,006 of NC_082660.1, read as the reverse complement.
ATAGGGATTGCATTGAGTCTGTAGATTGCTTTGAGTAGTATAGTCATTTTCACAGTGTTGATTCTTCCAATCCAAGAACATGGTATATCGCTCCATCTGTTTGTATCCTCATTAATTTCTTTCATCAGTGTCTTATAATTTTCTTCATACCAGTCTTCTGTCTCCTTAGGTAGGTTTATTCCTAGGTATTTTATTCTTTTAGTTGCAATGGTAAATGGGAGTGTTTTCTTAATTTCACTTTCAGATTTTTCATCATTAGTGTACAGGAATGCAAGAGATTTCTGTGCATTAATTTTGTATCCTGCTACTTTACCAAATTCATTGAGTAGCTCTAGTAGTTATCTGGTAACATCTTTAGGATTCTCTATGTATAGTATAGTATCATGTCATCTGAAAACAGTCACAGCTCTATTTCTTCTTTTCTGATTTGGATTCCTTTTATTTCTTTTTCTTCTCTGATTGCTGTGGCTAAAACTTCCAAAACTATGTCAATAGTGGTGAGAGTGGGCAACCTTGTCCTGTTCCTGATCTTAGTGGAAATGGTTTCAGTTTTTCACCATTGAGGATGATGTTGGCTGTGCATTTGTCATATATGGCCTTTATTATGTGGAGGAAAGTTCCCTCTATGCCTACTTTCTGGAGGGTTTTTATCATAAATGGGTGTTGAATTTTGTCAAAAGCTTTCTCTGCATCTATTGAGATGATCATTTGGTTTTTCTCCTTCAATTTGTTAATATGGTGTATCACATTGATTGATTTGCGTATCTTGAAGAATCCTTGCATTCCTGGGATAAACCCCACTTGATCATGGTGTATGATCCTTTTAATGTGCTGTTGGACTCTGTTTGCTAGTATTTTGTTGAGGATTTTGGCATCTGTGTTCATCAGTGATATTGGCCTGTAGTTTTCTTTTTTTGTGACATCTTTGTCTGGTTTTGGTATCAGGGTGATGGTGGCCTCGTAGAATGAGTTTGGGAGTGTTCCTCCCTCTGCTATATTTTGGAAAAGTTTGAGAAGGATAGGTGTTAGCTCTTCTCTAAATGTTTGATAGAATTCGCCTGTGGATCCATATGGTCCTGGGCTTTTGTGCGTTGGAAGAGTTTTAATCACAGTTTCAATTTCAGTACTTGTGATTGGTCTGTTCATATTTTCTGTTTCTTCCTGGTTCAGTCTCGGAAGGTTGTGCATTTCTAAGAACTTGTCCATTTCCTCCAGGTTGTCCACTTTACTGGCATATAGTTGCTTGTAGTAATCTCTCATGATCCTTTGTATTTCTGCAGTGTCAGTTGTTACTTCTCCGTTTGCATTTCTAATTTTATCGATTTGAGTCTTCTCCCTTTTTTTCTTGATGAGTCTGGTTAATGGTTTATCAATTTTGTTTATCTCCTCAAAGAACCAGCTTTTAGTTTTATTGATCTTTGCTATCGTTTCCTTCATTTCTTTTTCATTTATTTCTGATCTGATCTTTATGATTTCTTTCCTTCTGCTAACTTTGGTGGTTTTTTGTTCTTCTTCCTCTCATTGCTTTAGGTGTAATGTTAGGTTGCCTATTTGAGATGTTTCTTGTTTCTTAAAGTAAGATTGTATTGCTATAAACTTCCCTCTTAGAACTGCTTTTGCTGCATCCCACAGGTTTTGGGCCGTCGTGTCTCCATTGTCATTTGTTTCTAGGTATTTTTTGATTTCCCCTTTGATTTCTTCAGTGATCACTTCGTTATTAAGTAGTGTATTGTGTAGCCTCCATGTGTTTGTATTTTTTACAGATCTTTTCCTGTAATTGATATCTAGTCTCATAGCGTTGTGGTCGGAAAAGATACTTGATACGATTTCAATTTTCTTAAATTTACCAAGGCTTGGCTTGTGACCCAAGATATGATCTATCCTGGAGAATGTTCCATGAGCACTTGAGAAAAGTGTGTATTCTGTTGTTTTGGGGTGGAATGTCCTATACATATCCATTAAGTCCATCTTGTTTAATGTATCATTTAAAGCTTGTGTTTCCTTATTTATTTTCATTTTGGATGATCTGCCCATTGGTGAAAGTGGGGTGTTAAAGTCCCCTACTATGATTGTGTTGCTGTCGATTTCCCCTTTTATGGCTGTTAGTATTTGCCTTATGTATTGAGGTGCTCCTATGTTGGGTGCATAAATATTTACAATTGTTATACCTTCCTCTTGGATCGATCCCTTGATCATTATATAGTGTCCTTCTTTGTCTCTTGTAATAGTCTTTATTTTAAAGTCTATTTTGTCAGATATGAGAATTGCTACTCCAGCTTTCTTTTGATTTCCATTTGCATGGAATATCTTTTTCCATCCCCTCACTTTCAGTCTGTATGTGTCTCTAAGTCTGAAGTGGGTCTCTTGTAGACAGCATATATATGGGTCTTGCTTTTGTATCCATTCAGCCACTCTATGTCTTTTGGTGGGAGCATCTAATCCATTTACATTTAAGGTAACTATTGATATGTATGTTCCTATTCCCATTTTCTTAAATGTTTTGGGTTTGTTATTGTAGGTGTTTTCCTTCTCTTGTATTTCTCGCCTAGAGAAGTTCCTTTAGCATCTGTTGTAAAGCTGGTTTGGTGGTGCTGAACTCTCTCAGCTTTTGCTTGTCTGTAAAGGTTTTAATTTCTCCATCAAATCTGAATGAGATCCTTGCTGGGTAGAGTAATCTTGGCTGTAGGTTTTTCTCCTTCATGACTTTAAGTATATCCTGCCACTCCCTTCTGGCTTGCAGTTTCTGCTGAAAGATCAGCTGTTAACCTTATGGGGATTCCCTTGTGTGTTATTTGTTGTTTTTCCCTTGCTGCTTTTAATATGTTTTCTTTATATTTAATTTTTGATAGTTTGATTAATATGTGTCTTGGCGTGTTTCTCCTTGGATTTCTCCTGTATGGGGCTCTCTGTGCTTCCAGGACTTGATTAACTATTTCCTTTCCCATATTAGGGAAGTTTTCAACTATAATCTCTTCAAATATTTTCTCAGTCCCTTTCTTTTTCTCTTCTTCTTCTGGGACCCCTATAATTCGAATGTTGGTGCGTTTAATGTTGTCCCAGAGGTCTCTGAGACTGTCCTCAGTTCTTTTCATTCTTTGTTCTTTATTCTGCTCTGCAGTAGCTATTTCCACTATTTTATCTTCCAGGTCACTTATCCGTTCTTCTGCCTCAGTTATTCTGCTATTGATCCCATCTAGAGTATTTTTAATTTCATTTATTGTGTTTTTCATCGTTGCTTGGTTCCTCTTTAGTTCTTCTACATCCTTGTTAAATGTTTCTTGCATTTTGTCTATTCTATTTCCAAGATTTTGGATCATCTTTACTATCATTATTCTGAATTCTTTTTCAGGTAGACTGCCTATTTCCTCTTCATTTGTTAGGTCTGGTGTGTTTTGACCCTGCTCCTTCACCTGCTGTGTGTTTTTGGTCTTCTCATTTGGTTTATCTTACTGTGTTTGGGGTCTCCTTTTCACAGGCTGCACGTTCGTAATTCCCGTTGTTTTTGGTATCTGTCCCCAGTGGCTAAGGTTGCTTCAGTGGGTTGTGTAGGCTTCCTGGTGGAGGGGACTAGTGCCTGTGTTCTGGTGGATGAGGTTGGATCTTGTCTTTCTGGTGGGCAAGTCCACGTCTGGTGGTGTGTTTTGGGGTGTCTGTGGCCTTATTATGATTTTAGGCAGCCTCTCTGCTAATGGATGGGGCCGTGTTCCTGTCTTGCTAGTTGTTTGGCATAGTGTGTCCAGCACTGTAGCTTGCTGGTCGTTGAGTGAAGCTGGGTCTTGATGTTGAGATGGAGATCTCTGAGAGATTTTTGCCGTTTGGTATTATGTGGAGCTGGGAGGTCTCTTGTGGACCAGTGTCCTGAAGTTGGCCCTCCCACCTCAGAGGCACAGCCCTGATGCCTGGCTGGAGCACCAAGAGCCTTTCATCCACACAGCTCAGAATACAAGGGAGAAAAAAATAGAAAGAAAGAAAGAAAGAGGATAAAATAAAATAAAATAAAGCTATTATAATAAAAAATAAGAAAAAAATTATTCAGAATAAATATTCAGAAAATTTTTTTTTAATTTTTAAAAATAGATTTATTAATTTTTTATAATAAAAAATAAGAAAAAAATTATTAAGAAAAAAATTTTTTAATTTTTTAAAATAAAAAATATGGAAAAACTTATTAAAATTTTTTTAATTTCTAAAAATAGAAAATAAGGATAAAATTATTAAGAAAACATATATTAGGAAAACACAATTTTTTTAAGTAAAAAAAAAAAATACGGACGGACATAACCCTAGGACTAATGGTGAAAGCAAAGCTATACACACAAAATCTCACCCAGAAGCATACACAGATACACTCACAAAAAAAGGAAAAGGGGAAAAAATAATATATCCTGCTCCCAAAGTCCAGCTCTTGAATTTGGGATGATTCGTTGTCTATTCAGGTATTCAACAGATGCAGGCACATCAAGTTGTTTGTGGAGCGTTAATCCGCTGCTTCTGAGGCTGCTGGGAATGATTTCCCTTTCTCTTCTTTGTTCGTACAGCTCCCAGGGTTCAGCTTTGGATTTGGCCCCGCCTCTGCATGTAGGTCGCCTGAGGGCGTCCGTTCCCCGCCCAGACAGAACGGGGTTAAAGGAGCAGCTGCTTCGGGGGCTGTGGCTCACTCAGGCCGTGGGGAGGGAGGGGTACGGATGCGGGGCGAGCCTGCGGCGGCAGAGGCTGGTGTGACGTTGCAGCAGCCTGAGGCGCGCCGTGCATTCTCCCGGGGAAGTTGTCCCCGGATCACGGGAGCCTGGCAGTGGCGAGCTGCACCCGCTCCCGGGAGGGGCGGTGTGGGGAGTGACCTGTGCTTGCACACCGGCTTCTTGGTAGCGGCAGCAGCAGCCTTAGCGTCTCCTGCCCGTCTCTGGGGTCCGCGCTGATAACCGCGGCTCGCGCCTGTCTCTGGGGTCCGCGCTGTTAGCTGCGGCTCGCGCCCGTCTCTGGAGTTCGTTTAGGCGGCGCTCTGAATCCCCTCTCCTTGCGCGCCGCGAAACAAAGAGGCAAGAAAAAGTCTCTTGCCTCTTCGGCAGCTGCAGACTATTTCCCGGACTCCCTCCCGGCTAGCACCGAAGCCCGAGCCTCAGCTCCCAGCCCCCGCCCGCCCCGGCGGCCGAGCAGACAAGCCTCTCGGGCTGGTGAGTGCTACTCAGCACCGATCCTCCATGCGGGAATCTCTCCGCTTTGCCCTCCGCACCCCTGTGGCTGCGCTCTCCTCCGTGGCTCCGAAGCTCCCCCCTCTGCCACCCGCAGTCTCTGCCCACGAAGGGGCTCCTAGTGTGTGGACACCTTTCCTCCTTCACGGCTCCCTCCCACTGGTGCAGGTCCCGTCCCTATTCTTTTGTCTCTATTATTTCTTTTTTCTTTTACCCTACCCAAGTACGTGGGGATTTTCTTGCCTTTTGGGAGGTCTGACGTCTTCTGCCAGCGTTCACTGGGTGTTCTGTAGGAGCAGTTCCACGTGTAGAGGTATTTCTACTGTATCTGTGGGAAGGAAGGTGATCTCCGCGTCTTACTCTTCCGCCATCTTGCCCCTACCTCTCCATAACTCTTTTTGAATTATGGTTTTCTCAGGGTATACGCCCAGTAGTAGGATTGCTGAGTCGTATGGTAGTTCTAGTTTTAGATTTTTAAGGAACCTCCCTACAGTTCTCTATAGTGGCTGTATCAATTTACATTCCCACCAACAGTGTATGAGGGTTCCATTTTCTCCACACCCTCTCCAGCATTTATTGTTTGTAGATGTTTTGATGATGGCCATTCTAACCGGTGTGAGATGATATCACACTGTAGTTTTGATTTGCATTTCTCTAATGATTAGTGATGTTGAGCATTCTTTCATGTGTTTGTTGGCAATCTGTATATCTTCTTTGGAGAAATGTCTATTTAGGTCTTCTGCCCGTTTTTGGATTGGGTTGTTTGTTTTTTTCAAATTGAGCTGCATGAGCTGCTGGTAAATTTTGGAGATTAATCCTTTGTCAGTTGCTTCCTTTGCAAATATTTTCTCCCATTCTGAGGGTTTTCTTTTGGTCTTGTTTATGGTTTCCTTTGCTGTGCAAAAGCTTTTAAGTTTCATTAGGTCCCATTTGTTTATTTTTGTTTTTATTTCCATTTCTCTAGGAGCTGGGTCAAAAAGGATCTTGCTATGACTTATGTCATACAGTGTTCTGCCTATGTTTTCCTCTAAGAGTCTGAGAGTGTCTGGCCTTACATTTAGGTCTTTAATCCATTTTGAGTTTATTTTTGTGTATGGTGTTAAGGAGTGTTCTAATTTCATCCTTTTACATGTAGCTGTCCAGTTTTCCCAGCACCACTTATTGAAGAGGCGTCTTTTCTCAATTTTATATTCTTGCCTCCTTTATCAAAACTAATGTGACCATATGTACATGGGTTTATCTCTGGGCTTTCTATCCTGTTCCATTGATCTATACTTCTGTTTTTGTGCCAGTACCATACTGTCTTGATTACTGTAGCTTTGGAGTATAGTCTGAAGTCTGGGAGCCTGATTCCTCCAGCACCGTTTTCCTTTCTCAAGGTTACGTTGGCTATTCGGGGTCTTCTGTGATTCCATACCAATTGGGAAATTTTTTGATCTAGTTCTGTGAAAAATGCCAGTGGTAGTTTGATAGGGATTGCATTGAGTCTGTAGATTGCTTTGAGTAGTATAGTCATTTTCACAGTGTTGATTCTTCCAATCCAAGAACATGGTATATCGCTCCATCTGTTTGTATCCTCATTAATTTCTTTCATCAGTGTCTTATAATTTTCTTCATACCAGTCTTCTGTCTCCTTAGGTAGGTTTATTCCTAGGTATTTTATTCTTTTAGCTGCAATGGTAAATGGGAGTATTTTCTTAATTTCACTTTCAGATTTTTCATCATTAGTGTACAGGAATGCAAGAGATTTCTGTGCATTAATTTTGTATCCTGCTACTTTACCAAATTCATTGAGTAGCTCTAGTAGTTATCTGGTAACATCTTTAGGATTCTCTATGTATAGTATAGTATCATGTCATCTGAAAACAGTCACAGCTCTATTTCTTCTTTTCTGATTTGGATTCCTTTTATTTCTTTTTCTTCTCTGATTGCTGTGGCTAAAACTTCCAAAACTATGTCAATAGTGGTGAGAGTGGGCAACCTTGTCCTGTTCCTGATCTTAGTGGAAATGGTTTCAGTTTTTCACCATTGAGGATGATGTTGGCTGTGCATTTGTCATATATGGCCTTTATTATGTGGAGGAAAGTTCCCTCTATGCCTACTTTCTGGAGGGTTTTTATCATAAATGGGTGTTGAATTTTGTCAAAAGCTTTCTCTGCATCTATTGAGATGATCATTTGGTTTTTCTCCTTCAATTTGTTAATATGGTGTATCACATTGATTGATTTGCGTATCTTGAAGAATCCTTGCATTCCTGGGATAAACCCCACTTGATCATGGTGTATGATCCTTTTAATGTGCTGTTGGACTCTGTTTGCTAGTATTTTGTTGAGGATTTTGGCATCTGTGTTCATCAGTGATATTGGCCTGTAGTTTTCTTTTTTTGTGACATCTTTGTCTGGTTTTGGTATCAGGGTGATGGTGGCCTCGTAGAATGAGTTTGGGAGTGTTCCTCCCTCTGCTATATTTTGGAAAAGTTTGAGAAGGATAGGTGTTAGCTCTTCTCTAAATGTTTGATAGAATTCGCCTGTGGATCCATATGGTCCTGGGCTTTTGTGCGTTGGAAGAGTTTTAATCACAGTTTCAATTTCAGTACTTGTGATTGGTCTGTTCATATTTTCTGTTTCTTCCTGGTTCAGTCTCGGAAGGTTGTGCATTTCTAAGAACTTGTCCATTTCCTCCAGGTTGTCCACTTTACTGGCATATAGTTGCTTGTAGTAATCTCTCATGATCCTTTGTATTTCTGCAGTGTCAGTTGTTACTTCTCCGTTTGCATTTCTAATTTTATCGATTTGAGTCTTCTCCCTTTTTTTCTTGATGAGTCTGGTTAATGGTTTATCAATTTTGTTTATCTCCTCAAAGAACCAGCTTTTAGTTTTATTGATCTTTGCTATCGTTTCCTTCATTTCTTTTTCATTTATTTCTGATCTGATCTTTATGATTTCTTTCCCTCTGCTAACTTTGGTGGTTTTTTGTTCTTCTTCCTCTCATTGCTTTAGGTGTAATGTTAGGTTGCCTATTTGAGATGTTTCTTGTTTCTTAAAGTAAGATTGTATTGCTATAAACTTCCCTCTTAGAACTGCTTTTGCTGCATCCCACAGGTTTTGGGCCGTCGTGTCTCCATTGTCATTTGTTTCTAGGTATTTTTTGATTTCCCCTTTGATTTCTTCAGTGATCACTTCGTTATTAAGTAGTGTATTGTGTAGCCTCCATGTGTTTGTATTTTTTACAGATCTTTTCCTGTAATTGATATCTAGTCTCATAGCGTTGTGGTCGGAAAAGATACTTGATACGATTTCAATTTTCTTAAATTTACCAAGGCTTGGCTTGTGACCCAAGATATGATCTATCCTGGAGAATGTTCCATGAGCACTTGAGAAAAGTGTGTATTCTGTTGTTTTGGGGTGGAATGTCCTATAAATATCCATTAAGTCCATCTTGTTTAATGTATCATTTAAAGCTTGTGTTTCCTTATTTATTTTCATTTTGGATGATCTGCCCATTGGTGAAAGTGGGGTGTTAAAGTCCCCTACTATGATTGTGTTGCTGTCGATTTCCCCTTTTATGGCTGTTAGTATTTGCCTTATGTATTGAGGTGCTCCTATGTTGGGTGCATAAATATTTACAATTGTTATACCTTCCTCTTGGATCGATCCCTTGATCATTATATAGTGTCCTTCTTTGTCTCTTGTAATAGTCTTTATTTTAAAGTCTATTTTGTCAGATATGAGAATTGCTACTCCAGCTTTCTTTTGATTTCCATTTGCATGGAATATCTTTTTCCATCCCCTCACTTTCAGTCTGTATGTGTCTCTAAGTCTGAAGTGGGTCTCTTGTAGACAGCATATATATGGGTCTTGCTTTTGTATCCATTCAGCCACTCTATGTCTTTTGGTGGGAGCATCTAATCCATTTACATTTAAGGTAACTATTGATATGTATGTTCCTATTCCCATTTTCTTAAATGTTTTGGGTTTGTTATTGTAGGTGTTTTCCTTCTCTTGTATTTCTCGCCTAGAGAAGTTCCTTTAGCATCTGTTGTAAAGCTGGTTTGGTGGTGCTGAACTCTCTCAGCTTTTGCTTGTCTGTAAAGGTTTTAATTTCTCCATCAAATCTGAATGAGATCCTTGCTGGGTAGAGTAATCTTGGCTGTAGGTTTTTCTCCTTCATGACTTTAAGTATATCCTGCCACTCCCTTCTGGCTTGCAGAGTTTCTGCTGAAAGATCAGCTGTTAACCTTATGGGGATTCCCTTGTGTGTTATTTGTTGTTTTTCCCTTGCTGCTTTTAATATGTTTTCTTTATATTTAATTTTTGATAGTTTGATTAATATGTGTCTTGGCGTGTTTCTCCTTGGATTTCTCCTGTATGGGGCTCTCTGTGCTTCCAGGACTTGATTAACTATTTCCTTTCCCATATTAGGGAAGTTTTCAACTATAATCTCTTCAAATATTTTCTCAGTCCCTTTCTTTTTCTCTTCTTCTTCTGGGACCCCTATAATTCGAATGTTGGTGCGTTTAATGTTGTCCCAGAGGTCTCTGAGACTGTCCTCAGTTCTTTTCATTCTTTGTTCTTTATTCTGCTCTGCAGTAGCTATTTCCACTATTTTATCTTCCAGGTCACTTATCCGTTCTTCTGCCTCAGTTATTCTGCTATTGATCCCATCTAGAGTATTTTTAATTTCATTTATTGTGTTTTTCATCGTTGCTTGGTTCCTCTTTAGTTCTTCTACATCCTTGTTAAATGTTTCTTGCATTTTGTCTATTCTATTTCCAAGATTTTGGATCATCTTTACTATCATTATTCTGAATTCTTTTTCAGGTAGACTGCCTATTTCCTCTTCATTTGTTAGGTCTGGTGTGTTTTGACCCTGCTCCTTCACCTGCTGTGTGTTTTTGGTCTTCTCATTTGGTTTATCTTACTGTGTTTGGGGTCTCCTTTTCACAGGCTGCACGTTCGTAATTCCCGTTGTTTTTGGTATCTGTCCCCAGTGGCTAAGGTTGCTTCAGTGGGTTGTGTAGGCTTCCTGGTGGAGGGGACTAGTGCCTGTGTTCTGGTGGATGAGGTTGGATCTTGTCTTTCTGGTGGGCAAGTCCACGTCTGGTGGTGTGTTTTGGGGTGTCTGTGGCCTTATTATGATTTTAGGCAGCCTCTCTGCTAATGGATGGGGCCGTGTTCCTGTCTTGCTAGTTGTTTGGCATAGTGTGTCCAGCACTGTAGCTTGCTGGTCGTTGAGTGAAGCTGGGTCTTGATGTTGAGATGGAGATCTCTGAGAGATTTTTGCCGTTTGGTATTATGTGGAGCTGGGAGGTCTCTTGTGGACCAGTGTCCTGAAGTTGGCCCTCCCACCTCAGAGGCACAGCCCTGATGCCTGGCTGGAGCACCAAGAGCCTTTCATCCACACAGCTCAGAATACAAGGGAGAAAAAAATAGAAAGAAAGAAAGAAAGAGGATAAAATAAAATAAAATAAAGCTATTATAATAAAAAATAAGAAAAAAATTATTCAGAGTAAATATTCAGAAAATTTTTTTTTAATTTTTAAAAATAGATTTATTAATTTTTTATAATAAAAAATAAGAAAAAAATTATTAAGAAAAAAATTTTAATTTTTTAAAATAAAAAATATGGAAAAACTTATTAAAATTTTTTTAATTTCTAAAAATAGAAAATAAGGATAAAATTATTAAGAAAACATATATTAGGAAAACACAATTTTTTTAAGTAAAAAAAAAAAATACGGACGGACATAACCCTAGGACTAATGGTGAAAGCAAAGCTATACACACAAAATCTCACCCAGAAGCATACACAGATACACTCACAAAAAAAGGAAAAGGGGAAAAAATAATATATCCTGCTCCCAAAGTCCAGCTCTTGAATTTGGGATGATTCGTTGTCTATTCAGGTATTCAACAGATGCAGGCACATCAAGTTGTTTGTGGAGCGTTAATCCGCTGCTTCTGAGGCTGCTGGGAATGATTTCCCTTTCTCTTCTTTGTTCGTACAGCTCCCAGGGTTCAGCTTTGGATTTGGCCCCGCCTCTGCATGTAGGTCGCCTGAGGGCGTCCGTTCCCCGCCCAGACAGAACGGGGTTAAAGGAGCAGCTGCTTCGGGGGCTGTGGCTCACTCAGGCCGTGGGGAGGGAGGGGTACGGATGCGGGGCGAGCCTGCGGCGGCAGAGGCTGGTGTGACGTTGCAGCAGCCTGAGGCGCGCCGTGCATTCTCCCGGGGAAGTTGTCCCCGGATCACGGGAGCCTGGCAGTGGCGAGCTGCACCCGCTCCCGGGAGGGGCGGTGTGGGGAGTGACCTGTGCTTGCACACCGGCTTCTTGGTAGCGGCAGCAGCAGCCTTAGCGTCTCCTGCCCGTCTCTGGGGTCCGCGCTGATAACCGCGGCTCGCGCCTGTCTCTGGGGTCCGCGCTGTTAGCTGCGGCTCGCGCCCGTCTCTGGAGTTCGTTTAGGCGGCGCTCTGAATCCCCTCTCCTTGCGCGCCGCGAAACAAAGAGGCAAGAAAAAGTCTCTTGCCTCTTCGGCAGCTGCAGACTATTTCCCGGACTCCCTCCCGGCTAGCACCGAAGCCCGAGCCTCAGCTCCCAGCCCCCGCCCGCCCCGGCGGCCGAGCAGACAAGCCTCTCGGGCTGGTGAGTGCTACTCAGCACCGATCCTCCATGCGGGAATCTCTCCGCTTTGCCCTCCGCACCCCTGTGGCTGCGCTCTCCTCCGTGGCTCCGAAGCTCCCCCCTCTGCCACCCGCAGTCTCTGCCCACGAAGGGGCTCCTAGTGTGTGGACACCTTTCCTCCTTCACGGCTCCCTCCCACTGGTGCAGGTCCCGTCCCTATTCTTTTGTCTCTATTATTTCTTTTTTCTTTTACCCTACCCAAGTACGTGGGGATTTTCTTGCCTTTTGGGAGGTCTGACGTCTTCTGCCAGCGTTCACTGGGTGTTCTGTAGGAGCAGTTCCACGTGTAGAGGTATTTCTACTGTATCTGTGGGAAGGAAGGTGATCTCCGCGTCTTACTCTTCCGCCATCTTGCCCCTACCTCTCCATAACTCTTTTTGAATTATGGTTTTCTCAGGGTATACGCCCAGTAGTAGGATTGCTGAGTCGTATGGTAGTTCTAGTTTTAGATTTTTAAGGAACCTCCCTACAGTTCTCTATAGTGGCTGTATCAATTTACATTCCCACCAACAGTGTATGAGGGTTCCATTTTCTCCACACCCTCTCCAGCATTTATTGTTTGTAGATGTTTTGATGATGGCCATTCTAACCGGTGTGAGATGATATCACACTGTAGTTTTGATTTGCATTTCTCTAATGATTAGTGATGTTGAGCATTCTTTCATGTGTTTGTTGGCAATCTGTATATCTTCTTTGGAGAAATGTCTATTTAGGTCTTCTGCCCGTTTTTGGATTGGGTTGTTTGTTTTTTTCAAATTGAGCTGCATGAGCTGCTGGTAAATTTTGGAGATTAATCCTTTGTCAGTTGCTTCCTTTGCAAATATTTTCTCCCATTCTGAGGGTTTTCTTTTGGTCTTGTTTATGGTTTCCTTTGCTGTGCAAAAGCTTTTAAGTTTCATTAGGTCCCATTTGTTTATTTTTGTTTTTATTTCCATTTCTCTAGGAGCTGGGTCAAAAAGGATCTTGCTATGACTTATGTCATACAGTGTTCTGCCTATGTTTTCCTCTAAGAGTCTGAGAGTGTCTGGCCTTACATTTAGGTCTTTAATCCATTTTGAGTTTATTTTTGTGTATGGTGTTAAGGAGTGTTCTAATTTCATCCTTTTACATGTAGCTGTCCAGTTTTCCCAGCACCACTTATTGAAGAGGCGTCTTTTCTCAATTTTATATTCTTGCCTCCTTTATCAAAACTAATGTGACCATATGTACATGGGTTTATCTCTGGGCTTTCTATCCTGTTCCATTGATCTATACTTCTGTTTTTGTGCCAGTACCATACTGTCTTGATTACTGTAGCTTTGGAGTATAGTCTGAAGTCTGGGAGCCTGATTCCTCCAGCACCGTTTTCCTTTCTCAAGGTTACGTTGGCTATTCGGGGTCTTCTGTGATTCCATACCAATTGGGAAATTTTTTGATCTAGTTCTGTGAAAAATGCCAGTGGTAGTTTGATAGGGATTGCATTGAGTCTGTAGATTGCTTTGAGTAGTATAGTCATTTTCACAGTGTTGATTCTTCCAATCCAAGAACATGGTATATCGCTCCATCTGTTTGTATCCTCATTAATTTCTTTCATCAGTGTCTTATAATTTTCTTCATACCAGTCTTCTGTCTCCTTAGGTAGGTTTATTCCTAGGTATTTTATTCTTTTAGCTGCAATGGTAAATGGGAGTATTTTCTTAATTTCACTTTCAGATTTTTCATCATTAGTGTACAGGAATGCAAGAGATTTCTGTGCATTAATTTTGTATCCTGCTACTTTACCAAATTCATTGAGTAGCTCTAGTAGTTATCTGGTAACATCTTTAGGATTCTCTATGTATAGTATAGTATCATGTCATCTGAAAACAGTCACAGCTCTATTTCTTCTTTTCTGATTTGGATTCCTTTTATTTCTTTTTCTTCTCTGATTGCTGTGGCTAAAACTTCCAAAACTATGTCAATAGTGGTGAGAGTGGGCAACCTTGTCCTGTTCCTGATCTTAGTGGAAATGGTTTCAGTTTTTCACCATTGAGGATGATGTTGGCTGTGCATTTGTCATATATGGCCTTTATTATGTGGAGGAAAGTTCCCTCTATGCCTACTTTCTGGAGGGTTTTTATCATAAATGGGTGTTGAATTTTGTCAAAAGCTTTCTCTGCATCTATTGAGATGATCATTTGGTTTTTCTCCTTCAATTTGTTAATATGGTGTATCACATTGATTGATTTGCGTATCTTGAAGAATCCTTGCATTCCTGGGATAAACCCCACTTGATCATGGTGTATGATCCTTTTAATGTGCTGTTGGACTCTGTTTGCTAGTATTTTGTTGAGGATTTTGGCATCTGTGTTCATCAGTGATATTGGCCTGTAGTTTTCTTTTTTTGTGACATCTTTGTCTGGTTTTGGTATCAGGGTGATGGTGGCCTCGTAGAATGAGTTTGGGAGTGTTCCTCCCTCTGCTATATTTTGGAAAAGTTTGAGAAGGATAGGTGTTAGCTCTTCTCTAAATGTTTGATAGAATTCGCCTGTGGATCCATATGGTCCTGGGCTTTTGTGCGTTGGAAGAGTTTTAATCACAGTTTCAATTTCAGTACTTGTGATTGGTCTGTTCATATTTTCTGTTTCTTCCTGGTTCAGTCTCGGAAGGTTGTGCATTTCTAAGAACTTGTCCATTTCCTCCAGGTTGTCCACTTTACTGGCATATAGTTGCTTGTAGTAATCTCTCATGATCCTTTGTATTTCTGCAGTGTCAGTTGTTACTTCTCCGTTTGCATTTCTAATTTTATCGATTTGAGTCTTCTCCCTTTTTTTCTTGATGAGTCTGGTTAATGGTTTATCAATTTTGTTTATCTCCTCAAAGAACCAGCTTTTAGTTTTATTGATCTTTGCTATCGTTTCCTTCATTTCTTTTTCATTTATTTCTGATCTGATCTTTATGATTTCTTTCCCTCTGCTAACTTTGGTGGTTTTTTGTTCTTCTTCCTCTCATTGCTTTAGGTGTAATGTTAGGTTGCCTATTTGAGATGTTTCTTGTTTCTTAAAGTAAGATTGTATTGCTATAAACTTCCCTCTTAGAACTGCTTTTGCTGCATCCCACAGGTTTTGGGCCGTCGTGTCTCCATTGTCATTTGTTTCTAGGTATTTTTTGATTTCCCCTTTGATTTCTTCAGTGATCACTTCGTTATTAAGTAGTGTATTGTGTAGCCTCCATGTGTTTGTATTTTTTACAGATCTTTTCCTGTAATTGATATCTAGTCTCATAGCGTTGTGGTCGGAAAAGATACTTGATACGATTTCAATTTTCTTAAATTTACCAAGGCTTGGCTTGTGACCCAAGATATGATCTATCCTGGAGAATGTTCCATGAGCACTTGAGAAAAGTGTGTATTCTGTTGTTTTGGGGTGGAATGTCCTATAAATATCCATTAAGTCCATCTTGTTTAATGTATCATTTAAAGCTTGTGTTTCCTTATTTATTTTCATTTTGGATGATCTGCCCATTGGTGAAAGTGGGGTGTTAAAGTCCCCTACTATGATTGTGTTGCTGTCGATTTCCCCTTTTATGGCTGTTAGTATTTGCCTTATGTATTGAGGTGCTCCTATGTTGGGTGCATAAATATTTACAATTGTTATACCTTCCTCTTGGATCGATCCCTTGATCATTATATAGTGTCCTTCTTTGTCTCTTGTAATAGTCTTTATTTTAAAGTCTATTTTGTCAGATATGAGAATTGCTACTCCAGCTTTCTTTTGATTTCCATTTGCATGGAATATCTTTTTCCATCCCCTCACTTTCAGTCTGTATGTGTCTCTAAGTCTGAAGTGGGTCTCTTGTAGACAGCATATATATGGGTCTTGCTTTTGTATCCATTCAGCCACTCTATGTCTTTTGGTGGGAGCATCTAATCCATTTACATTTAAGGTAACTATTGATATGTATGTTCCTATTCCCATTTTCTTAAATGTTTTGGGTTTGTTATTGTAGGTGTTTTCCTTCTCTTGTATTTCTCGCCTAGAGAAGTTCCTTTAGCATCTGTTGTAAAGCTGGTTTGGTGGTGCTGAACTCTCTCAGCTTTTGCTTGTCTGTAAAGGTTTTAATTTCTCCATCAAATCTGAATGAGATCCTTGCTGGGTAGAGTAATCTTGGCTGTAGGTTTTTCTCCTTCATGACTTTAAGTATATCCTGCCACTCCCTTCTGGCTTGCAGAGTTTCTGCTGAAAGATCAGCTGTTAACCTTATGGGGATTCCCTTGTGTGTTATTTGTTGTTTTTCCCTTGCTGCTTTTAATATGTTTTCTTTATATTTAATTTTTGATAGTTTGATTAATATGTGTCTTGGCGTGTTTCTCCTTGGATTTCTCCTGTATGGGGCTCTCTGTGCTTCCAGGACTTGATTAACTATTTCCTTTCCCATATTAGGGAAGTTTTCAACTATAATCTCTTCAAATATTTTCTCAGTCCCTTTCTTTTTCTCTTCTTCTTCTGGGACCCCTATAATTCGAATGTTGGTGCGTTTAATGTTGTCCCAGAGGTCTCTGAGACTGTCCTCAGTTCTTTTCATTCTTTGTTCTTTATTCTGCTCTGCAGTAGCTATTTCCACTATTTTATCTTCCAGGTCACTTATCCGTTCTTCTGCCTCAGTTATTCTGCTATTGATCCCATCTAGAGTATTTTTAATTTCATTTATTGTGTTTTTCATCGTTGCTTGGTTCCTCTTTAGTTCTTCTACATCCTTGTTAAATGTTTCTTGCATTTTGTCTATTCTATTTCCAAGATTTTGGATCATCTTTACTATCATCATTCTGAATTCTTTTTCAGGTAGACTGCCTATTTCCTCTTCATTTGTTAGGTCTGGTGTGTTTTGACCCTGCTCCTTCACCTGCTGTGTGTTTTTGGTCTTCTCATTTGGTTTATCTTACTGTGTTTGGGGTCTCCTTTTCACAGGCTGCACGTTCGTAATTCCCGTTGTTTTTGGTATCTGTCCCCAGTGGCTAAGGTTGCTTCAGTGGGTTGTGTAGGCTTCCTGGTGGAGGGGACTAGTGCCTGTGTTCTGGTGGATGAGGTTGGATCTTGTCTTTCTGGTGGGCAAGTCCACGTCTGGTGGTGTGTTTTGGGGTGTCTGTGGCCTTATTATGATTTTAGGCAGCCTCTCTGCTAATGGATGGGGCCGTGTTCCTGTCTTGCTAGTTGTTTGGCATAGTGTGTCCAGCACTGTAGCTTGCTGGTCGTTGAGTGAAGCTGGGTCTTGATGTTGAGATGGAGATCTCTGAGAGATTTTTGCCGTTTGGTATTATGTGGAGCTGGGAGGTCTCTTGTGGACCAGTGTCCTGAAGTTGGCCCTCCCACCTCAGAGGCACAGCCCTGATGCCTGGCTGGAGCACCAAGAGCCTTTCATCCCCACAGCTCAGAATACAAGGGAGAAAAACATAGAAAGAAAGAAAGAAAGAGGATAAAATAAAATAAAATAAAGCTATTATAATAAAAAATAAGAAAAAAAATTATTCAGAGTAAATATTCAGAAAATATTTTTTTTAATTTTTAAAAATAGATTTATTAATTTTTTATAATAAAAAATAAGAAAAAAATTATTAAGAAAAAAATTTTTTAATTTTTTAAAATAAAAAATATGGAAAAACTTATTAAAATTTTTTTAATTTCTAAAAATAGAAAATAAGGATAAAATTATTAAGAAAACATATATTAGGAAAACACAATTTTTTTAAGTAAAAAAAAAAAATACGGACGGACATAACCCTAGGACTAATGGTGAAAGCAAAGCTATACACACAAAATCTCACCCAGAAGCATACACAGATACACTCACAAAAAAAGGAAAAGGGGAAAAAATAATATATCCTGCTCCCAAAGTCCAGCTCTTGAATTTGGGATGATTCGTTGTCTATTCAGGTATTCAACAGATGCAGGCACATCAGGTTGTTTGTGAAGCGTTAATCCGCTGCTTCTGAGGCTGCTGGGAATGATTTCCCTTTCTCTACTTTGTTCGTACAGCTCCCAGGGTTCAGCTTTGGATTTGGCCCTGCCTCTGCATGTAGGTCGCCTGAGGGCATCCGTTCCCCGCCCAGACAGAACGGGGTTAAAGGAGCAGCTGCTTCGGGGGCTCTGGCTCACTCAGGCCGTGAGGAGGGAGGGGTACGGATGCGGGGCGAGCCTGCGGCGGCAGAGGCTGGTGTGACGTTGCAGCAGCCTGAGGCGCGCCGTGCATTCTCCCGGGGAAGTTGTCCCCGGATCACGGGAGCCTGGCAGTGGCGAGCTGCACCCGCTCCCGGGAGGGGCGGTGTGGAGAGTGACCTGTGCTTGCACACCGGCTTCTTGGTAGCGGCAGCAGCAGCCTTAGCGTCTCCTGCCCGTCTCTGGGGTCCGCGCTGATAACCGCGGCTCGCGCCTGTCTCTGGGGTCCGCGATGTTAGCCGCGGCTCGCGCCCGTCTCTGGAGTTCGTTTAGGCGGCACTCTGAATCCCCTCTCCTTGCGCGCCGCGAAACAAAGAGGCAAGGAAAAGTCTCTTGCCTCTTCGGCAGCTGCAGACTATTTCCCGGACTCCCTCCTGGCTAGCACCGAAGCCCGAGCCTCAGCTCCCAGCCCCCGCCCGCCCCGGCGGCCGAGCAGACAAGCCTCTCGGGCTGGTGAGTGCTACTCAGCACCGATCCTCCATGCGGGAATCTCTCCGCTTTGCCCTCCGCACCCCTGTGGCTGCGCTCTCCTCCGTGGCTCCGAAGCTCCCCCCTCTGCCACCCGCAGTCTCTGCCCACGAAGGGGCTCCTAGTGTGTGGACACCTTTCCTCCTTCACGGCTCCCTCCCACTGGTGCAGGTCCCGTCCCTATTCTTTTGTCTCTATTATTTCTTTTTTCTTTTACCCTACCCAAGTACGTGGGGATTTTCTTGCCTTTTGGGAGGTCTGACGTCTTCTGCCAGCGTTCACTGGGTGTTCTGTAGGAGCAGTTCCACGTGTAGAGGTATTTCTACTGTATCTGTGGGAAGGAAGGTGATCTCCGCGTCTTACTCTTCCGCCATCTTGCCCCTACCTCTCCATAACTCTTTTTGAATTATGGTTTTCTCAGGGTATACGCCCAGTAGTAGGATTGCTGAGTCGTATGGTAGTTCTAGTTTTAGATTTTTAAGGAACCTCCCTACAGTTCTCTATAGTGGCTGTATCAATTTACATTCCCACCAACAGTGTATGAGGGTTCCATTTTCTCCACACCCTCTCCAGCATTTATTGTTTGTAGATGTTTTGATGATGGCCATTCTAACCGGTGTGAGATGATATCACACTGTAGTTTTGATTTGCATTTCTCTAATGATTAGTGATGTTGAGCATTCTTTCATGTGTTTGTTGGCAATCTGTATATCTTCTTTGGAGAAATGTCTATTTAGGTCTTCTGCCCGTTTTTGGATTGGGTTGTTTGTTTTTTTCAAATTGAGCTGCATGAGCTGCTGGTAAATTTTGGAGATTAATCCTTTGTCAGTTGCTTCCTTTGCAAATATTTTCTCCCATTCTGAGGGTTTTCTTTTGGTCTTGTTTATGGTTTCCTTTGCTGTGCAAAAGCTTTTAAGTTTCATTAGGTCCCATTTGTTTATTTTTGTTTTTATTTCCATTTCTCTAGGAGCTGGGTCAAAAAGGATCTTGCTATGACTTATGTCATACAGTGTTCTGCCTATGTTTTCCTCTAAGAGTCTGAGAGTGTCTGGCCTTACATTTAGGTCTTTAATCCATTTTGAGTTTATTTTTGTGTATGGTGTTAAGGAGTGTTCTAATTTCATCCTTTTACATGTAGCTGTCCAGTTTTCCCAGCACCACTTATTGAAGAGGCGTCTTTTCTCAATTTTATATTCTTGCCTCCTTTATCAAAACTAATGTGACCATATGTACATGGGTTTATCTCTGGGCTTTCTATCCTGTTCCATTGATCTATACTTCTGTTTTTGTGCCAGTACCATACTGTCTTGATTACTGTAGCTTTGGAGTATAGTCTGAAGTCTGGGAGCCTGATTCCTCCAGCACCGTTTTCCTTTCTCAAGGTTACGTTGGCTATTCGGGGTCTTCTGTGATTCCATACCAACTGGGAAATTTTTTGATCTAGTTCTGTGAAAAATGCCAGTGGTAGTTTGATAGGGATTGCATTGAGTCTGTAGATTGCTTTGAGTAGTATAGTCATTTTCACAGTGTTGATTCTTCCAATCCAAGAACATGGTATATCGCTCCATCTGTTTGTATCCTCATTAATTTCTTTCATCAGTGTCTTATAATTTTCTTCATACCAGTCTTCTGTCTCCTTAGGTAGGTTTATTCCTAGATATTTTATTCTTTTAGTTGCAATGGTAAATGGGAGTGTTTTCTTAATTTCACTTTCAGATTTTTCATCATTAGTGTACAGGAATGCAAGAGATTTCTGTGCATTAATTTTGTATCCTGCTACTTTACCAAATTCATTGAGTAGCTCTAGTAGTTATCTGGTAACATCTTTAGGATTCTCTATGTATAGTATAGTATCATGTCATCTGAAAACAGTCACAGCTCTATTTCTTCTTTTCTGATTTGGATTCCTTTTATTTCTTTTTCTTCTCTGATTGCTCTGGCTAAAACTTCCAAAACTATGTCAATAGTGGTGAGAGTGGGCAACCTTGTCCTGTTCCTGATCTTAGTGGAAATGGTTTCAGTTTTTCACCATTGAGGATGATGTTGGCTGTGCATTTGTCATATATGGCCTTTATTATGTGGAGGAAAGTTCCCTCTATGCCTACTTTCTGGAGGGTTTTTATCATAAATGGGTGTTGAATTTTGTCAAAAGCTTTCTCTGCATCTATTGAGATGATCATTTGGTTTTTCTCCTTCAATTTGTTAATATGGTGTATCACATTGATTGATTTGCGTATCTTGAAGAATCCTTGCATTCCTGGGATAAACCCCACTTGATCATGGTGTATGATCCTTTTAATGTGCTGTTGGACTCTGTTTGCTAGTATTTTGTTGAGGATTTTGGCATCTGTGTTCATCAGTGATATTGGCCTGTAGTTTTCTTTTTTTGTGACATCTTTGTCTGGTTTTGGTATCAGGGTGATGGTGGCCTCGTAGAATGAGTTTGGGAGTGTTCCTCCCTCTGCTATATTTTGGAAAAGTTTGAGAAGGATAGGTGTTAGCTCTTCTCTAAATGTTTGATAGAATTCGCCTGTGGATCCATATGGTCCTGGGCTTTTGTGCGTTGGAAGAGTTTTAATCACAGTTTCAATTTCAGTACTTGTGATTGGTCTGTTCATATTTTCTGTTTCTTCCTGGTTCAGTCTCGGAAGGTTGTGCATTTCTAAGAACTTGTCCATTTCCTCCAGGTTGTCCACTTTACTGGCATATAGTTGCTTGTAGTAATCTCTCATGATCCTTTGTATTTCTGCAGTGTCAGTTGTTACTTCTCCGTTTGCATTTCTAATTTTATCGATTTGAGTCTTCTCCCTTTTTTTCTTGATGAGTCTGGTTAATGGTTTATCAATTTTGTTTATCTCCTCAAAGAACCAGCTTTTAGTTTTATTGATCTTTGCTATCGTTTCCTTCATTTCTTTTTCATTTATTTCTGATCTGATCTTTATGATTTCTTTCCCTCTGCTAACTTTGGTGGTTTTTTGTTCTTCTTCCTCTCATTGCTTTAGGTGTAATGTTAGGTTGCCTATTTGAGATGTTTCTTGTTTCTTAAAGTAAGATTGTATTGCTATAAACTTCCCTCTTAGAACTGCTTTTGCTGCATCCCACAGGTTTTGGGCCGTCGTGTCTCCATTGTCATTTGTTTCTAGGTATTTTTTGATTTCCCCTTTGATTTCTTCAGTGATCACTTCGTTATTAAGTAGTGTATTGTGTAGCCTCCATGTGTTTGTATTTTTTACAGATCTTTTCCTGTAATTGATATCTAGTCTCATAGCGTTGTGGTCGGAAAAGATACTTGATACGATTTCAATTTTCTTAAATTTACCAAGGCTTGGTTTGTGACCCAAGATATGATCTATCCTGGAGAATGTTCCATGAGCACTTGAGAAAAGTGTGTATTCTGTTGTTTTGGGGTGGAATGTCCTATAAATATCCATTAAGTCCATCTTGTTTAATGTATCATTTAAAGCTTGTGTTTCCTTATTTATTTTCATTTTGGATGATCTGCCCATTGGTGAAAGTGGGGTGTTAAAGTCCCCTACTATGATTGTGTTGCTGTCGATTTCCCCTTTTATGGCTGTTAGTATTTGCCTTATGTATTGAGGTGCTCCTATGTTGGGTGCATAAATATTTACAATTGTTATACCTTCCTCTTGGATCGATCCCTTGATCATTATATAGTGTCCTTCTTTGTCTCTTGTAATAGTCTTTATTTTAAAGTCTATTTTGTCAGATATGAGAATTGCTACTCCAGCTTTCTTTTGATTTCCATTTGCATGGAATATCTTTTTCCATCCCCTCACTTTCAGTCTGTATGTGTCTCTAAGTCTGAAGTGGGTCTCTTGTAGACAGCATATATATGGGTCTTGCTTTTGTATCCATTCAGCCACTCTATGTCTTTTGGTGGGAGCATCTAATCCATTTACATTTAAGGTAACTATTGATATGTATGTTCCTATTCCCATTTTCTTAAATGTTTTGGGTTTGTTATTGTAGGTGTTTTCCTTCTCTTGTATTTCTCGCCTAGAGAAGTTCCTTTAGCATCTGTTGTAAAGCTGGTTTGGTGGTGCTGAACTCTCTCAGCTTTTGCTTGTCTGTAAAGGTTTTAATTTCTCCATCAAATCTGAATGAGATCCTTGCTGGGTAGAGTAATCTTGGCTGTAGGTTTTTCTCCTTCATGACTTTAAGTATATCCTGCCACTCCCTTCTGGCTTGCAGAGTTTCTGCTGAAAGATCAGCTGTTAACCTTATGGGGATTCCCTTGTGTGTTATTTGTTGTTTTTCCCTTGCTGCTTTTAATATGTTTTCTTTATATTTAATTTTTGATAGTTTGATTAATATGTGTCTTGGCGTGTTTCTCCTTGGATTTCTCCTGTATGGGGCTCTCTGTGCTTCCAGGACTTGATTAACTATTTCCTTTCCCATATTAGGGAAGTTTTCAACTATAATCTCTTCAAATATTTTCTCAGTCCCTTTCTTTTTCTCTTCTTCTTCTGGGACCCCTATAATTCGAATGTTGGTGCGTTTAATGTTGTCCCAGAGGTCTCTGAGACTGTCCTCAGTTCTTTTCATTCTTTGTTCTTTATTCTGCTCTGCAGTAGCTATTTCCACTATTTTATCTTCCAGGTCACTTATCCGTTCTTCTGCCTCAGTTATTCTGCTATTGATCCCATCTAGAGTATTTTTAATTTCATTTATTGTGTTTTTCATCGTTGCTTGGTTCCTCTTTAGTTCTTCTACATCCTTGTTAAATGTTTCTTGCATTTTGTCTATTCTATTTCCAAGATTTTGGATCATCTTTACTATCATCATGCTGAATTCTTCTTCAGGTAGACTGCCTATTTCCTCTTCATTTGTTAGGTCTGGTGTGTTTTGACCCTGCTCCTTCACCTGCTGTGTGTTTTTGGTCTTCTCATTTGGTTTATCTTACTGTGTTTGGGGTCTCCTTTTCACAGGCTGCACGTTCGTAATTCCCGTTGTTTTTGGTATCTGTCCCCAGTGGCTAAGGTTGCTTCAGTGGGTTGTGTAGGCTTCCTGGTGGAGGGGACTAGTGCCTGTGTTCTGGTGGATGAGGTTGGATCTTGTCTTTCTGGTGGGCAAGTCCACGTCTGGTGGTGTGTTTTGGGGTGTCTGTGGCCTTATTATGATTTTAGGCAGCCTCTCTGCTAATGGATGGGGCCGTGTTCCTGTCTTGCTAGTTGTTTGGCATAGTGTGTCCAGCACTGTAGCTTGCTGGTCTTTGAGTGAAACTGGGTCTTGATGTTGAGATGGAGATCTCTGAGAGATTTTTGCCGTTTGGTATTATGTGGAGCTGGGAGGTCTCTTGTGGACCAGTGTCCTGAAGTTGGCCCTCCCACCTCAGAGGCACAGCCCTGATGCCTGGCTGGAGCACCAAGAGCCTTTCATCCACACAGCTCAGAATACAAGGGAGAAAAAAATAGAAAGAAAGAAAGAAAGAGGATAAAATAAAATAAAATAAAGCTATTATAATAAAAAATAAGAAAAAAATTATTCAGAGTAAATATTCAGAAAATATTTTTTTTAATTTTTAAAAATAGATTTATTAATTTTTTATAATAAAAAATAAGAAAAAAATTATTAAGAAAAAAATTTTTTAATTTTTTAAAATAAAAAATATGGAAAAACTTATTAAAATTTTTTTAATTTCTAAAAATAGAAAATAAGGATAAAATTATTAAGAAAACATATATTAGGAAAACACAATTTTTTTAAGTAAAAAAAAAAAATACGGACGGACATAACCCTAGGACTAATGGTGAAAGCAAAGCTATACACACAAAATCTCACCCAGAAGCATACACAGATACACTCACAAAAAAAGGAAAAGGGGAAAAAATAATATATCCTGCTCCCAAAGTCCAGCTCTTGAATTTGGGATGATTCGTTGTCTATTCAGGTATTCAACAGATGCAGGCACATCAAGTTTTTTGTGGAGCGTTAATCCGCTGCTTCTGAGGCTGCTGGGAATGATTTCCCTTTCTCTCCTTTGTTCGTACAGCTCCCAGGGTTCAGCTTTGGATTTGGCCCCGCCTCTGCATGTAGGTCGCCTGAGGGCGTCCGTTCCCCGCCCAGACAGAACGGGGTTAAAGGAGCAGCTGCTTCGGGGGCTGTGGCTCACTCAGGCCGTGGGGAGGGAGGGGTACGGATGCGGGGCGAGCCTGCGGCGGCAGAGGCTGGTGTGACGTTGCAGCAGCCTGAGGCGCGCCGTGCATTCTCCCGGGGAAGTTGTCCCCGGATCACGGGAGCCTGGCAGTGGCGAGCTGCACCCGCTCCCGGGAGGGGCGGTGTGGGGAGTGACCTGTGCTTGCACACCGGCTTCTTGGTAGCGGCAGCAGCAGCCTTAGCGTCTCCTGCCCGTCTCTGGGGTCCGCGCTGATAACCGCGGCTCGCGCCTGTCTCTGGGGTCCGCGCTGTTAGCTGCGGCTCGCGCCCGTCTCTGGAGTTCGTTTAGGCGGCGCTCTGAATCCCCTCTCCTTGCGCGCCGCGAAACAAAGAGGCAAGAAAAAGTCTCTTGCCTCTTCGGCAGCTGCAGACTATTTCCCGGACTCCCTCCCGGCTAGCACCGAAGCCCGAGCCTCAGCTCCCAGCCCCCGCCCGCCCCGGCGGCCGAGCAGACAAGCCTCTCGGGCTGGTGAGTGCTACTCAGCACCGATCCTCCATGCGGGAATCTCTCCGCTTTGCCCTCCGCACCCCTGTGGCTGCGCTCTCCTCCGTGGCTCCGAAGCTCCCCCCTCTGCCACCCGCAGTCTCTGCCCACGAAGGGGCTCCTAGTGTGTGGACACCTTTCCTCCTTCACGGCTCCCTCCCACTGGTGCAGGTCCCGTCCCTATTCTTTTGTCTCTATTATTTCTTTTTTCTTTTACCCTACCCAAGTACGTGGGGATTTTCTTGCCTTTTGGGAGGTCTGACGTCTTCTGCCAGCGTTCACTGGGTGTTCTGTAGGAGCAGTTCCACGTGTAGAGGTATTTCTACTGTATCTGTGGGAAGGAAGGTGATCTCCGCGTCTTACTCTTCCGCCATCTTGCCCCTACCTCTCCATAACTCTTTTTGAATTATGGTTTTCTCAGGGTATACGCCCAGTAGTAGGATTGCTGAGTCGTATGGTAGTTCTAGTTTTAGATTTTTAAGGAACCTCCCTACAGTTCTCTATAGTGGCTGTATCAATTTACATTCCCACCAACAGTGTATGAGGGTTCCATTTTCTCCACACCCTCTCCAGCATTTATTGTTTGTAGATGTTTTGATGATGGCCATTCTAACCGGTGTGAGATGATATCACACTGTAGTTTTGATTTGCATTTCTCTAATGATTAGTGATGTTGAGCATTCTTTCATGTGTTTGTTGGCAATCTGTATATCTTCTTTGGAGAAATGTCTATTTAGGTCTTCTGCCCGTTTTTGGATTGGGTTGTTTGTTTTTTTCAAATTGAGCTGCATGAGCTGCTGGTAAATTTTGGAGATTAATCCTTTGTCAGTTGCTTCCTTTGCAAATATTTTCTCCCATTCTGAGGGTTTTCTTTTGGTCTTGTTTATGGTTTCCTTTGCTGTGCAAAAGCTTTTAAGTTTCATTAGGTCCCATTTGTTTATTTTTGTTTTTATTTCCATTTCTCTAGGAGCTGGGTCAAAAAGGATCTTGCTATGACTTATGTCATACAGTGTTCTGCCTATGTTTTCCTCTAAGAGTCTGAGAGTGTCTGGCCTTACATTTAGGTCTTTAATCCATTTTGAGTTTATTTTTGTGTATGGTGTTAAGGAGTGTTCTAATTTCATCCTTTTACATGTAGCTGTCCAGTTTTCCCAGCACCACT
The DNA here is from genome assembly GCF_028023285.1 of Balaenoptera ricei. Classification (NCBI taxonomy): domain Eukaryota; kingdom Metazoa; phylum Chordata; class Mammalia; order Artiodactyla; family Balaenopteridae; genus Balaenoptera; species Balaenoptera ricei. The sequence goes on along the minus strand of NC_082660.1, from coordinate 65,282,677 downwards.
TATTGAAGAGGCGTCTTTTCTCAATTTTATATTCTTGCCTCCTTTATCAAAACTAATGTGACCATATGTACATGGGTTTATCTCTGGGCTTTCTATCCTGTTCCATTGATCTATACTTCTGTTTTTGTGCCAGTACCATACTGTCTTGATTACTGTAGCTTTGGAGTATAGTCTGAAGTCTGGGAGCCTGATTCCTCCAGCACCGTTTTCCTTTCTCAAGGTTACGTTGGCTATTCGGGGTCTTCTGTGATTCCATACCAATTGGGAAATTTTTTGATCTAGTTCTGTGAAAAATGCCAGTGGTAGTTTGATAGGGATTGCATTGAGTCTGTAGATTGCTTTGAGTAGTATAGTCATTTTCACAGTGTTGATTCTTCCAATCCAAGAACATGGTATATCGCTCCATCTGTTTGTATCCTCATTAATTTCTTTCATCAGTGTCTTATAATTTTCTTCATACCAGTCTTCTGTCTCCTTAGGTAGGTTTATTCCTAGGTATTTTATTCTTTTAGTTGCAATGGTAAATGGGAGTGTTTTCTTAATTTCACTTTCAGATTTTTCATCATTAGTGTACAGGAATGCAAGAGATTTCTGTGCATTAATTTTGTATCCTGCTACTTTACCAAATTCATTGAGTAGCTCTAGTAGTTATCTGGTAACATCTTTAGGATTCTCTATGTATAGTATAGTATCATGTCATCTGAAAACAGTCACAGCTCTATTTCTTCTTTTCTGATTTGGATTCCTTTTATTTCTTTTTCTTCTCTGATTGCTGTGGCTAAAACTTCCAAAACTATGTCAATAGTGGTGAGAGTGGGCAACCTTGTCCTGTTCCTGATCTTAGTGGAAATGGTTTCAGTTTTTCACCATTGAGGATGATGTTGGCTGTGCATTTGTCATATATGGCCTTTATTATGTGGAGGAAAGTTCCCTCTATGCCTACTTTCTGGAGGGTTTTTATCATAAATGGGTGTTGAATTTTGTCAAAAGCTTTCTCTGCATCTATTGAGATGATCATTTGGTTTTTCTCCTTCAATTTGTTAATATGGTGTATCACATTGATTGATTTGCGTATCTTGAAGAATCCTTGCATTCCTGGGATAAACCCCACTTGATCATGGTGTATGATCCTTTTAATGTGCTGTTGGACTCTGTTTGCTAGTATTTTGTTGAGGATTTTGGCATCTGTGTTCATCAGTGATATTGGCCTGTAGTTTTCTTTTTTTGTGACATCTTTGTCTGGTTTTGGTATCAGGGTGATGGTGGCCTCGTAGAATGAGTTTGGGAGTGTTCCTCCCTCTGCTATATTTTGGAAAAGTTTGAGAAGGATAGGTGTTAGCTCTTCTCTAAATGTTTGATAGAATTCGCCTGTGGATCCATATGGTCCTGGGCTTTTGTGCGTTGGAAGAGTTTTAATCACAGTTTCAATTTCAGTACTTGTGATTGGTCTGTTCATATTTTCTGTTTCTTCCTGGTTCAGTCTCGGAAGGTTGTGCATTTCTAAGAACTTGTCCATTTCCTCCAGGTTGTCCACTTTACTGGCATATAGTTGCTTGTAGTAATCTCTCATGATCCTTTGTATTTCTGCAGTGTCAGTTGTTACTTCTCCGTTTGCATTTCTAATTTTATCGATTTGAGTCTTCTCCCTTTTTTTCTTGATGAGTCTGGTTAATGGTTTATCAATTTTGTTTATCTCCTCAAAGAACCAGCTTTTAGTTTTATTGATCTTTGCTATCGTTTCCTTCATTTCTTTTTCATTTATTTCTGATCTGATCTTTATGATTTCTTTCCTTCTGCTAACTTTGGTGGTTTTTTGTTCTTCTTCCTCTCATTGCTTTAGGTGTAATGTTAGGTTGCCTATTTGAGATGTTTCTTGTTTCTTAAAGTAAGATTGTATTGCTATAAACTTCCCTCTTAGAACTGCTTTTGCTGCATCCCACAGGTTTTGGGCCGTCGTGTCTCCATTGTCATTTGTTTCTAGGTATTTTTTGATTTCCCCTTTGATTTCTTCAGTGATCACTTCGTTATTAAGTAGTGTATTGTGTAGCCTCCATGTGTTTGTATTTTTTACAGATCTTTTCCTGTAATTGATATCTAGTCTCATAGCGTTGTGGTCGGAAAAGATACTTGATACGATTTCAATTTTCTTAAATTTACCAAGGCTTGGCTTGTGACCCAAGATATGATCTATCCTGGAGAATGTTCCATGAGCACTTGAGAAAAGTGTGTATTCTGTTGTTTTGGGGTGGAATGTCCTATAAATATCCATTAAGTCCATCTTGTTTAATGTATCATTTAAAGCTTGTGTTTCCTTATTTATTTTCATTTTGGATGATCTGCCCATTGGTGAAAGTGGGGTGTTAAAGTCCCCTACTATGATTGTGTTGCTGTCGATTTCCCCTTTCATGGCTGTTAGTATTTGCCTTATGTATTGAGGTGCTCCTATGTTGGGTGCATAAATATTTACAATTGTTATACCTTCCTCTTGGATCGATCCCTTGATCATTATATAGTGTCCTTCTTTGTCTCTTGTAATAGTCTTTATTTTAAAGTCTATTTTGTCAGATATGAGAATTGCTACTCCAGCTTTCTTTTGATTTCCATTTGCATGGAATATCTTTTTCCATCCCCTCACTTTCAGTCTGTATGTGTCTCTAAGTCTGAAGTGGGTCTCTTGTAGACAGCGTATATATGGGTCTTGCTTTTGTATCCATTCAGCCACTCTATGTCTTTTGGTGGGAGCATCTAATCCATTTACATTTAAGGTAACTATTGATATGTATGTTCCTATTCCCATTTTCTTAAATGTTTTGGGTTTGTTATTGTAGGTGTTTTCCTTCTCTTGTATTTCTCGCCTAGAGAAGTTCCTTTAGCATCTGTTGTAAAGCTGGTTTGGTGGTGCTGAACTCTCTCAGCTTTTGCTTGTCTGTAAAGGTTTTAATTTCTCCATCAAATCTGAATGAGATCCTTGCTGGGTAGAGTAATCTTGGCTGTAGGTTTTTCTCCTTCATGACTTTAAGTATATCCTGCCACTCCCTTCTGGCTTGCAGAGTTTCTGCTGAAAGATCAGCTGTTAACCTTATGGGGATTCCCTTGTGTGTTATTTGTTGTTTTTCCCTTGCTGCTTTTAATATGTTTTCTTTATATTTAATTTTTGATAGTTTGATTAATATGTGTCTTGGCGTGTTTCTCCTTGGATTTCTCCTGTATGGGGCTCTCTGTGCTTCCAGGACTTGATTAACTATTTCCTTTCCCATATTAGGGAAGTTTTCAACTATAATCTCTTCAAATATTTTCTCAGTCCCTTTCTTTTTCTCTTCTTCTTCTGGGACCCCTATAATTCGAATGTTGGTGCGTTTAATGTTGTCCCAGAGGTCTCTGAGACTGTCCTCAGTTCTTTTCATTCTTTGTTCTTTATTCTGCTCTGCAGTAGCTATTTCCACTATTTTATCTTCCAGGTCACTTATCCGTTCTTCTGCCTCAGTTATTCTGCTATTGATCCCATCTAGAGTATTTTTAATTTCATTTATTGTGTTTTTCATCGTTGCTTGGTTCCTCTTTAGTTCTTCTACATCCTTGTTAAATGTTTCTTGCATTTTGTCTATTCTATTTCCAAGATTTTGGATCATCTTTACTATCATTATTCTGAATTCTTTTTCAGGTAGACTGCCTATTTCCTCTTCATTTGTTAGGTCTGGTGTGTTTTGACCCTGCTCCTTCACCTGCTGTGTGTTTTTGGTCTTCTCATTTGGTTTATCTTACTGTGTTTGGGGTCTCCTTTTCACAGGCTGCACGTTCGTAATTCCCGTTGTTTTTGGTATCTGTCCCCAGTGGCTAAGGTTGCTTCAGTGGGTTGTGTAGGCTTCCTGGTGGAGGGGACTAGTGCCTGTGTTCTGGTGGATGAGGTTGGATCTTGTCTTTCTGGTGGGCAAGTCCACGTCTGGTGGTGTGTTTTGGGGTGTCTGTGGCCTTATTATGATTTTAGGCAGCCTCTCTGCTAATGGATGGGGCCGTGTTCCTGTCTTGCTAGTTGTTTGGCATAGTGTGTCCAGCACTGTAGCTTGCTGGTCGTTGAGTGAAGCTGGGTCTTGATGTTGAGATGGAGATCTCTGAGAGATTTTTGCCGTTTGGTATTATGTGGAGCTGGGAGGTCTCTTGTGGACCAGTGTCCTGAAGTTGGCCCTCCCACCTCAGAGGCACAGCCCTGATGCCTGGCTGGAGCACCAAGAGCCTTTCATCCACACAGCTCAGAATACAAGGGAGAAAAAAATAGAAAGAAAGAAAGAAAGAGGATAAAATAAAATAAAATAAAGCTATTATAATAAAAAATAAGAAAAAAAATTATTCAGAGTAAATATTCAGAAAAAATTTTTTTTAATTTTTAAAAATAGATTTATTAATTTTTTATAATAAAAAATAAGAAAAAAATTATTAAGAAAAAATTTTTTTAATTTTTTAAAATAAAAAATATGGAAAAACTTATTAAAATTTTTTTAATTTCTAAAAATAGAAAATAAGGATAAAATTATTAAGAAAACATATATTAGGAAAACACAATTTTTTTAAGTAAAAAAAAAAAAATACGGACGGACATAACCCTAGGACTAATGGTGAAAGCAAAGCTATACACACAAAATCTCACCCAGAAGCATACACAGATACACTCACAAAAAAAGGAAAAGGGGAAAAAATAATATATCCTGCTCCCAAAGTCCAGCTCTTGAATTTGGGATGATTCGTTGTCTATTCAGGTATTCAACAGATGCAGGCACATCAGGTTGTTTGTGGAGCGTTAATCCGCTGCTTCTGAGGCTGCTGGGAATGATTTCCCTTTCTCTTCTTTGTTCGTACAGCTCCCAGGGTTCAGCTTTGGATTTGGCCCCGCCTCTGCATGTAGGTCGCCTGAGGGCGTCCGTTCCCCGCCCAGACAGAACGGGGTTAAAGGAGCAGCTGCTTCGGGGGCTGTGCCTCACTCAGGCCGTGGGGAGGGAGGGGTACGGATGCGGGGCGAGCCTGCGGCGGCAGAGGCTGGTGTGACGTTGCAGCAGCCTGAGGCGCGCCGTGCATTCTCCCGGGGAAGTTGTCCCCGGATCACGGGAGCCTGGCAGTGGCGAGCTGCACCCGCTCCCGGGAGGGGCGGTGTGGGGAGTGACCTGTGCTTGCACACCGGCTTCTTGGTAGCGGCAGCAGCAGCCTTAGCGTCTCCTGCCCGTCTCTGGGGTCCGCGCTGATAACCGCGGCTCGCGCCTGTCTCTGGGGTCCGCGCTGTTAGCCGCGGCTCGCGCCCGTCTCTGGAGTTCGTTTAGGCGGCGCTCTGAATCCCCTCTCCTTGCGCGCCGCGAAACAAAGAGGCAAGAAAAAGTCTCTTGCCTCTTCGGCAGCTGCAGACTATTTCCCGGACTCCCTCCCGGCTAGCACCGAAGCCCGAGCCTCAGCTCCCAGCCCCCGCCCGCCCCGGCGGCCGAGCAGACAAGCCTCTCGGGCTGGTGAGTGCTACTCAGCACCGATCCTCCATGCGGGAATCTCTCCGCTTTGCCCTCCGCACCCCTGTGGCTGCGCTCTCCTCCGTGGCTCCGAAGCTCCCCCCTCTGCCACCCGCAGTCTCTGCCCACGAAGGGGCTCCTAGTGTGTGGACACCTTTCCTCCTTCACGGCTCCCTCCCACTGGTGCAGGTCCCGTCCCTATTCTTTTGTCTCTATTATTTCTTTTTTCTTTTACCCTACCCAAGTACGTGGGGATTTTCTTGCCTTTTGGGAGGTCTGACGTCTTCTGCCAGCGTTCACTGGGTGTTCTGTAGGAGCAGTTCCACGTGTAGAGGTATTTCTACTGTATCTGTGGGAAGGAAGGTGATCTCCGCGTCTTACTCTTCCGCCATCTTGCCCCTACCTCTCCATAACTCTTTTTGAATTATGGTTTTCTCAGGGTATACGCCCAGTAGTAGGATTGCTGAGTCGTATGGTAGTTCTAGTTTTAGATTTTTAAGGAACCTCCCTACAGTTCTCTATAGTGGCTGTATCAATTTACATTCCCACCAACAGTGTATGAGGGTTCCATTTTCTCCACACCCTCTCCAGCATTTATTGTTTGTAGATGTTTTGATGATGGCCATTCTAACCGGTGTGAGATGATATCACACTGTAGTTTTGATTTGCATTTCTCTAATGATTAGTGATGTTGAGCATTCTTTCATGTGTTTGTTGGCAATCTGTATATCTTCTTTGGAGAAATGTCTATTTAGGTCTTCTGCCCGTTTTTGGATTGGGTTGTTTGTTTTTTTCAAATTGAGCTGCATGAGCTGCTGGTAAATTTTGGAGATTAATCCTTTGTCAGTTGCTTCCTTTGCAAATATTTTCTCCCATTCTGAGGGTTTTCTTTTGGTCTTGTTTATGGTTTCCTTTGCTGTGCAAAAGCTTTTAAGTTTCATTAGGTCCCATTTGTTTATTTTTGTTTTTATTTCCATTTCTCTAGGAGCTGGGTCAAAAAGGATCTTGCTATGACTTATGTCATACAGTGTTCTGCCTATGTTTTCCTCTAAGAGTCTGAGAGTGTCTGGCCTTACATTTAGGTCTTTAATCCATTTTGAGTTTATTTTTGTGTATGGTGTTAAGGAGTGTTCTAATTTCATCCTTTTACATGTAGCTGTCCAGTTTTCCCAGCACCACTTATTGAAGAGGCGTCTTTTCTCAATTTTATATTCTTGCCTCCTTTATCAAAACTAATGTGACCATATGTACATGGGTTTATCTCTGGGCTTTCTATCCTGTTCCATTGATCTATACTTCTGTTTTTGTGCCAGTACCATACTGTCTTGATTACTGTAGCTTTGGAGTATAGTCTGAAGTCTGGGAGCCTGATTCCTCCAGCACCGTTTTCCTTTCTCAAGGTTACGTTGGCTATTCGGGGTCTTCTGTGATTCCATACCAATTGGGAAATTTTTTGATCTAGTTCTGTGAAAAATGCCAGTGGTAGTTTGATAGGGATTGCATTGAGTCTGTAGATTGCTTTGAGTAGTATAGTCATTTTCACAGTGTTGATTCTTCCAATCCAAGAACATGGTATATCGCTCCATCTGTTTGTATCCTCATTAATTTCTTTCATCAGTGTCTTATAATTTTCTTCATACCAGTCTTCTGTCTCCTTAGGTAGGTTTATTCCTAGGTATTTTATTCTTTTAGTTGCAATGGTAAATGGGAGTGTTTTCTTAATTTCACTTTCAGATTTTTCATCATTAGTGTACAGGAATGCAAGAGATTTCTGTGCATTAATTTTGTATCCTGCTACTTTACCAAATTCATTGAGTAGCTCTAGTAGTTATCTGGTAACATCTTTAGGATTCTCTATGTATAGTATAGTATCATGTCATCTGAAAACAGTCACAGCTCTATTTCTTCTTTTCTGATTTGGATTCCTTTTATTTCTTTTTCTTCTCTGATTGCTGTGGCTAAAACTTCCAAAACTATGTCAATAGTGGTGAGAGTGGGCAACCTTGTCCTGTTCCTGATCTTAGTGGAAATGGTTTCAGTTTTTCACCATTGAGGATGATGTTGGCTGTGCATTTGTCATATATGGCCTTTATTATGTGGAGGAAAGTTCCCTCTATGCCTACTTTCTGGAGGGTTTTTATCATAAATGGGTGTTGAATTTTGTCAAAAGCTTTCTCTGCATCTATTGAGATGATCATTTGGTTTTTCTCCTTCAATTTGTTAATATGGTGTATCACATTGATTGATTTGCGTATCTTGAAGAATCCTTGCATTCCTGGGATAAACCCCACTTGATCATGGTGTATGATCCTTTTAATGTGCTGTTGGACTCTGTTTGCTAGTATTTTGTTGAGGATTTTGGCATCTGTGTTCATCAGTGATATTGGCCTGTAGTTTTCTTTTTTTGTGACATCTTTGTCTGGTTTTGGTATCAGGGTGATGGTGGCCTCGTAGAATGAGTTTGGGAGTGTTCCTCCCTCTGCTATATTTTGGAAAAGTTTGAGAAGGATAGGTGTTAGCTCTTCTCTAAATGTTTGATAGAATTCGCCTGTGGATCCATATGGTCCTGGGCTTTTGTGCGTTGGAAGAGTTTTAATCACAGTTTCAATTTCAGTACTTGTGATTGGTCTGTTCATATTTTCTGTTTCTTCCTGGTTCAGTCTCGGAAGGTTGTGCATTTCTAAGAACTTGTCCATTTCCTCCAGGTTGTCCACTTTACTGGCATATAGTTGCTTGTAGTAATCTCTCATGATCCTTTGTATTTCTGCAGTGTCAGTTGTTACTTCTCCGTTTGCATTTCTAATTTTATCGATTTGAGTCTTCTCCCTTTTTTTCTTGATGAGTCTGGTTAATGGTTTATCAATTTTGTTTATCTCCTCAAAGAACCAGCTTTTAGTTTTATTGATCTTTGCTATCGTTTCCTTCATTTCTTTTTCATTTATTTCTGATCTGATCTTTATGATTTCTTTCCTTCTGCTAACTTTGGTGGTTTTTTGTTCTTCTTCCTCTCATTGCTTTAGGTGTAATGTTAGGTTGCCTATTTGAGATGTTTCTTGTTTCTTAAAGTAAGATTGTATTGCTATAAACTTCCCTCTTAGAACTGCTTTTGCTGCATCCCACAGGTTTTGGGCCGTCGTGTCTCCATTGTCATTTGTTTCTAGGTATTTTTTGATTTCCCCTTTGATTTCTTCAGTGATCACTTCGTTATTAAGTAGTGTATTGTGTAGCCTCCATGTGTTTGTATTTTTTACAGATCTTTTCCTGTAATTGATATCTAGTCTCATAGCGTTGTGGTCGGAAAAGATACTTGATACGATTTCAATTTTCTTAAATTTACCAAGGCTTGGCTTGTGACCCAAGATATGATCTATCCTGGAGAATGTTCCATGAGCACTTGAGAAAAGTGTGTATTCTGTTGTTTTGGGGTGGAATGTCCTATAAATATCCATTAAGTCCATCTTGTTTAATGTATCATTTAAAGCTTGTGTTTCCTTATTTATTTTCATTTTGGATGATCTGCCCATTGGTGAAAGTGGGGTGTTAAAGTCCCCTACTATGATTGTGTTGCTGTCGATTTCCCCTTTCATGGCTGTTAGTATTTGCCTTATGTATTGAGGTGCTCCTATGTTGGGTGCATAAATATTTACAATTGTTATACCTTCCTCTTGGATCGATCCCTTGGTCATTATATAGTGTCCTTCTTTGTCTCTTGTAATAGTCTTTATTTTAAAGTCTATTTTGTCAGATATGAGAATTGCTACTCCAGCTTTCTTTTGATTTCCATTTGCATGGAATATCTTTTTCCATCCCCTCACTTTCAGTCTGTATGTGTCTCTAAGTCTGAAGTGGGTCTCTTGTAGACAGCATATATATGGGTCTTGCTTTTGTATCCATTCAGCCACTCTATGTCTTTTGGTGGGAGCATCTAATCCATTTACATTTAAGGTAACTATTGATATGTATGTTCCTATTCCCATTTTCTTAAATGTTTTGGGTTTGTTATTGTAGGTGTTTTCCTTCTCTTGTATTTCTCGCCTAGAGAAGTTCCTTTAGCATCTGTTGTAAAGCTGGTTTGGTGGTGCTGAACTCTCTCAGCTTTTGCTTGTCTGTAAAGGTTTTAATTTCTCCATCAAATCTGAATGAGATCCTTGCTGGGTAGAGTAATCTTGGCTGTAGGTTTTTCTCCTTCATGACTTTAAGTATATCCTGCCACTCCCTTCTGGCTTGCAGAGTTTCTGCTGAAAGATCAGCTGTTAACCTTATGGGGATTCCCTTGTGTGTTATTTGTTGTTTTTCCCTTGCTGCTTTTAATATGTTTTCTTTATATTTAATTTTTGATAGTTTGATTAATATGTGTCTTGGCGTGTTTCTCCTTGGATTTCTCCTGTATGGGGCTCTCTGTGCTTCCAGGACTTGATTAACTATTTCCTTTCCCATATTAGGGAAGTTTTCAACTATAATCTCTTCAAATATTTTCTCAGTCCCTTTCTTTTTCTCTTCTTCTTCTGGGACCCCTATAATTCGAATGTTGGTGCGTTTAATGTTGTCCCAGAGGTCTCTGAGACTGTCCTCAGTTCTTTTCATTCTTTGTTCTTTATTCTGCTCTGCAGTAGCTATTTCCACTATTTTATCTTCCAGGTCACTTATCCGTTCTTCTGCCTCAGTTATTCTGCTATTGATCCCATCTAGAGTATTTTTAATTTCATTTATTGTGTTTTTCATCGTTGCTTGGTTCCTCTTTAGTTCTTCTACATCCTTGTTAAATGTTTCTTGCATTTTGTCTATTCTATTTCCAAGATTTTGGATCATCTTTACTATCATCATGCTGAATTCTTCTTCAGGTAGACTGCCTATTTCCTCTTCATTTGTTAGGTCTGGTGTGTTTTGACCCTGCTCCTTCACCTGCTGTGTGTTTTTGGTCTTCTCATTTGGTTTATCTTACTGTGTTTGGGGTCTCCTTTTCACAGGCTGCACGTTCGTAATTCCCGTTGTTTTTGGTATCTGTCCCCAGTGGCTAAGGTTGCTTCAGTGGGTTGTGTAGGCTTCCTGGTGGAGGGGACTAGTGCCTGTGTTCTGGTGGATGAGGTTGGATCTTGTCTTTCTGGTGGGCAAGTCCACGTCTGGTGGTGTGTTTTGGGGTGTCTGTGGCCTTATTATGATTTTAGGCAGCCTCTCTGCTAATGGATGGGGCCGTGTTCCTGTCTTGCTAGTTGTTTGGCATAGTGTGTCCAGCACTGTAGCTTGCTGGTCTTTGAGTGAAACTGGGTCTTGATGTTGAGATGGAGATCTCTGAGAGATTTTTGCCGTTTGGTATTATGTGGAGCTGGGAGGTCTCTTGTGGACCAGTGTCCTGAAGTTGGCCCTCCCACCTCAGAGGCACAGCCCTGATGCCTGGCTGGAGCACCAAGAGCCTTTCATCCACACAGCTCAGAATACAAGGGAGAAAAAAATAGAAAGAAAGAAAGAAAGAGGATAAAATAAAATAAAATAAAGCTATTATAATAAAAAATAAGAAAAAAATTATTCAGAGTAAATATTCAGAAAATATTTTTTTTAATTTTTAAAAATAGATTTATTAATTTTTTATAATAAAAAATAAGAAAAAAATTATTAAGAAAAAAATTTTTTAATTTTTTAAAATAAAAAATATGGAAAAACTTATTAAAATTTTTTTAATTTCTAAAAATAGAAAATAAGGATAAAATTATTAAGAAAACATATATTAGGAAAACACAATTTTTTTAAGTAAAAAAAAAAAATACGGACGGACATAACCCTAGGACTAATGGTGAAAGCAAAGCTATACACACAAAATCTCACCCAGAAGCATACACAGATACACTCACAAAAAAAGGAAAAGGGGAAAAAATAATATATCCTGCTCCCAAAGTCCAGCTCTTGAATTTGGGATGATTCGTTGTCTATTCAGGTATTCAACAGATGCAGGCACATCAAGTTTTTTGTGGAGCGTTAATCCGCTGCTTCTGAGGCTGCTGGGAATGATTTCCCTTTCTCTCCTTTGTTCGTACAGCTCCCAGGGTTCAGCTTTGGATTTGGCCCCGCCTCTGCATGTAGGTCGCCTGAGGGCGTCCGTTCCCCGCCCAGACAGAACGGGGTTAAAGGAGCAGCTGCTTCGGGGGCTGTGGCTCACTCAGGCCGTGGGGAGGGAGGGGTACGGATGCGGGGCGAGCCTGCGGCGGCAGAGGCTGGTGTGACGTTGCAGCAGCCTGAGGCGCGCCGTGCATTCTCCCGGGGAAGTTGTCCCCGGATCACGGGAGCCTGGCAGTGGCGAGCTGCACCCGCTCCCGGGAGGGGCGGTGTGGGGAGTGACCTGTGCTTGCACACCGGCTTCTTGGTAGCGGCAGCAGCAGCCTTAGCGTCTCCTGCCCGTCTCTGGGGTCCGCGCTGATAACCGCGGCTCGCGCCTGTCTCTGGGGTCCGCGCTGTTAGCTGCGGCTCGCGCCCGTCTCTGGAGTTCGTTTAGGCGGCGCTCTGAATCCCCTCTCCTTGCGCGCCGCGAAACAAAGAGGCAAGAAAAAGTCTCTTGCCTCTTCGGCAGCTGCAGACTATTTCCCGGACTCCCTCCCGGCTAGCACCGAAGCCCGAGCCTCAGCTCCCAGCCCCCGCCCGCCCCGGCGGCCGAGCAGACAAGCCTCTCGGGCTGGTGAGTGCTACTCAGCACCGATCCTCCATGCGGGAATCTCTCCGCTTTGCCCTCCGCACCCCTGTGGCTGCGCTCTCCTCCGTGGCTCCGAAGCTCCCCCCTCTGCCACCCGCAGTCTCTGCCCACGAAGGGGCTCCTAGTGTGTGGACACCTTTCCTCCTTCACGGCTCCCTCCCACTGGTGCAGGTCCCGTCCCTATTCTTTTGTCTCTATTATTTCTTTTTTCTTTTACCCTACCCAAGTACGTGGGGATTTTCTTGCCTTTTGGGAGGTCTGACGTCTTCTGCCAGCGTTCACTGGGTGTTCTGTAGGAGCAGTTCCACGTGTAGAGGTATTTCTACTGTATCTGTGGGAAGGAAGGTGATCTCCGCGTCTTACTCTTCCGCCATCTTGCCCCTACCTCTCCATAACTCTTTTTGAATTATGGTTTTCTCAGGGTATACGCCCAGTAGTAGGATTGCTGAGTCGTATGGTAGTTCTAGTTTTAGATTTTTAAGGAACCTCCCTACAGTTCTCTATAGTGGCTGTATCAATTTACATTCCCACCAACAGTGTATGAGGGTTCCATTTTCTCCACACCCTCTCCAGCATTTATTGTTTGTAGATGTTTTGATGATGGCCATTCTAACCGGTGTGAGATGATATCACACTGTAGTTTTGATTTGCATTTCTCTAATGATTAGTGATGTTGAGCATTCTTTCATGTGTTTGTTGGCAATCTGTATATCTTCTTTGGAGAAATGTCTATTTAGGTCTTCTGCCCGTTTTTGGATTGGGTTGTTTGTTTTTTTCAAATTGAGCTGCATGAGCTGCTGGTAAATTTTGGAGATTAATCCTTTGTCAGTTGCTTCCTTTGCAAATATTTTCTCCCATTCTGAGGGTTTTCTTTTGGTCTTGTTTATGGTTTCCTTTGCTGTGCAAAAGCTTTTAAGTTTCATTAGGTCCCATTTGTTTATTTTTGTTTTTATTTCCATTTCTCTAGGAGCTGGGTCAAAAAGGATCTTGCTATGACTTATGTCATACAGTGTTCTGCCTATGTTTTCCTCTAAGAGTCTGAGAGTGTCTGGCCTTACATTTAGGTCTTTAATCCATTTTGAGTTTATTTTTGTGTATGGTGTTAAGGAGTGTTCTAATTTCATCCTTTTACATGTAGCTGTCCAGTTTTCCCAGCACCACTTATTGAAGAGGCGTCTTTTCTCAATTTTATATTCTTGCCTCCTTTATCAAAACTAATGTGACCATATGTACATGGGTTTATCTCTGGGCTTTCTATCCTGTTCCATTGATCTATACTTCTGTTTTTGTGCCAGTACCATACTGTCTTGATTACTGTAGCTTTGGAGTATAGTCTGAAGTCTGGGAGCCTGATTCCTCCAGCACCGTTTTCCTTTCTCAAGGTTACGTTGGCTATTCGGGGTCTTCTGTGATTCCATACCAATTGGGAAATTTTTTGATCTAGTTCTGTGAAAAATGCCAGTGGTAGTTTGATAGGGATTGCATTGAGTCTGTAGATTGCTTTGAGTAGTATAGTCATTTTCACAGTGTTGATTCTTCCAATCCAAGAACATGGTATATCGCTCCATCTGTTTGTATCCTCATTAATTTCTTTCATCAGTGTCTTATAATTTTCTTCATACCAGTCTTCTGTCTCCTTAGGTAGGTTTATTCCTAGGTATTTTATTCTTTTAGTTGCAATGGTAAATGGGAGTGTTTTCTTAATTTCACTTTCAGATTTTTCATCATTAGTGTACAGGAATGCAAGAGATTTCTGTGCATTAATTTTGTATCCTGCTACTTTACCAAATTCATTGAGTAGCTCTAGTAGTTATCTGGTAACATCTTTAGGATTCTCTATGTATAGTATAGTATCATGTCATCTGAAAACAGTCACAGCTCTATTTCTTCTTTTCTGATTTGGATTCCTTTTATTTCTTTTTCTTCTCTGATTGCTGTGGCTAAAACTTCCAAAACTATGTCAATAGTGGTGAGAGTGGGCAACCTTGTCCTGTTCCTGATCTTAGTGGAAATGGTTTCAGTTTTTCACCATTGAGGATGATGTTGGCTGTGCATTTGTCATATATGGCCTTTATTATGTGGAGGAAAGTTCCCTCTATGCCTACTTTCTGGAGGGTTTTTATCATAAATGGGTGTTGAATTTTGTCAAAAGCTTTCTCTGCATCTATTGAGATGATCATTTGGTTTTTCTCCTTCAATTTGTTAATATGGTGTATCACATTGATTGATTTGCGTATCTTGAAGAATCCTTGCATTCCTGGGATAAACCCCACTTGATCATGGTGTATGATCCTTTTAATGTGCTGTTGGACTCTGTTTGCTAGTATTTTGTTGAGGATTTTGGCATCTGTGTTCATCAGTGATATTGGCCTGTAGTTTTCTTTTTTTGTGACATCTTTGTCTGGTTTTGGTATCAGGGTGATGGTGGCCTCGTAGAATGAGTTTGGGAGTGTTCCTCCCTCTGCTATATTTTGGAAAAGTTTGAGAAGGATAGGTGTTAGCTCTTCTCTAAATGTTTGATAGAATTCGCCTGTGGATCCATATGGTCCTGGGCTTTTGTGCGTTGGAAGAGTTTTAATCACAGTTTCAATTTCAGTACTTGTGATTGGTCTGTTCATATTTTCTGTTTCTTCCTGGTTCAGTCTCGGAAGGTTGTGCATTTCTAAGAACTTGTCCATTTCCTCCAGGTTGTCCACTTTACTGGCATATAGTTGCTTGTAGTAATCTCTCATGATCCTTTGTATTTCTGCAGTGTCAGTTGTTACTTCTCCGTTTGCATTTCTAATTTTATCGATTTGAGTCTTCTCCCTTTTTTTCTTGATGAGTCTGGTTAATGGTTTATCAATTTTGTTTATCTCCTCAAAGAACCAGCTTTTAGTTTTATTGATCTTTGCTATCGTTTCCTTCATTTCTTTTTCATTTATTTCTGATCTGATCTTTATGATTTCTTTCCTTCTGCTAACTTTGGTGGTTTTTTGTTCTTCTTCCTCTCATTGCTTTAGGTGTAATGTTAGGTTGCCTATTTGAGATGTTTCTTGTTTCTTAAAGTAAGATTGTATTGCTATAAACTTCCCTCTTAGAACTGCTTTTGCTGCATCCCACAGGTTTTGGGCCGTCGTGTCTCCATTGTCATTTGTTTCTAGGTATTTTTTGATTTCCCCTTTGATTTCTTCAGTGATCACTTCGTTATTAAGTAGTGTATTGTGTAGCCTCCATGTGTTTGTATTTTTTACAGATCTTTTCCTGTAATTGATATCTAGTCTCATAGCGTTGTGGTCGGAAAAGATACTTGATACGATTTCAATTTTCTTAAATTTACCAAGGCTTGGCTTGTGACCCAAGATATGATCTATCCTGGAGAATGTTCCATGAGCACTTGAGAAAAGTGTGTATTCTGTTGTTTTGGGGTGGAATGTCCTATAAATATCCATTAAGTCCATCTTGTTTAATGTATCATTTAAAGCTTGTGTTTCCTTATTTATTTTCATTTTGGATGATCTGCCCATTGGTGAAAGTGGGGTGTTAAAGTCCCCTACTATGATTGTGTTGCTGTCGATTTCCCCTTTCATGGCTGTTAGTATTTGCCTTATGTATTGAGGTGCTCCTATGTTGGGTGCATAAATATTTACAATTGTTATACCTTCCTCTTGGATCGATCCCTTGATCATTATATAGTGTCCTTCTTTGTCTCTTGTAATAGTCTTTATTTTAAAGTCTATTTTGTCAGATATGAGAATTGCTACTCCAGCTTTCTTTTGATTTCCATTTGCATGGAATATCTTTTTCCATCCCCTCACTTTCAGTCTGTATGTGTCTCTAAGTCTGAAGTGGGTCTCTTGTAGACAGCGTATATATGGGTCTTGCTTTTGTATCCATTCAGCCACTCTATGTCTTTTGGTGGGAGCATCTAATCCATTTACATTTAAGGTAACTATTGATATGTATGTTCCTATTCCCATTTTCTTAAATGTTTTGGGTTTGTTATTGTAGGTGTTTTCCTTCTCTTGTATTTCTCGCCTAGAGAAGTTCCTTTAGCATCTGTTGTAAAGCTGGTTTGGTGGTGCTGAACTCTCTCAGCTTTTGCTTGTCTGTAAAGGTTTTAATTTCTCCATCAAATCTGAATGAGATCCTTGCTGGGTAGAGTAATCTTGGCTGTAGGTTTTTCTCCTTCATGACTTTAAGTATATCCTGCCACTCCCTTCTGGCTTGCAGAGTTTCTGCTGAAAGATCAGCTGTTAACCTTATGGGGATTCCCTTGTGTGTTATTTGTTGTTTTTCCCTTGCTGCTTTTAATATGTTTTCTTTATATTTAATTTTTGATAGTTTGATTAATATGTGTCTTGGCGTGTTTCTCCTTGGATTTCTCCTGTATGGGGCTCTCTGTGCTTCCAGGACTTGATTAACTATTTCCTTTCCCATATTAGGGAAGTTTTCAACTATAATCTCTTCAAATATTTTCTCAGTCCCTTTCTTTTTCTCTTCTTCTTCTGGGACCCCTATAATTCGAATGTTGGTGCGTTTAATGTTGTCCCAGAGGTCTCTGAGACTGTCCTCAGTTCTTTTCATTCTTTGTTCTTTATTCTGCTCTGCAGTAGCTATTTCCACTATTTTATCTTCCAGGTCACTTATCCGTTCTTCTGCCTCAGTTATTCTGCTATTGATCCCATCTAGAGTATTTTTAATTTCATTTATTGTGTTTTTCATCGTTGCTTGGTTCCTCTTTAGTTCTTCTACATCCTTGTTAAATGTTTCTTGCATTTTGTCTATTCTATTTCCAAGATTTTGGATCATCTTTACTATCATTATTCTGAATTCTTTTTCAGGTAGACTGCCTATTTCCTCTTCATTTGTTAGGTCTGGTGTGTTTTGACCCTGCTCCTTCACCTGCTGTGTGTTTTTGGTCTTCTCATTTGGTTTATCTTACTGTGTTTGGGGTCTCCTTTTCACAGGCTGCACGTTCGTAATTCCCGTTGTTTTTGGTATCTGTCCCCAGTGGCTAAGGTTGCTTCAGTGGGTTGTGTAGGCTTCCTGGTGGAGGGGACTAGTGCCTGTGTTCTGGTGGATGAGGTTGGATCTTGTCTTTCTGGTGGGCAAGTCCACGTCTGGTGGTGTGTTTTGGGGTGTCTGTGGCCTTATTATGATTTTAGGCAGCCTCTCTGCTAATGGATGGGGCCGTGTTCCTGTCTTGCTAGTTGTTTGGCATAGTGTGTCCAGCACTGTAGCTTGCTGGTCGTTGAGTGAAGCTGGGTCTTGATGTTGAGATGGAGATCTCTGAGAGATTTTTGCCGTTTGGTATTATGTGGAGCTGGGAGGTCTCTTGTGGACCAGTGTCCTGAAGTTGGCCCTCCCACCTCAGAGGCACAGCCCTGATGCCTGGCTGGAGCACCAAGAGCCTTTCATCCACACAGCTCAGAATACAAGGGAGAAAAAAATAGAAAGAAAGAAAGAAAGAGGATAAAATAAAATAAAATAAAGCTATTATAATAAAAAATAAGAAAAAAAATTATTCAGAGTAAATATTCAGAAAAAATTTTTTTTAATTTTTAAAAATAGATTTATTAATTTTTTATAATAAAAAATAAGAAAAAAATTATTAAGAAAAAATTTTTTTAATTTTTTAAAATAAAAAATATGGAAAAACTTATTAAAATTTTTTTAATTTCTAAAAATAGAAAATAAGGATAAAATTATTAAGAAAACATATATTAGGAAAACACAATTTTTTTAAGTAAAAAAAAAAAAATACGGACGGACATAACCCTAGGACTAATGGTGAAAGCAAAGCTATACACACAAAATCTCACCCAGAAGCATACACAGATACACTCACAAAAAAAGGAAAAGGGGAAAAAATAATATATCCTGCTCCCAAAGTCCAGCTCTTGAATTTGGGATGATTCGTTGTCTATTCAGGTATTCAACAGATGCAGGCACATCAGGTTGTTTGTGGAGCGTTAATCCGCTGCTTCTGAGGCTGCTGGGAATGATTTCCCTTTCTCTTCTTTGTTCGTACAGCTCCCAGGGTTCAGCTTTGGATTTGGCCCCGCCTCTGCATGTAGGTCGCCTGAGGGCGTCCGTTCCCCGCCCAGACAGAACGGGGTTAAAGGAGCAGCTGCTTCGGGGGCTGTGCCTCACTCAGGCCGTGGGGAGGGAGGGGTACGGATGCGGGGCGAGCCTGCGGCGGCAGAGGCTGGTGTGACGTTGCAGCAGCCTGAGGCGCGCCGTGCATTCTCCCGGGGAAGTTGTCCCCGGATCACGGGAGCCTGGCAGTGGCGAGCTGCACCCGCTCCCGGGAGGGGCGGTGTGGGGAGTGACCTGTGCTTGCACACCGGCTTCTTGGTAGCGGCAGCAGCAGCCTTAGCGTCTCCTGCCCGTCTCTGGGGTCCGCGCTGATAACCGCGGCTCGCGCCTGTCTCTGGGGTCCGCGCTGTTAGCCGCGGCTCGCGCCCGTCTCTGGAGTTCGTTTAGGCGGCGCTCTGAATCCCCTCTCCTTGCGCGCCGCGAAACAAAGAGGCAAGAAAAAGTCTCTTGCCTCTTCGGCAGCTGCAGACTATTTCCCGGACTCCCTCCCGGCTAGCACCGAAGCCCGAGCCTCAGCTCCCAGCCCCCGCCCGCCCCGGCGGCCGAGCAGACAAGCCTCTCGGGCTGGTGAGTGCTACTCAGCACCGATCCTCCATGCGGGAATCTCTCCGCTTTGCCCTCCGCACCCCTGTGGCTGCGCTCTCCTCCGTGGCTCCGAAGCTCCCCCCTCTGCCACCCGCAGTCTCTGCCCACGAAGGGGCTCCTAGTGTGTGGACACCTTTCCTCCTTCACGGCTCCCTCCCACTGGTGCAGGTCCCGTCCCTATTCTTTTGTCTCTATTATTTCTTTTTTCTTTTACCCTACCCAAGTACGTGGGGATTTTCTTGCCTTTTGGGAGGTCTGACGTCTTCTGCCAGCGTTCACTGGGTGTTCTGTAGGAGCAGTTCCACGTGTAGAGGTATTTCTACTGTATCTGTGGGAAGGAAGGTGATCTCCGCGTCTTACTCTTCCGCCATCTTGCCCCTACCTCTCCATAACTCTTTTTGAATTATGGTTTTCTCAGGGTATACGCCCAGTAGTAGGATTGCTGAGTCGTATGGTAGTTCTAGTTTTAGATTTTTAAGGAACCTCCCTACAGTTCTCTATAGTGGCTGTATCAATTTACATTCCCACCAACAGTGTATGAGGGTTCCATTTTCTCCACACCCTCTCCAGCATTTATTGTTTGTAGATGTTTTGATGATGGCCATTCTAACCGGTGTGAGATGATATCACACTGTAGTTTTGATTTGCATTTCTCTAATGATTAGTGATGTTGAGCATTCTTTCATGTGTTTGTTGGCAATCTGTATATCTTCTTTGGAGAAATGTCTATTTAGGTCTTCTGCCCGTTTTTGGATTGGGTTGTTTGTTTTTTTCAAATTGAGCTGCATGAGCTGCTGGTAAATTTTGGAGATTAATCCTTTGTCAGTTGCTTCCTTTGCAAATATTTTCTCCCATTCTGAGGGTTTTCTTTTGGTCTTGTTTATGGTTTCCTTTGCTGTGCAAAAGCTTTTAAGTTTCATTAGGTCCCATTTGTTTATTTTTGTTTTTATTTCCATTTCTCTAGGAGCTGGGTCAAAAAGGATCTTGCTATGACTTATGTCATACAGTGTTCTGCCTATGTTTTCCTCTAAGAGTCTGAGAGTGTCTGGCCTTACATTTAGGTCTTTAATCCATTTTGAGTTTATTTTTGTGTATGGTGTTAAGGAGTGTTCTAATTTCATCCTTTTACATGTAGCTGTCCAGTTTTCCCAGCACCACTTATTGAAGAGGCGTCTTTTCTCAATTTTATATTCTTGCCTCCTTTATCAAAACTAATGTGACCATATGTACATGGGTTTATCTCTGGGCTTTCTATCCTGTTCCATTGATCTATACTTCTGTTTTTGTGCCAGTACCATACTGTCTTGATTACTGTAGCTTTGGAGTATAGTCTGAAGTCTGGGAGCCTGATTCCTCCAGCACCGTTTTCCTTTCTCAAGGTTACGTTGGCTATTCGGGGTCTTCTGTGATTCCATACCAATTGGGAAATTTTTTGATCTAGTTCTGTGAAAAATGCCAGTGGTAGTTTGATAGGGATTGCATTGAGTCTGTAGATTGCTTTGAGTAGTATAGTCATTTTCACAGTGTTGATTCTTCCAATCCAAGAACATGGTATATCGCTCCATCTGTTTGTATCCTCATTAATTTCTTTCATCAGTGTCTTATAATTTTCTTCATACCAGTCTTCTGTCTCCTTAGGTAGGTTTATTCCTAGGTATTTTATTCTTTTAGTTGCAATGGTAAATGGGAGTGTTTTCTTAATTTCACTTTCAGATTTTTCATCATTAGTGTACAGGAATGCAAGAGATTTCTGTGCATTAATTTTGTATCCTGCTACTTTACCAAATTCATTGAGTAGCTCTAGTAGTTATCTGGTAACATCTTTAGGATTCTCTATGTATAGTATAGTATCATGTCATCTGAAAACAGTCACAGCTCTATTTCTTCTTTTCTGATTTGGATTCCTTTTATTTCTTTTTCTTCTCTGATTGCTGTGGCTAAAACTTCCAAAACTATGTCAATAGTGGTGAGAGTGGGCAACCTTGTCCTGTTCCTGATCTTAGTGGAAATGGTTTCAGTTTTTCACCATTGAGGATGATGTTGGCTGTGCATTTGTCATATATGGCCTTTATTATGTGGAGGAAAGTTCCCTCTATGCCTACTTTCTGGAGGGTTTTTATCATAAATGGGTGTTGAATTTTGTCAAAAGCTTTCTCTGCATCTATTGAGATGATCATTTGGTTTTTCTCCTTCAATTTGTTAATATGGTGTATCACATTGATTGATTTGCGTATCTTGAAGAATCCTTGCATTCCTGGGATAAACCCCACTTGATCATGGTGTATGATCCTTTTAATGTGCTGTTGGACTCTGTTTGCTAGTATTTTGTTGAGGATTTTGGCATCTGTGTTCATCAGTGATATTGGCCTGTAGTTTTCTTTTTTTGTGACATCTTTGTCTGGTTTTGGTATCAGGGTGATGGTGGCCTCGTAGAATGAGTTTGGGAGTGTTCCTCCCTCTGCTATATTTTGGAAAAGTTTGAGAAGGATAGGTGTTAGCTCTTCTCTAAATGTTTGATAGAATTCGCCTGTGGATCCATATGGTCCTGGGCTTTTGTGCGTTGGAAGAGTTTTAATCACAGTTTCAATTTCAGTACTTGTGATTGGTCTGTTCATATTTTCTGTTTCTTCCTGGTTCAGTCTCGGAAGGTTGTGCATTTCTAAGAACTTGTCCATTTCCTCCAGGTTGTCCACTTTACTGGCATATAGTTGCTTGTAGTAATCTCTCATGATCCTTTGTATTTCTGCAGTGTCAGTTGTTACTTCTCCGTTTGCATTTCTAATTTTATCGATTTGAGTCTTCTCCCTTTTTTTCTTGATGAGTCTGGTTAATGGTTTATCAATTTTGTTTATCTCCTCAAAGAACCAGCTTTTAGTTTTATTGATCTTTGCTATCGTTTCCTTCATTTCTTTTTCATTTATTTCTGATCTGATCTTTATGATTTCTTTCCTTCTGCTAACTTTGGTGGTTTTTTGTTCTTCTTCCTCTCATTGCTTTAGGTGTAATGTTAGGTTGCCTATTTGAGATGTTTCTTGTTTCTTAAAGTAAGATTGTATTGCTATAAACTTCCCTCTTAGAACTGCTTTTGCTGCATCCCACAGGTTTTGGGCCGTCGTGTCTCCATTGTCATTTGTTTCTAGGTATTTTTTGATTTCCCCTTTGATTTCTTCAGTGATCACTTCGTTATTAAGTAGTGTATTGTGTAGCCTCCATGTGTTTGTATTTTTTACAGATCTTTTCCTGTAATTGATATCTAGTCTCATAGCGTTGTGGTCGGAAAAGATACTTGATACGATTTCAATTTTCTTAAATTTACCAAGGCTTGGCTTGTGACCCAAGATATGATCTATCCTGGAGAATGTTCCATGAGCACTTGAGAAAAGTGTGTATTCTGTTGTTTTGGGGTGGAATGTCCTATAAATATCCATTAAGTCCATCTTGTTTAATGTATCATTTAAAGCTTGTGTTTCCTTATTTATTTTCATTTTGGATGATCTGCCCATTGGTGAAAGTGGGGTGTTAAAGTCCCCTACTATGATTGTGTTGCTGTCGATTTCCCCTTTCATGGCTGTTAGTATTTGCCTTATGTATTGAGGTGCTCCTATGTTGGGTGCATAAATATTTACAATTGTTATACCTTCCTCTTGGATCGATCCCTTGATCATTATATAGTGTCCTTCTTTGTCTCTTGTAATAGTCTTTATTTTAAAGTCTATTTTGTCAGATATGAGAATTGCTACTCCAGCTTTCTTTTGATTTCCATTTGCATGGAATATCTTTTTCCATCCCCTCACTTTCAGTCTGTATGTGTCTCTAAGTCTGAAGTGGGTCTCTTGTAGACAGCGTATATATGGGTCTTGCTTTTGTATCCATTCAGCCACTCTATGTCTTTTGGTGGGAGCATCTAATCCATTTACATTTAAGGTAACTATTGATATGTATGTTCCTATTCCCATTTTCTTAAATGTTTTGGGTTTGTTATTGTAGGTGTTTTCCTTCTCTTGTATTTCTCGCCTAGAGAAGTTCCTTTAGCATCTGTTGTAAAGCTGGTTTGGTGGTGCTGAACTCTCTCAGCTTTTGCTTGTCTGTAAAGGTTTTAATTTCTCCATCAAATCTGAATGAGATCCTTGCTGGGTAGAGTAATCTTGGCTGTAGGTTTTTCTCCTTCATGACTTTAAGTATATCCTGCCACTCCCTTCTGGCTTGCAGAGTTTCTGCTGAAAGATCAGCTGTTAACCTTATGGGGATTCCCTTGTGTGTTATTTGTTGTTTTTCCCTTGCTGCTTTTAATATGTTTTCTTTATATTTAATTTTTGATAGTTTGATTAATATGTGTCTTGGCGTGTTTCTCCTTGGATTTCTCCTGTATGGGGCTCTCTGTGCTTCCAGGACTTGATTAACTATTTCCTTTCCCATATTAGGGAAGTTTTCAACTATAATCTCTTCAAATATTTTCTCAGTCCCTTTCTTTTTCTCTTCTTCTTCTGGGACCCCTATAATTCGAATGTTGGTGCGTTTAATGTTGTCCCAGAGGTCTCTGAGACTGTCCTCAGTTCTTTTCATTCTTTGTTCTTTATTCTGCTCTGCAGTAGCTATTTCCACTATTTTATCTTCCAGGTCACTTATCCGTTCTTCTGCCTCAGTTATTCTGCTATTGATCCCATCTAGAGTATTTTTAATTTCATTTATTGTGTTTTTCATCGTTGCTTGGTTCCTCTTTAGTTCTTCTACATCCTTGTTAAATGTTTCTTGCATTTTGTCTATTCTATTTCCAAGATTTTGGATCATCTTTACTATCATTATTCTGAATTCTTCTTCAGGTAGACTGCCTATTTCCTCTTCATTTGTTAGGTCTGGTGTGTTTTGACCCTGCTCCTTCACCTGCTGTGTGTTTTTGGTCTTCTCATTTGGTTTATCTTACTGTGTTTGGGGTCTCCTTTTCACAGGCTGCACGTTCGTAATTCCCGTTGTTTTTGGTATCTGTCCCCAGTGGCTAAGGTTGCTTCAGTGGGTTGTGTAGGCTTCCTGGTGGAGGGGACTAGTGCCTGTGTTCTGGTGGATGAGGTTGGATCTTGTCTTTCTGGTGGGCAAGTCCACGTCTGGTGGTGTGTTTTGGGGTGTCTGTGGCCTTATTATGATTTTAGGCAGCCTCTCTGCTAATGGATGGGGCCGTGTTCCTGTCTTGCTAGTTGTTTGGCATAGTGTGTCCAGCACTGTAGCTTGCTGGTCGTTGAGTGAAGCTGGGTCTTGATGTTGAGATGGAGATCTCTGAGAGATTTTTGCCGTTTGGTATTATGTGGAGCTGGGAGGTCTCTTGTGGACCAGTGTCCTGAAGTTGGCCCTCCCACCTCAGAGGCACAGCCCTGATGCCTGGCTGGAGCACCAAGAGCCTTTCATCCACACAGCTCAGAATACAAGGGAGAAAAAAATAGAAAGAAAGAAAGAAAGAGGATAAAATAAAATAAAATAAAGCTATTATAATAAAAAATAAGAAAAAAAATTATTCAGAGTAAATATTCAGAAATTTTTTTTTAATTTGTAAAAATAGATTTATTAATTTTTTATAATAAAAAATAAGAAAAAAATTATTAAGGAAAAATTTTTTAATTTTTTAAAATAAAAAATATGGAAAAACTTATTAAAATGTTTTTAATTTCTAAAAATAGAAAATAAGGATAAAATTATTAAGAAAACATATATTAGGAAAACACAATTTTTTTAAGTAAAAAAAAAAAATACGGACGGACATAACCCTAGGACTAATGGTGAAAGCAAAGCTATACACACAAAATCTCACCCAGAAGCATACACAGATACACTCACAAAAAAAGGAAAAGGGGAAAAAATAATATATCCTGCTCCCAAAGTCCAGCTCTTGAATTTGGGATGATTCGTTGTCTATTCAGGTATTCAACAGATGCAGGCACATCAGGTTGTTTGTGGAGCGTTAATCCGCTGCTTCTGAGGCTGCTGGGAATGATTTCCCTTTCTCTCCTTTGTTCGTACAGCTCCCAGGGTTCAGCTTTGGATTTGGCCCCGCCTCTGCATGTAGGTCGCCTGAGGGCGTCCGTTCCCCGCCCAGACAGAACGGGGTTAAAGGAGCAGCTGCTTCGGGGGCTGTGCCTCACTCAGGCCGTGGGGAGGGAGGGGTACGGATGCGGGGCGAGCCTGCGGCGGCAGAGGCTGGTGTGACGTTGCAGCAGCCTGAGGCGCGCCGTGCATTCTCCCGGGGAAGTTGTCCCCGGATCACGGGAGCCTGGCAGTGGCGAGCTGCACCCGCTCCCGGGAGGGGCGGTGTGGGGAGTGACCTGTGCTTGCACACCGGCTTCTTGGTAGCGGCAGCAGCAGCCTTAGCGTCTCCTGCCCGTCTCTGGGGTCCGCGCTGATAACCGCGGCTCGCGCCTGTCTCTGGGGTCCGCGCTGTTAGCCGCGGCTCGCGCCCGTCTCTGGAGTTCGTTTAGGCGGCGCTCTGAATCCCCTCTCCTTGCGCACCGCGAAACAAAGAGGCAAGAAAAAGTCTCTTGCCTCTTCGGCAGCTGCAGACTATTTCCCGGACTCCCTCCCGGCTAGCACCGAAGCCCGAGCCTCAGCTCCCAGCCCCCGCCCGCCCCGGCGGCCGAGCAGACAAGCCTCTCGGGCTGGTGAGTGCTACTCAGCACCGATCCTCCATGCGGGAATCTCTCCACTTTGCCCTCCGCACCCCTGTGGCTGCGCTCTCCTCCGTGGCTCCGAAGCTCCCCCCTCTGCCACCCGCAGTCTCTGCCCACGAAGGGGCTCCTAGTGTGTGGACACCTTTCCTCCTTCACGGCTCCCTCCCACTGGTGCAGGTCCCGTCCCTATTCTTTTGTCTCTATTATTTCTTTTTTCTTTTACCCTACCCAAGTACGTGGGGATTTTCTTGCCTTTTGGGAGGTCTGACGTCTTCTGCCAGCGTTCACTGGGTGTTCTGTAGGAGCAGTTCCACGTGTAGAGGTATTTCTACTGTATCTGTGGGAAGGAAGGTGATCTCCGCGTCTTACTCTTCCGCCATCTTGCCCTTACCTCTCCATAACTCTTTTTGAATTATGGTTTTCTCAGGGTATACGCCCAGTAGTAGGATTGCTGAGTCGTATGGTAGTTCTAGTTTTAGATTTTTAAGGAACCTCCCTACAGTTCTCTATAGTGGCTGTATCAATTTACATTCCCACCAACAGTGTATGAGGGTTCCATTTTCTCCACACCCTCTCCAGCATTTATTGTTTGTAGATGTTTTGATGATGGCCATTCTAACCGGTGTGAGATGATATCACACTGTAGTTTTGATTTGCATTTCTCTAATGATTAGTGATGTTGAGCATTCTTTCATGTGTTTGTTGGCAATCTGTATATCTTCTTTGGAGAAATGTCTATTTAGGTCTTCTGCCCGTTTTTGGATTGGGTTGTTTGTTTTTTTCAAATTGAGCTGCATGAGCTGCTGGTAAATTTTGGAGATTAATCCTTTGTCAGTTGCTTCCTTTGCAAATATTTTCTCCCATTCTGAGGGTTTTCTTTTGGTCTTGTTTATGGTTTCCTTTGCTGTGCAAAAGCTTTTAAGTTTCATTAGGTCCCATTTGTTTATTTTTGTTTTTATTTCCATTTCTCTAGGAGCTGGGTCAAAAAGGATCTTGCTATGACTTATGTCATACAGTGTTCTGCCTATGTTTTCCTCTAAGAGTCTGAGAGTGTCTGGCCTTACATTTAGGTCTTTAATCCATTTTGAGTTTATTTTTGTGTATGGTGTTAAGGAGTGTTCTAATTTCATCCTTTTACATGTAGCTGTCCAGTTTTCCCAGCACCACTTATTGAAGAGGCGTCTTTTCTCAATTTTATATTCTTGCCTCCTTTATCAAAACTAATGTGACCATATGTACATGGGTTTATCTCTGGGCTTTCTATCCTGTTCCATTGATCTATACTTCTGTTTTTGTGCCAGTACCATACTGTCTTGATTACTGTAGCTTTGGAGTATAGTCTGAAGTCTGGGAGCCTGATTCCTCCAGCACCGTTTTCCTTTCTCAAGGTTACGTTGGCTATTCGGGGTCTTCTGTGATTCCATACCAATTGGGAAATTTTTTGATCTAGTTCTGTGAAAAATGCCAGTGGTAGTTTGATAGGGATTGCATTGAGTCTGTAGATTGCTTTGAGTAGTATAGTCATTTTCACAGTGTTGATTCTTCCAATCCAAGAACATGGTATATCGCTCCATCTGTTTGTATCCTCATTAATTTCTTTCATCAGTGTCTTATAATTTTCTTCATACCAGTCTTCTGTCTCCTTAGGTAGGTTTATTCCTAGGTATTTTATTCTTTTAGTTGCAATGGTAAATGGGAGTGTTTTCTTAATTTCACTTTCAGATTTTTCATCATTAGTGTACAGGAATGCAAGAGATTTCTGTGCATTAATTTTGTATCCTGCTACTTTACCAAATTCATTGAGTAGCTCTAGTAGTTATCTGGTAACATCTTTAGGATTCTCTATGTATAGTATAGTATCATGTCATCTGAAAACAGTCACAGCTCTATTTCTTCTTTTCTGATTTGGATTCCTTTTATTTCTTTTTCTTCTCTGATTGCTGTGGCTAAAACTTCCAAAACCATGTCAATAGTGGTGAGAGTGGGCAACCTTGTCCTGTTCCTGATCTTAGTGGAAATGGTTTCAGTTTTTCACCATTGAGGATGATGTTGGCTGTGCATTTGTCATATATGGCCTTTATTATGTGGAGGAAAGTTCCCTCTATGCCTACTTTCTGGAGGGTTTTTATCATAAATGGGTGTTGAATTTTGTCAAAAGCTTTCTCTGCATCTATTGAGATGATCATTTGGTTTTTCTCCTTCAATTTGTTAATATGGTGTATCACATTGATTGATTTGCGTATCTTGAAGAATCCTTGCATTCCTGGGATAAACCCCACTTGATCATGGTGTATGATCCTTTTAATGTGCTGTTGGACTCTGTTTGCTAGTATTTTGTTGAGGATTTTGGCATCTGTGTTCATCAGTGATATTGGCCTGTAGTTTTCTTTTTTTGTGACATCTTTGTCTGGTTTTGGTATCAGGGTGATGGTGGCCTCGTAGAATGAGTTTGGGAGTGTTCCTCCCTCTGCTATATTTTGGAAAAGTTTGAGAAGGATAGGTGTTAGCTCTTCTCTAAATGTTTGATAGAATTCGCCTGTGGATCCATATGGTCCTGGGCTTTTGTGCGTTGGAAGAGTTTTAATCACAGTTTCAATTTCAGTACTTGTGATTGGTCTGTTCATATTTTCTGTTTCTTCCTGGTTCAGTCTCGGAAGGTTGTGCATTTCTAAGAACTTGTCCATTTCCTCCAGGTTGTCCACTTTACTGGCATATAGTTGCTTGTAGTAATCTCTCATGATCCTTTGTATTTCTGCAGTGTCAGTTGTTACTTCTCCGTTTGCATTTCTAATTTTATCGATTTGAGTCTTCTCCCTTTTTTTCTTGATGAGTCTGGTTAATGGTTTATCAATTTTGTTTATCTCCTCAAAGAACCAGCTTTTAGTTTTATTGATCTTTGCTATCGTTTCCTTCATTTCTTTTTCATTTATTTCTGATCTGATCTTTATGATTTCTTTCCTTCTGCTAACTTTGGTGGTTTTTTGTTCTTCTTCCTCTCATTGCTTTAGGTGTAATGTTAGGTTGCCTATTTGAGATGTTTCTTGTTTCTTAAAGTAAGATTGTATTGCTATAAACTTCCCTCTTAGAACTGCTTTTGCTGCATCCCACAGGTTTTGGGCCGTCGTGTCTCCATTGTCATTTGTTTCTAGGTATTTTTTGATTTCCCCTTTGATTTCTTCAGTGATCACTTCGTTATTAAGTAGTGTATTGTGTAGCCTCCATGTGTTTGTATTTTTTACAGATCTTTTCCTGTAATTGATATCTAGTCTCATAGCGTTGTGGTCGGAAAAGATACTTGATACGATTTCAATTTTCTTAAATTTACCAAGGCTTGGCTTGTGACCCAAGATATGATCTATCCTGGAGAATGTTCCATGAGCACTTGAGAAAAGTGTGTATTCTGTTGTTTTGGGGTGGAATGTCCTATAAATATCCATTAAGTCCATCTTGTTTAATGTATCATTTAAAGCTTGTGTTTCCTTATTTATTTTCATTTTGGATGATCTGCCCATTGGTGAAAGTGGGGTGTTAAAGTCCCCTACTATGATTGTGTTGCTGTCGATTTCCCCTTTTATGGCTGTTAGTATTTGCCTTATGTATTGAGGTGCTCCTATGTTGGGTGCATAAATATTTACAATTGTTATACCTTCCTCTTGGATCGATCCCTTGATCATTATATAGTGTCCTTCTTTGTCTCTTGTAATAGTCTTTATTTTAAAGTCTATTTTGTCAGATATGAGAATTGCTACTCCAGCTTTCTTTTGATTTCCATTTGCATGGAATATCTTTTTCCATCCCCTCACTTTCAGTCTGTATGTGTCTCTAAGTCTGAAGTGGGTCTCTTGTAGACAGCGTATATATGGGTCTTGCTTTTGTATCCATTCAGCCACTCTATGTCTTTTGGTGGGAGCATCTAATCCATTTACATTTAAGGTAACTATTGATATGTATGTTCCTATTCCCATTTTCTTAAATGTTTTGGGTTTGTTATTGTAGGTGTTTTCCTTCTCTTGTATTTCTCGCCTAGAGAAGTTCCTTTAGCATCTGTTGTAAAGCTGGTTTGGTGGTGCTGAACTCTCTCAGCTTTTGCTTGTCTGTAAAGGTTTTAATTTCTCCATCAAATCTGAATGAGATCCTTGCTGGGTAGAGTAATCTTGGCTGTAGGTTTTTCTCCTTCATGACTTTAAGTATATCCTGCCACTCCCTTCTGGCTTGCAGAGTTTCTGCTGAAAGATCAGCTGTTAACCTTATGGGGATTCCCTTGTGTGTTATTTGTTGTTTTTCCCTTGCTGCTTTTAATATGTTTTCTTTATATTTAATTTTTGATAGTTTGATTAATATGTGTCTTGGCGTGTTTCTCCTTGGATTTCTCCTGTATGGGGCTCTCTGTGCTTCCAGGACTTGATTAACTATTTCCTTTCCCATATTAGGGAAGTTTTCAACTATAATCTCTTCAAATATTTTCTCAGTCCCTTTCTTTTTCTCTTCTTCTTCTGGGACCCCTATAATTCGAATGTTGGTGCGTTTAATGTTGTCCCAGAGGTCTCTGAGACTGTCCTCAGTTCTTTTCATTCTTTGTTCTTTATTCTGCTCTGCAGTAGCTATTTCCACTATTTTATCTTCCAGGTCACTTATCCGTTCTTCTGCCTCAGTTATTCTGCTATTGATCCCATCTAGAGTATTTTTAATTTCATTTATTGTGTTTTTCATCGTTGCTTGGTTCCTCTTTAGTTCTTCTACATCCTTGTTAAATGTTTCTTGCATTTTGTCTATTCTATTTCCAAGATTTTGGATCATCTTTACTATCATTATTCTGAATTCTTCTTCAGGTAGACTGCCTATTTCCTCTTCATTTGTTAGGTCTGGTGTGTTTTGACCCTGCTCCTTCACCTGCTGTGTGTTTTTGGTCTTCTCATTTGGTTTATCTTACTGTGTTTGGGGTCTCCTTTTCACAGGCTGCACGTTCGTAATTCCCGTTGTTTTTGGTATCTGTCCCCAGTGGCTAAGGTTGCTTCAGTGGGTTGTGTAGGCTTCCTGGTGGAGGGGACTAGTGCCTGTGTTCTGGTGGATGAGGTTGGATCTTGTCTTTCTGGTGGGCAAGTCCACGTCTGGTGGTGTGTTTTGGGGTGTCTGTGGCCTTATTATGATTTTAGGCAGCCTCTCTGCTAATGGATGGGGCCGTGTTCCTGTCTTGCTAGTTGTTTGGCATAGTGTGTCCAGCACTGTAGCTTGCTGGTCGTTGAGTGAAGCTGGGTCTTGATGTTGAGATGGAGATCTCTGAGAGATTTTTGCCGTTTGGTATTATGTGGAGCTGGGAGGTCTCTTGTGGACCAGTGTCCTGAAGTTGGCCCTCCCACCTCAGAGGCACAGCCCTGATGCCTGGCTGGAGCACCAAGAGCCTTTCATCCACACAGCTCAGAATACAAGGGAGAAAAAAATAGAAAGAAAGAAAGAAAGAGGATAAAATAAAATAAAATAAAGCTATTATAATAAAAAATAAGAAAAAAAATTATTCAGAGTAAATATTCAGAAATTTTTTTTTAATTTGTAAAAATAGATTTATTAATTTTTTATAATAAAAAATAAGAAAAAAATTATTAAGGAAAAATTTTTTAATTTTTTAAAATAAAAAATATGGAAAAACTTATTAAAATGTTTTTAATTTCTAAAAATAGAAAATAAGGATAAAATTATTAAGAAAACATATATTAGGAAAACACAATTTTTTTAAGTAAAAAAAAAAAATACGGACGGACATAACCCTAGGACTAATGGTGAAAGCAAAGCTATACACACAAAATCTCACCCAGAAGCATACACAGATACACTCACAAAAAAAGGAAAAGGGGAAAAAATAATATATCCTGCTCCCAAAGTCCAGCTCTTGAATTTGGGATGATTCGTTGTCTATTCAGGTATTCAACAGATGCAGGCACATCAGGTTGTTTGTGGAGCGTTAATCCGCTGCTTCTGAGGCTGCTGGGAATGATTTCCCTTTCTCTCCTTTGTTCGTACAGCTCCCAGGGTTCAGCTTTGGATTTGGCCCCGCCTCTGCATGTAGGTCGCCTGAGGGCGTCCGTTCCCCGCCCAGACAGAACGGGGTTAAAGGAGCAGCTGCTTCGGGGGCTGTGGCTCACTCAGGCCGTGGGGAGGGAGGGGTACGGATGCGGGGCGAGCCTGCGGCGGCAGAGGCTGGTGTGACGTTGCAGCAGCCTGAGGCGCGCCGTGCATTCTCCCGGGGAAGTTGTCCCCGGATCACGGGAGCCTGGCAGTGGCGAGCTGCACCCGCTCCCGGGAGGGGCGGTGTGGGGAGTGACCTGTGCTTGCACACCGGCTTCTTGGTAGCGGCAGCAGCAGCCTTAGCGTCTCCTGCCCGTCTCTGGGGTCCGCGCTGATAACCGCGGCTCGCGCCTGTCTCTGGGGTCCGCGCTGTTAGCCGCGGCTCGCGCCCGTCTCTGGAGTTCGTTTAGGCGGCGCTCTGAATCCCCTCTCCTTGCGCGCCGCGAAACAAAGAGGCAAGAAAAAGTCTCTTGCCTCTTCGGCAGCTGCAGACTATTTCCCGGACTCCCTCCCGGCTAGCACCGAAGCCCGAGCCTCAGCTCCCAGCCCCCGCCCGCCCCGGCGGCCGAGCAGACAAGCCTCTCGGGCTGGTGAGTGCTACTCAGCACCGATCCTCCATGCGGGAATCTCTCCGCTTTGCCCTCCGCACCCCTGTGGCTGCGCTCTCCTCCGTGGCTCCGAAGCTCCCCCCTCTGCCACCCGCAGTCTCTGCCCACGAAGGGGCTCCTAGTGTGTGGACACCTTTCCTCCTTCACGGCTCCCTCCCACTGGTGCAGGTCCCGTCCCTATTCTTTTGTCTCTATTATTTCTTTTTTCTTTTACCCTACCTAAGTACGTGGGGATTTTCTTGCCTTTTGGGAGGTCTGACGTCTTCTGCCAGCGTTCACTGGGTGTTCTGTAGGAGCAGTTCCACGTGTAGAGGTATTTCTACTGTATCTGTGGGAAGGAAGGTGATCTCCGCGTCTTACTCTTCCGCCATCTTGCCCCTACCTCTCCATAACTCTTTTTGAATTATGGTTTTCTCAGGGTATACGCCCAGTAGTAGGATTGCTGAGTCGTATGGTAGTTCTAGTTTTAGATTTTTAAGGAACCTCCCTACAGTTCTCTATAGTGGCTGTATCAATTTACATTCCCACCAACAGTGTATGAGGGTTCCATTTTCTCCACACCCTCTCCAGCATTTATTGTTTGTAGATGTTTTGATGATGGCCATTCTAACCGGTGTGAGATGATATCACACTGTAGTTTTGATTTGCATTTCTCTAATGATTAGTGATGTTGAGCATTCTTTCATGTGTTTGTTGGCAATCTGTATATCTTCTTTGGAGAAATGTCTATTTAGGTCTTCTGCCCGTTTTTGGATTGGGTTGTTTGTTTTTTTCAAATTGAGCTGCATGAGCTGCTGGTAAATTTTGGAGATTAATCCTTTGTCAGTTGCTTCCTTTGCAAATATTTTCTCCCATTCTGAGGGTTTTCTTTTGGTCTTGTTTATGGTTTCCTTTGCTGTGCAAAAGCTTTTAAGTTTCATTAGGTCCCATTTGTTTATTTTTGTTTTTATTTCCATTTCTCTAGGAGCTGGGTCAAAAAGGATCTTGCTATGACTTATGTCATACAGTGTTCTGCCTATGTTTTCCTCTAAGAGTCTGAGAGTGTCTGGCCTTACATTTAGGTCTTTAATCCATTTTGAGTTTATTTTTGTGTATGGTGTTAAGGAGTGTTCTAATTTCATCCTTTTACATGTAGCTGTCCAGTTTTCCCAGCACCACTTATTGAAGAGGCGTCTTTTCTCAATTTTATATTCTTGCCTCCTTTATCAAAACTAATGTGACCATATGTACATGGGTTTATCTCTGGGCTTTCTATCCTGTTCCATTGATCTATACTTCTGTTTTTGTGCCAGTACCATACTGTCTTGATTACTGTAGCTTTGGAGTATAGTCTGAAGTCTGGGAGCCTGATTCCTCCAGCACCGTTTTCCTTTCTCAAGGTTACGTTGGCTATTCGGGGTCTTCTGTGATTCCATACCAATTGGGAAATTTTTTGATCTAGTTCTGTGAAAAATGCCAGTGGTAGTTTGATAGGGATTGCATTGAGTCTGTAGATTGCTTTGAGTAGTATAGTCATTTTCACAGTGTTGATTCTTCCAATCCAAGAACATGGTATATCGCTCCATCTGTTTGTATCCTCATTAATTTCTTTCATCAGTGTCTTATAATTTTCTTCATACCAGTCTTCTGTCTCCTTAGGTAGGTTTATTCCTAGGTATTTTATTCTTTTAGTTGCAATGGTAAATGGGAGTGTTTTCTTAATTTCACTTTCAGATTTTTCATCATTAGTGTACAGGAATGCAAGAGATTTCTGTGCATTAATTTTGTATCCTGCTACTTTACCAAATTCATTGAGTAGCTCTAGTAGTTATCTGGTAACATCTTTAGGATTCTCTATGTATAGTATAGTATCATGTCATCTGAAAACAGTCACAGCTCTATTTCTTCTTTTCTGATTTGGATTCCTTTTATTTCTTTTTCTTCTCTGATTGCTGTGGCTAAAACTTCCAAAACTATGTCAATAGTGGTGAGAGTGGGCAACCTTGTCCTGTTCCTGATCTTAGTGGAAATGGTTTCAGTTTTTCACCATTGAGGATGATGTTGGCTGTGCATTTGTCATATATGGCCTTTATTATGTGGAGGAAAGTTCCCTCTATGCCTACTTTCTGGAGGGTTTTTATCATAAATGGGTGTTGAATTTTGTCAAAAGCTTTCTCTGCATCTATTGAGATGATCATTTGGTTTTTCTCCTTCAATTTGTTAATATGGTGTATCACATTGATTGATTTGCGTATCTTGAAGAATCCTTGCATTCCTGGGATAAACCCCACTTGATCATGGTGTATGATCCTTTTAATGTGCTGTTGGACTCTGTTTGCTAGTATTTTGTTGAGGATTTTGGCATCTGTGTTCATCAGTGATATTGGCCTGTAGTTTTCTTTTTTTGTGACATCTTTGTCTGGTTTTGGTATCAGGGTGATGGTGGCCTCGTAGAATGAGTTTGGGAGTGTTCCTCCCTCTGCTATATTTTGGAAAAGTTTGAGAAGGATAGGTGTTAGCTCTTCTCTAAATGTTTGATAGAATTCGCCTGTGGATCCATATGGTCCTGGGCTTTTGTGCGTTGGAAGAGTTTTAATCACAGTTTCAATTTCAGTACTTGTGATTGGTCTGTTCATATTTTCTGTTTCTTCCTGGTTCAGTCTCGGAAGGTTGTGCATTTCTAAGAACTTGTCCATTTCCTCCAGGTTGTCCACTTTACTGGCATATAGTTGCTTGTAGTAATCTCTCATGATCCTTTGTATTTCTGCAGTGTCAGTTGTTACTTCTCCGTTTGCATTTCTAATTTTATCGATTTGAGTCTTCTCCCTTTTTTTCTTGATGAGTCTGGTTAATGGTTTATCAATTTTGTTTATCTCCTCAAAGAACCAGCTTTTAGTTTTATTGATCTTTGCTATCGTTTCCTTCATTTCTTTTTCATTTATTTCTGATCTGATCTTTATGATTTCTTTCCTTCTGCTAACTTTGGTGGTTTTTTGTTCTTCTTCTTCCTCTCATTGCTTTAGGTGTAATGTTAGGTTGCCTATTTGAGATGTTTCTTGTTTCTTAAAGTAAGATTGTATTGCTATAAACTTCCCTCTTAGAACTGCTTTTGCTGCATCCCACAGGTTTTGGGCCGTCGTGTCTCCATTGTCATTTGTTTCTAGGTATTTTTTGATTTCCCCTTTGATTTCTTCAGTGATCACTTCGTTATTAAGTAGTGTATTGTGTAGCCTCCATGTGTTTGTATTTTTTACAGATCTTTTCCTGTAATTGATATCTAGTCTCATAGCGTTGTGGTCGGAAAAGATACTTGATACGATTTCAATTTTCTTAAATTTACCAAGGCTTGGCTTGTGACCCAAGATATGATCTATCCTGGAGAATGTTCCATGAGCACTTGAGAAAAGTGTGTATTCTGTTGTTTTGGGGTGGAATGTCCTATAAATATCCATTAAGTCCATCTTGTTTAATGTATCATTTAAAGCTTGTGTTTCCTTATTTATTTTCATTTTGGATGATCTGCCCATTGGTGAAAGTGGGGTGTTAAAGTCCCCTACTATGATTGTGTTGCTGTCGATTTCCCCTTTTATGGCTGTTAGTATTTGCCTTATGTATTGAGGTGCTCCTATGTTGGGTGCATAAATATTTACAATTGTTATACCTTCCTCTTGGATCGATCCCTTGATCATTATATAGTGTCCTTCTTTGTCTCTTGTAATAGTCTTTATTTTAAAGTCTATTTTGTCAGATATGAGAATTGCTACTCCAGCTTTCTTTTGATTTCCATTTGCATGGAATATCTTTTTCCATCCCCTCACTTTCAGTCTGTATGTGTCTCTAAGTCTGAAGTGGGTCTCTTGTAGACAGCGTATATATGGGTCTTGCTTTTGTATCCATTCAGCCACTCTATGTCTTTTGGTGGGAGCATCTAATCCATTTACATTTAAGGTAACTATTGATATGTATGTTCCTATTCCCATTTTCTTAAATGTTTTGGGTTTGTTATTGTAGGTGTTTTCCTTCTCTTGTATTTCTCGCCTAGAGAAGTTCCTTTAGCATCTGTTGTAAAGCTGGTTTGGTGGTGCTGAACTCTCTCAGCTTTTGCTTGTCTGTAAAGGTTTTAATTTCTCCATCAAATCTGAATGAGATCCTTGCTGGGTAGAGTAATCTTGGCTGTAGGTTTTTCTCCTTCATGACTTTAAGTATATCCTGCCACTCCCTTCTGGCTTGCAGAGTTTCTGCTGAAAGATCAGCTGTTAACCTTATGGGGATTCCCTTGTGTGTTATTTGTTGTTTTTCCCTTGCTGCTTTTAATATGTTTTCTTTATATTTAATTTTTGATAGTTTGATTAATATGTGTCTTGGCGTGTTTCTCCTTGGATTTCTCCTGTATGGGGCTCTCTGTGCTTCCAGGACTTGATTAACTATTTCCTTTCCCATATTAGGGAAGTTTTCAACTATAATCTCTTCAAATATTTTCTCAGTCCCTTTCTTTTTCTCTTCTTCTTCTGGGACCCCTATAATTCGAATGTTGGTGCGTTTAATGTTGTCCCAGAGGTCTCTGAGACTGTCCTCAGTTCTTTTCATTCTTTGTTCTTTATTCTGCTCTGCAGTAGCTATTTCCACTATTTTATCTTCCAGGTCACTTATCCGTTCTTCTGCCTCAGTTATTCTGCTATTGATCCCATCTAGAGTATTTTTAATTTCATTTATTGTGTTTTTCATCGTTGCTTGGTTCCTCTTTAGTTCTTCTACATCCTTGTTAAATGTTTCTTGCATTTTGTCTATTCTATTTCCAAGATTTTGGATCATCTTTACTATCATTATTCTGAATTCTTTTTCAGGTAGACTGCCTATTTCCTCTTCATTTGTTAGGTCTGGTGTGTTTTGACCCTGCTCCTTCACCTGCTGTGTGTTTTTGGTCTTCTCATTTGGTTTATCTTACTGTGTTTGGGGTCTCCTTTTCACAGGCTGCACGTTCGTAATTCCCGTTGTTTTTGGTATCTGTCCCCAGTGGCTAAGGTTGCTTCAGTGGGTTGTGTAGGCTTCCTGGTGGAGGGGACTAGTGCCTGTGTTCTGGTGGATGAGGTTGGATCTTGTCTTTCTGGTGGGCAAGTCCACGTCTGGTGGTGTGTTTTGGGGTGTCTGTGGCCTTATTATGATTTTAGGCAGCCTCTCTGCTAATGGATGGGGCCGTGTTCCTGTCTTGCTAGTTGTTTGGCATAGTGTGTCCAGCACTGTAGCTTGCTGGTCGTTGAGTGAAGCTGGGTCTTGATGTTGAGATGGAGATCTCTGAGAGATTTTTGCCGTTTGGTATTATGTGGAGCTGGGAGGTCTCTTGTGGACCAGTGTCCTGAAGTTGGCCCTCCCACCTCAGAGGCACAGCCCTGATGCCTGGCTGGAGCACCAAGAGCCTTTCATCCACACAGCTCAGAATACAAGGGAGAAAAAAATAGAAAGAAAGAAAGAAAGAGGATAAAATAAAATAAAATAAAGCTATTATAATAAAAAATAAGAAAAAAAATTATTCAGAGTAAATATTCAGAAAATTTTTTTTAATTTTTAAAAATAGATTTATTAATTTTTTATAATAAAAAATAAGAAAAAAATTATTAAGAAAAAATTTTTTTAATTTTTTAAAATAAAAAATATGGAAAAACTTATTAAAATTTTTTTAATTTCTAAAAATAGAAAATAAGGATAAAATTATTAAGAAAACATATATTAGGAAAACACAATTTTTTTAAGTAAAAAAAAAAAAATACGGACGGACATAACCCTAGGACTAATGGTGAAAGCAAAGCTATACACACAAAATCTCACCCAGAAGCATACACAGATACACTCACAAAAAAAGGAAAAGGGGAAAAAATAATATATCCTGCTCCCAAAGTCCAGCTCTTGAATTTGGGATGATTCGTTGTCTATTCAGGTATTCAACAGATGCAGGCACATCAAGTTGTTTGTGGAGCGTTAATCCGCTGCTTCTGAGGCTGCTGGGAATGATTTCCCTTTCTCTTCTTTGTTCGTACAGCTCCCAGGGTTCAGCTTTGGATTTGGCCCCGCCTCTGCATGTAGGTCGCCTGAGGGCGTCCGTTCCCCGCCCAGACAGAACGGGGTTAAAGGAGCAGCTGCTTCGGGGGCTGTGCCTCACTCAGGCCGTGGGGAGGGAGGGGTACGGATGCGGGGCGAGCCTGCGGCGGCAGAGGCTGGTGTGACGTTGCAGCAGCCTGAGGCGCGCCGTGCATTCTCCCGGGGAAGTTGTCCCCGGATCACGGGAGCCTGGCAGTGGCGAGCTGCACCCGCTCCCGGGAGGGGCGGTGTGGGGAGTGACCTGTGCTTGCACACCGGCTTCTTGGTAGCGGCAGCAGCAGCCTTAGCGTCTCCTGCCCGTCTCTGGGGTCCGCGCTGATAACCGCGGCTCGCGCCTGTCTCTGGGGTCCGCGCTGTTAGCCGCGGCTCGCGCCCGTCTCTGGAGTTCGTTTAGGCGGCGCTCTGAATCCCCTCTCCTTGCGCGCCGCGAAACAAAGAGGCAAGAAAAAGTCTCTTGCCTCTTCGGCAGCTGCAGACTATTTCCTGGACTCCCTCCCGGCTAGCACCGAAGCCCGAGCCTCAGCTCCCAGCCCCCGCCCGCCCCGGCGGCCGAGCAGACAAGCCTCTCGGGCTGGTGAGTGCTACTCAGCACCGATCCTCCATGCGGGAATCTCTCCGCTTTGCCCTCCGCACCCCTGTGGCTGCGCTCTCCTCCGTGGCTCCGAAGCTCCCCCCTCTGCCACCCGCAGTCTCTGCCCACGAAGGGGCTCCTAGTGTGTGGACACCTTTCCTCCTTCATGGCTCCCTCCCACTGGTGCAGGTCCCGTCCCTATTCTTTTGTCTCTATTATTTCTTTTTTCTTTTACCCTACCCAAGTACGTGGGGATTTTCTTGCCTTTTGGGAGGTCTGACGTCTTCTGCCAGCGTTCACTGGGTGTTCTGTAGGAGCAGTTCCACGTGTAGAGGTATTTCTACTGTATCTGTGGGAAGGAAGGTGATCTCCGCGTCTTACTCTTCCGCCATCTTGCCCCTACCTCTCCATAACTCTTTTTGAATTATGGTTTTCTCAGGGTATACGCCCAGTAGTAGGATTGCTGAGTCGTATGGTAGTTCTAGTTTTAGATTTTTAAGGAACCTCCCTACAGTTCTCTATAGTGGCTGTATCAATTTACATTCCCACCAACAGTGTATGAGGGTTCCATTTTCTCCACACCCTCTCCAGCATTTATTGTTTGTAGATGTTTTGATGATGGCCATTCTAACCGGTGTGAGATGATATCACACTGTAGTTTTGATTTGCATTTCTCTAATGATTAGTGATGTTGAGCATTCTTTCATGTGTTTGTTGGCAATCTGTATATCTTCTTTGGAGAAATGTCTATTTAGGTCTTCTGCCCGTTTTTGGATTGGGTTGTTTGTTTTTTTCAAATTGAGCTGCATGAGCTGCTGGTAAATTTTGGAGATTAATCCTTTGTCAGTTGCTTCCTTTGCAAATATTTTCTCCCATTCTGAGGGTTTTCTTTTGGTCTTGTTTATGGTTTCCTTTGCTGTGCAAAAGCTTTTAAGTTTCATTAGGTCCCATTTGTTTATTTTTGTTTTTATTTCCATTTCTCTAGGAGCTGGGTCAAAAAGGATCTTGCTATGACTTATGTCATACAGTGTTCTGCCTATGTTTTCCTCTAAGAGTCTGAGAGTGTCTGGCCTTACATTTAGGTCTTTAATCCATTTTGAGTTTATTTTTGTGTATGGTGTTAAGGAGTGTTCTAATTTCATCCTTTTACATGTAGCTGTCCAGTTTTCCCAGCACCACTTATTGAAGAGGCGTCTTTTCTCAATTTTATATTCTTGCCTCCTTTATCAAAACTAATGTGACCATATGTACATGGGTTTATCTCTGGGCTTTCTATCCTGTTCCATTGATCTATACTTCTGTTTTTGTGCCAGTACCATACTGTCTTGATTACTGTAGCTTTGGAGTATAGTCTGAAGTCTGGGAGCCTGATTCCTCCAGCACCGTTTTCCTTTCTCAAGGTTACGTTGGCTATTCGGGGTCTTCTGTGATTCCATACCAATTGGGAAATTTTTTGATCTAGTTCTGTGAAAAATGCCAGTGGTAGTTTGATAGGGATTGCATTGAGTCTGTAGATTGCTTTGAGTAGTATAGTCATTTTCACAGTGTTGATTCTTCCAATCCAAGAACATGGTATATCGCTCCATCTGTTTGTATCCTCATTAATTTCTTTCATCAGTGTCTTATAATTTTCTTCATACCAGTCTTCTGTCTCCTTAGGTAGGTTTATTCCTAGGTATTTTATTCTTTTAGCTGCAATGGTAAATGGGAGTATTTTCTTAATTTCACTTTCAGATTTTTCATCATTAGTGTACAGGAATGCAAGAGATTTCTGTGCATTAATTTTGTATCCTGCTACTTTACCAAATTCATTGAGTAGCTCTAGTAGTTATCTGGTAACATCTTTAGGATTCTCTATGTATAGTATAGTATCATGTCATCTGAAAACAGTCACAGCTCTATTTCTTCTTTTCTGATTTGGATTCCTTTTATTTCTTTTTCTTCTCTGATTGCTGTGGCTAAAACTTCCAAAACTATGTCAATAGTGGTGAGAGTGGGCAACCTTGTCCTGTTCCTGATCTTAGTGGAAATGGTTTCAGTTTTTCACCATTGAGGATGATGTTGGCTGTGCATTTGTCATATATGGCCTTTATTATGTGGAGGAAAGTTCCCTCTATGCCTACTTTCTGGAGGGTTTTTATCATAAATGGGTGTTGAATTTTGTCAAAAGCTTTCTCTGCATCTATTGAGATGATCATTTGGTTTTTCTCCTTCAATTTGTTAATATGGTGTATCACATTGATTGATTTGCGTATCTTGAAGAATCCTTGCATTCCTGGGATAAACCCCACTTGATCATGGTGTATGATCCTTTTAATGTGCTGTTGGACTCTGTTTGCTAGTATTTTGTTGAGGATTTTGGCATCTGTGTTCATCAGTGATATTGGCCTGTAGTTTTCTTTTTTTGTGACATCTTTGTCTGGTTTTGGTATCAGGGTGATGGTGGCCTCGTAGAATGAGTTTGGGAGTGTTCCTCCCTCTGCTATATTTTGGAAAAGTTTGAGAAGGATAGGTGTTAGCTCTTCTCTAAATGTTTGATAGAATTCGCCTGTGGATCCATATGGTCCTGGGCTTTTGTGCGTTGGAAGAGTTTTAATCACAGTTTCAATTTCAGTACTTGTGATTGGTCTGTTCATATTTTCTGTTTCTTCCTGGTTCAGTCTCGGAAGGTTGTGCATTTCTAAGAACTTGTCCATTTCCTCCAGGTTGTCCACTTTACTGGCATATAGTTGCTTGTAGTAATCTCTCATGATCCTTTGTATTTCTGCAGTGTCAGTTGTTACTTCTCCGTTTGCATTTCTAATTTTATCGATTTGAGTCTTCTCCCTTTTTTTCTTGATGAGTCTGGTTAATGGTTTATCAATTTTGTTTATCTCCTCAAAGAACCAGCTTTTAGTTTTATTGATCTTTGCTATCGTTTCCTTCATTTCTTTTTCATTTATTTCTGATCTGATCTTTATGATTTCTTTCCTTCTGCTAACTTTGGTGGTTTTTTGTTCTTCTTCCTCTCATTGCTTTAGGTGTAATGTTAGGTTGCCTATTTGAGATGTTTCTTGTTTCTTAAAGTAAGATTGTATTGCTATAAACTTCCCTCTTAGAACTGCTTTTGCTGCATCCCACAGGTTTTGGGCCGTCGTGTCTCCATTGTCATTTGTTTCTAGGTATTTTTTGATTTCCCCTTTGATTTCTTCAGTGATCACTTCGTTATTAAGTAGTGTATTGTGTAGCCTCCATGTGTTTGTATTTTTTACAGATCTTTTCCTGTAATTGATATCTAGTCTCATAGCGTTGTGGTCGGAAAAGATACTTGATACGATTTCAATTTTCTTAAATTTACCAAGGCTTGGCTTGTGACCCAAGATATGATCTATCCTGGAGAATGTTCCATGAGCACTTGAGAAAAGTGTGTATTCTGTTGTTTTGGGGTGGAATGTCCTATAAATATCCATTAAGTCCATCTTGTTTAATGTATCATTTAAAGCTTGTGTTTCCTTATTTATTTTCATTTTGGATGATCTGCCCATTGGTGAAAGTGGGGTGTTAAAGTCCCCTACTATGATTGTGTTGCTGTCGATTTCCCCTTTTATGGCTGTTAGTATTTGCCTTATGTATTGAGGTGCTCCTATGTTGGGTGCATAAATATTTACAATTGTTATACCTTCCTCTTGGATCGATCCCTTGATCATTATATAGTGTCCTTCTTTGTCTCTTGTAATAGTCTTTATTTTAAAGTCTATTTTGTCAGATATGAGAATTGCTACTCCAGCTTTCTTTTGATTTCCATTTGCATGGAATATCTTTTTCCATCCCCTCACTTTCAGTCTGTATGTGTCTCTAAGTCTGAAGTGGGTCTCTTGTAGACAGCATATATATGGGTCTTGCTTTTGTATCCATTCAGCCACTCTATGTCTTTTGGTGGGAGCATCTAATCCATTTACATTTAAGGTAACTATTGATATGTATGTTCCTATTCCCATTTTCTTAAATGTTTTGGGTTTGTTATTGTAGGTGTTTTCCTTCTCTTGTATTTCTCGCCTAGAGAAGTTCCTTTAGCATCTGTTGTAAAGCTGGTTTGGTGGTGCTGAACTCTCTCAGCTTTTGCTTGTCTGTAAAGGTTTTAATTTCTCCATCAAATCTGAATGAGATCCTTGCTGGGTAGAGTAATCTTGGCTGTAGGTTTTTCTCCTTCATGACTTTAAGTATATCCTGCCACTCCCTTCTGGCTTGCAGAGTTTCTGCTGAAAGATCAGCTGTTAACCTTATGGGGATTCCCTTGTGTGTTATTTGTTGTTTTTCCCTTGCTGCTTTTAATATGTTTTCTTTATATTTAATTTTTGATAGTTTGATTAATATGTGTCTTGGCGTGTTTCTCCTTGGATTTCTCCTGTATGGGGCTCTCTGTGCTTCCAGGACTTGATTAACTATTTCCTTTCCCATATTAGGGAAGTTTTCAACTATAATCTCTTCAAATATTTTCTCAGTCCCTTTCTTTTTCTCTTCTTCTTCTGGGACCCCTATAATTCGAATGTTGGTGCGTTTAATGTTGTCCCAGAGGTCTCTGAGACTGTCCTCAGTTCTTTTCATTCTTTGTTCTTTATTCTGCTCTGCAGTAGCTATTTCCACTATTTTATCTTCCAGGTCACTTATCCGTTCTTCTGCCTCAGTTATTCTGCTATTGATCCCATCTAGAGTATTTTTAATTTCATTTATTGTGTTTTTCATCGTTGCTTGGTTCCTCTTTAGTTCTTCTACATCCTTGTTAAATGTTTCTTGCATTTTGTCTATTCTATTTCCAAGATTTTGGATCATCTTTACTATCATCATTCTGAATTCTTTTTCAGGTAGACTGCCTATTTCCTCTTCATTTGTTAGGTCTGGTGTGTTTTGACCCTGCTCCTTCACCTGCTGTGTGTTTTTGGTCTTCTCATTTGGTTTATCTTACTGTGTTTGGGGTCTCCTTTTCACAGGCTGCACGTTCGTAATTCCCGTTGTTTTTGGTATCTGTCCCCAGTGGCTAAGGTTGCTTCAGTGGGTTGTGTAGGCTTCCTGGTGGAGGGGACTAGTGCCTGTGTTCTGGTGGATGAGGTTGGATCTTGTCTTTCTGGTGGGCAAGTCCACGTCTGGTGGTGTGTTTTGGGGTGTCTGTGGCCTTATTATGATTTTAGGCAGCCTCTCTGCTAATGGATGGGGCCGTGTTCCTGTCTTGCTAGTTGTTTGGCATAGTGTGTCCAGCACTGTAGCTTGCTGGTCGTTGAGTGAAGCTGGGTCTTGATGTTGAGATGGAGATCTCTGAGAGATTTTTGCCGTTTGGTATTATGTGGAGCTGGGAGGTCTCTTGTGGACCAGTGTCCTGAAGTTGGCCCTCCCACCTCAGAGGCACAGCCCTGATGCCTGGCTGGAGCACCAAGAGCCTTTCATCCCCACAGCTCAGAATACAAGGGAGAAAAACATAGAAAGAAAGAAAGAAAGAGGATAAAATAAAATAAAATAAAGCTATTATAATAAAAAATAAGAAAAAAAATTATTCAGAGTAAATATTCAGAAAAATTTTTTTTAATTTTTAAAAATAGATTTATTAATTTTTTATAATAAAAAATAAGAAAAAAATTATTAAGAAAAAAATTTTTTAATTTTTTAAAATAAAAAATATGGAAAAACTTATTAAAATTTTTTTAATTTCTAAAAATAGAAAATAAGGATAAAATTATTAAGAAAACATATATTAGGAAAACACAATTTTTTTAAGTAAAAAAAAAAAATACGGACGGACATAACCCTAGGACTAATGGTGAAAGCAAAGCTATACACACAAAATCTCACCCAGAAGCATACACAGATACACTCACAAAAAAAGGAAAAGGGGAAAAAATAATATATCCTGCTCCCAAAGTCCAGCTCTTGAATTTGGGATGATTCGTTGTCTATTCAGGTATTCAACAGATGCAGGCACATCAG
Organism: Balaenoptera ricei; assembly: GCF_028023285.1. Classification (NCBI taxonomy): domain Eukaryota; kingdom Metazoa; phylum Chordata; class Mammalia; order Artiodactyla; family Balaenopteridae; genus Balaenoptera; species Balaenoptera ricei. Next base: position 65,237,933 of record NC_082660.1, on the reverse strand, counting down.
GTTGTTTGTGGAGCGTTAATCCGCTGCTTCTGAGGCTGCTGGGAATGATTTCCCTTTCTCTCCTTTGTTCGTACAGCTCCCAGGGTTCAGCTTTGGATTTGGCCCCGCCTCTGCATGTAGGTCGCCTGAGGGCATCCGTTCCCCGCCCAGACAGAACGGGGTTAAAGGAGCAGCTGCTTCGGGGGCTGTGCATCACTCAGGCCGTGAGGAGGGAGGGGTACGGATGCGGGGCGAGCCTGCGGCGGCAGAGGCTGGTGTGACGTTGCAGCAGCCTGAGGCGCGCCGTGCATTCTCCCGGGGAAGTTGTCCCCGGATCACGGGAGCCTGGCAGTGGCGAGCTGCACCCGCTCCCGGGAGGGGCGGTGTGGGGAGTGACCTGTGCTTGCACACCGGCTTCTTGGTAGCGGCAGCAGCAGCCTTAGCGTCTCCTGCCCGTCTCTGGGGTCCGCGCTGATAACCGCGGCTCGCGCCTGTCTCTGGGGTCCGCGCTGTTAGCCGCGGCTCGCGCCCGTCTCTGGAGTTCGTTTAGGCGGCGCTCTGAATCCCCTCTCCTTGCGCGCCGCGAAACAAAGAGGCAAGGAAAAGTCTCTTGCCTCTTCGGCAGCTGCAGACTATTTCCCGGACTCCCTCCCGGCTAGCACCGAAGCCCGAGCCTCAGCTCCCAGCCCCCGCCCGCCCCGGCGGCCGAGCAGACAAGCCTCTCGGGCTGGTGAGTGCTACTCAGCACTGATCCTCCATTCGGGAATCTCTCCGCTTTGCCCTCCGCACCCCTGTGGCTGCGCTCTCCTCCGTGGCTCCGAAGCTCCCCCCTCTGCCACCCGCAGTCTCTGCACACGAAGGGGCTCCTAGTGTGTGGACACCTTTCCTCCTTCACGGCTCCCTCCCACTGGTGCAGGTCCCGTCCCTATTCTTTTGTCTCTATTATTTCTTTTTTCTTTTACCCTACCCAAGTACGTGGGGATTTTCTTGCCTTTTGGGAGGTCTGACGTCTTCTGCCAGCGTTCACTGGGTGTTCTGTAGGAGCAGTTCCACGTGTAGAGGTATTTCTACTGTATCTGTGGGAAGGAAGGTGATCTCCGCGTCTTACTCTTCCGCCATCTTGCCCCTACCTCTCCATAACTCTTTTTGAATTATGGTTTTCTCAGGGTATACGCCCAGTAGTAGGATTGCTGAGTCGTATGGTAGTTCTAGTTTTAGATTTTTAAGGAACCTCCCTACAGTTCTCTATAGTGGCTGTATCAATTTACATTCCCACCAACAGTGTATGAGGGTTCCATTTTCTCCACACCCTCTCCAGCATTTATTGTTTGTAGATGTTTTGATGATGGCCATTCTAACCGGTGTGAGATGATATCACACTTTTGATTTGCATTTCTCTAATGATTAGTGATGTTGAGCATTCTTTCATGTGTTTGTTGGCAATCTGTATATCTTCTTTGGAGAAATGTCTATTTAGGTCTTCTGCCCGTTTTTGGATTGGGTTGTTTGTTTTTTTCAAATTGAGCTGCATGAGCTGCTGGTAAATTTTGGAGATTAATCCTTTGTCAGTTGCTTCCTTTGCAAATATTTTCTCCCATTCTGAGGGTTTTCTTTTGGTCTTGTTTATGGTTTCCTTTGCTGTGCAAAAGCTTTTAAGTTTCATTAGGTCCCATTTGTTTATTTTTGTTTTTATTTCCATTTCTCTAGGAGCTGGGTCAAAAAGGATCTTGCTATGACTTATGTCATACAGTGTTCTGCCTATGTTTTCCTCTAAGAGTCTGAGAGTGTCTGGCCTTACATTTAGGTCTTTAATCCATTTTGAGTTTATTTTTGTGTATGGTGTTAAGGAGTGTTCTAATTTCATCCTTTTACATGTAGCTGTCCAGTTTTCCCAGCACCACTTATTGAAGAGGCGTCTTTTCTCAATTTTATATTCTTGCCTCCTTTATCAAAACTAATGTGACCATATGTACATGGGTTTATCTCTGGGCTTTCTATCCTGTTCCATTGATCTATACTTCTGTTTTTGTGCCAGTACCATACTGTCTTGATTACTGTAGCTTTGGAGTATAGTCTGAAGTCTGGGAGCCTGATTCCTCCAGCACCGTTTTCCTTTCTCAAGGTTACGTTGGCTATTCGGGGTCTTCTGTGATTCCATACCAATTGGGAAATTTTTTGATCTAGTTCTGTGAAAAATGCCAGTGGTAGTTTGATAGGGATTGCATTGAGTCTGTAGATTGCTTTGAGTAGTATAGTCATTTTCACAGTGTTGATTCTTCCAATCCAAGAACATGGTATATCGCTCCATCTGTTTGTATCCTCATTAATTTCTTTCATCAGTGTCTTATAATTTTCTTCATACCAGTCTTCTGTCTCCTTAGGTAGGTTTATTCCTAGGTATTTTATTCTTTTAGCTGCAATGGTAAATGGGAGTATTTTCTTAATTTCACTTTCAGATTTTTCATCATTAGTGTACAGGAATGCAAGAGATTTCTGTGCATTAATTTTGTATCCTGCTACTTTACCAAATTCATTGAGTAGCTCTAGTAGTTATCTGGTAACATCTTTAGGATTCTCTATGTATAGTATAGTATCATGTCATCTGAAAACAGTCACAGCTCTATTTCTTCTTTTCTGATTTGGATTCCTTTTATTTCTTTTTCTTCTCTGATTGCTGTGGCTAAAACTTCCAAAACTATGTCAATAGTGGTGAGAGTGGGCAACCTTGTCCTGTTCCTGATCTTAGTGGAAATGGTTTCAGTTTTTCACCATTGAGGATGATGTTGGCTGTGCATTTGTCATATATGGCCTTTATTATGTGGAGGAAAGTTCCCTCTATGCCTACTTTCTGGAGGGTTTTTATCATAAATGGGTGTTGAATTTTGTCAAAAGCTTTCTCTGCATCTATTGAGATGATCATTTGGTTTTTCTCCTTCAATTTGTTAATATGGTGTATCACATTGATTGATTTGCGTATCTTGAAGAATCCTTGCATTCCTGGGATAAACCCCACTTGATCATGGTGTATGATCCTTTTAATGTGCTGTTGGACTCTGTTTGCTAGTATTTTGTTGAGGATTTTGGCATCTGTGTTCATCAGTGATATTGGCCTGTAGTTTTCTTTTTTTGTGACATCTTTGTCTGGTTTTGGTATCAGGGTGATGGTGGCCTCGTAGAATGAGTTTGGGAGTGTTCCTCCCTCTGCTATATTTTGGAAAAGTTTGAGAAGGATAGGTGTTAGCTCTTCTCTAAATGTTTGATAGAATTCGCCTGTGGATCCATATGGTCCTGGGCTTTTGTGCGTTGGAAGAGTTTTAATCACAGTTTCAATTTCAGTACTTGTGATTGGTCTGTTCATATTTTCTGTTTCTTCCTGGTTCAGTCTCGGAAGGTTGTGCATTTCTAAGAACTTGTCCATTTCCTCCAGGTTGTCCACTTTACTGGCATATAGTTGCTTGTAGTAATCTCTCATGATCCTTTGTATTTCTGCAGTGTCAGTTGTTACTTCTCCGTTTGCATTTCTAATTTTATCGATTTGAGTCTTCTCCCTTTTTTTCTTGATGAGTCTGGTTAATGGTTTATCAATTTTGTTTATCTCCTCAAAGAACCAGCTTTTAGTTTTATTGATCTTTGCTATCGTTTCCTTCATTTCTTTTTCATTTATTTCTGATCTGATCTTTATGATTTCTTTCCTTCTGCTAACTTTGGTGGTTTTTTGTTCTTCTTCCTCTCATTGCTTTAGGTGTAATGTTAGGTTGCCTATTTGAGATGTTTCTTGTTTCTTAAAGTAAGATTGTATTGCTATAAACTTCCCTCTTAGAACTGCTTTTGCTGCATCCCACAGGTTTTGGGCCGTCGTGTCTCCATTGTCATTTGTTTCTAGGTATTTTTTGATTTCCCCTTTGATTTCTTCAGTGATCACTTCGTTATTAAGTAGTGTATTGTGTAGCCTCCATGTGTTTGTATTTTTTACAGATCTTTTCCTGTAATTGATATCTAGTCTCATAGCGTTGTGGTCGGAAAAGATACTTGATACGATTTCAATTTTCTTAAATTTACCAAGGCTTGGCTTGTGACCCAAGATATGATCTATCCTGGAGAATGTTCCATGAGCACTTGAGAAAAGTGTGTATTCTGTTGTTTTGGGGTGGAATGTCCTATAAATATCCATTAAGTCCATCTTGTTTAATGTATCATTTAAAGCTTGTGTTTCCTTATTTATTTTCATTTTGGATGATCTGCCCATTGGTGAAAGTGGGGTGTTAAAGTCCCCTACTATGATTGTGTTGCTGTCGATTTCCCCTTTTATGGCTGTTAGTATTTGCCTTATGTATTGAGGTGCTCCTATGTTGGGTGCATAAATATTTACAATTGTTATACCTTCCTCTTGGATCGATCCCTTGATCATTATATAGTGTCCTTCTTTGTCTCTTGTAATAGTCTTTATTTTAAAGTCTATTTTGTCAGATATGAGAATTGCTACTCCAGCTTTCTTTTGATTTCCATTTGCATGGAATATCTTTTTCCATCCCCTCACTTTCAGTCTGTATGTGTCTCTAAGTCTGAAGTGGGTCTCTTGTAGACAGCATATATATGGGTCTTGCTTTTGTATCCATTCAGCCACTCTATGTCTTTTGGTGGGAGCATCTAATCCATTTACATTTAAGGTAACTATTGATATGTATGTTCCTATTCCCATTTTCTTAAATGTTTTGGGTTTGTTATTGTAGGTGTTTTCCTTCTCTTGTATTTCTCGCCTAGAGAAGTTCCTTTAGCATCTGTTGTAAAGCTGGTTTGGTGGTGCTGAACTCTCTCAGCTTTTGCTTGTCTGTAAAGGTTTTAATTTCTCCATCAAATCTGAATGAGATCCTTGCTGGGTAGAGTAATCTTGGCTGTAGGTTTTTCTCCTTCATGACTTTAAGTATATCCTGCCACTCCCTTCTGGCTTGCAGAGTTTCTGCTGAAAGATCAGCTGTTAACCTTATGGGGATTCCCTTGTGTGTTATTTGTTGTTTTTCCCTTGCTGCTTTTAATATGTTTTCTTTATATTTAATTTTTGATAGTTTGATTAATATGTGTCTTGGCGTGTTTCTCCTTGGATTTCTCCTGTATGGGGCTCTCTGTGCTTCCAGGACTTGATTAACTATTTCCTTTCCCATATTAGGGAAGTTTTCAACTATAATCTCTTCAAATATTTTCTCAGTCCCTTTCTTTTTCTCTTCTTCTTCTGGGACCCCTATAATTCGAATGTTGGTGCGTTTAATGTTGTCCCAGAGGTCTCTGAGACTGTCCTCAGTTCTTTTCATTCTTTGTTCTTTATTCTGCTCTGCAGTAGCTATTTCCACTATTTTATCTTCCAGGTCACTTATCCGTTCTTCTGCCTCAGTTATTCTGCTATTGATCCCATCTAGAGTATTTTTAATTTCATTTATTGTGTTTTTCATCGTTGCTTGGTTCCTCTTTAGTTCTTCTACATCCTTGTTAAATGTTTCTTGCATTTTGTCTATTCTATTTCCAAGATTTTGGATCATCTTTACTATCATCATGCTGAATTCTTCTTCAGGTAGACTGCCTATTTCCTCTTCATTTGTTAGGTCTGGTGTGTTTTGACCCTGCTCCTTCACCTGCTGTGTGTTTTTGGTCTTCTCATTTGGTTTATCTTACTGTGTTTGGGGTCTCCTTTTCACAGGCTGCAGGTTCGTAATTCCCGTTGTTTTTGGTATCTGTCCCCAGTGGCTAAGGTTGCTTCAGTGGGTTGTGTAGGCTTCCTGGTGGAGGGGACTAGTGCCTGTGTTCTGGTGGATGAGGTTGGATCTTGTCTTTCTGGTGGGCAAGTCCACGTCTGGTGGTGTGTTTTGGGGTGTCTGTGGCCTTATTATGATTTTAGGCAGCCTCTCTGCTAATGGATGGGGCCGTGTTCCTGTCTTGCTAGTTGTTTGGCATAGTGTGTCCAGCACTGTAGCTTGCTGGTCGTTGAGTGAAGCTGGGTCTTGATGTTGAGATGGAGATCTCTGAGAGATTTTTGCCGTTTGGTATTATGTGGAGCTGGGAGGTCTCTTGTGGACCAGTGTCCTGAAGTTGGCCCTCCCACCTCAGAGGCACAGCCCTGATGCCTGGCTGGAGCACCAAGAGCCTTTCATCCCCACAGCTCAGAATACAAGGGAGAAAAACATAGAAAGAAAGAAAGAAAGAGGATAAAATAAAATAAAATAAAATAAAGCTATTATAATAAAAAATAAGAAAAATAATTATTCAGAGTAAATATTCAGAAATTTTTTTTTTAATTTTTAAAAATAGATTTATTAATTTTTTATAATAAAAAATAAGTAAAAAATTATTAAGAAAAAAATTTTTTAATTTTTTAAAATAAAAAATATGGAAAAACTTATTAAATTTTTTTAATTTCTAAAAATAGAAAATAAGGATAAAATTATTAAGAAAACATATATTAGGAAAACACAATTTTTTTAAGTAAAAAAAAAAAATACGGACGGACATAACCCTAGGACTAATGGTGAAAGCAAAGCTATACACACAAAATCTCACCCAGAAGCATACACAGATACACTCACAAAAAAAGGAAAAGGGGAAAAAATAATATATCCTGCTCCCAAAGTCCAGCTCTTGAATTTGGGATGATTCGTTGTCTATTCAGGTATTCAACAGATGCAGGCACATCAAGTTTTTTGTGGAGCGTTAATCCGCTGCTTCTGAGGCTGCTGGGAATGATTTCCCTTTCTCTCCTTTGTTCGTACAGCTCCCAGGGTTCAGCTTTGGATTTGGCCCCGCCTCTGCATGTAGGTCGCCTGAGGGCATCCGTTCCCCGCCCAGACAGAGCGGGGTTAAAGGAGCAGCTGCTTCGGGGGCTGTGGCTCACTCAGGCCGTGAGGAGGGAGGGGTACGGATGCGGGGCGAGCCTGCGGCGGCAGAGGCTGGTGTGACGTTGCAGCAGCCTGAGGCGCGCCGTGCATTCTCCCGGGGAAGTTGTCCCCGGATCACGGGAGCCTGGCAGTGGCAAGCTGCACCCGCTCCCGGGAGCGGCGGTGTGGGGAGTGACCTGTGCTTGCACACCGGCTTCTTGGTAGCGGCAGCAGCAGCCTTAGCGTCTCCTGCCCGTCTCTGGGGTCCGCGCTGATAACCGCGGCTCGCGCCTGTCTCTGGGGTCCGCGCTGTTAGCCGCGGCTCGCGCCCGTCTCTGGAGTTCGTTTAGGCGGCGCTCTGAATCCCCTCTCCTTGCGCGCCGCGAAACAAAGAGGCAAGGAAAAGTCTCTTGCCTCTTCGGCAGCTGCAGACTATTTCCCGGACTCCCTCCCGGCTAGCACCGAAGCCCGAGCCTCAGCTCCCAGCCCCCGCCCGCCCCGGCGGCCGAGCAGACAAGCCTCTCGGGCTGGTGAGTGCTACTCAGCACCGATCCTCCATGCGGGAATCTCTCCGCTTTGCCCTCCGCACCCCTGTGGCTGCGCTCTCCTCCGTGGCTCCGAAGCTCCCCCCTCTGCCACCCGCAGTCTCTGCACACGAAGGGGCTCCTAGTGTGTGGACACCTTTCCTCCTTCACGGCTCCCTCCCACTGGTGCAGGTCCCGTCCCTATTCTTTTGTCTCTATTATTTCTTTTTTCTTTTACCCTACCCAAGTACGTGGGGATTTTCTTGCCTTTTGGGAGGTCTGACGTCTTCTGCCAGCGTTCACTGGGTGTTCTGTAGGAGCAGTTCCACGTGTAGAGGTATTTCTACTGTATCTGTGGGAAGGAAGGTGATCTCCGCGTCTTACTCTTCCGCCATCTTGCCCCTACCTCTCCATAACTCTTTTTGAATTATGGTTTTCTCAGGGTATACGCCCAGTAGTAGGATTGCTGAGTCGTATGGTAGTTCTAGTTTTAGATTTTTAAGGAACCTCCCTACAGTTCTCTATAGTGGCTGTATCAATTTACATTCCCACCAACAGTGTATGAGGGTTCCATTTTCTCCACACCCTCTCCAGCATTTATTGTTTGTAGATGTTTTGATGATGGCCATTCTAACCGGTGTGAGATGATATCACACTGTAGTTTTGATTTGCATTTCTCTAATGATTAGTGATGTTGAGCATTCTTTCATGTGTTTGTTGGCAATCTGTATATCTTCTTTGGAGAAATGTCTATTTAGGTCTTCTGCCCGTTTTTGGATTGGGTTGTTTGTTTTTTTCAAATTGAGCTGCATGAGCTGCTGGTAAATTTTGGAGATTAATCCTTTGTCAGTTGCTTCCTTTGCAAATATTTTCTCCCATTCTGAGGGTTTTCTTTTGGTCTTGTTTATGGTTTCCTTTGCTGTGCAAAAGCTTTTAAGTTTCATTAGGTCCCATTTGTTTATTTTTGTTTTTATTTCCATTTCTCTAGGAGCTGGGTCAAAAAGGATCTTGCTATGACTTATGTCATACAGTGTTCTGCCTATGTTTTCCTCTAAGAGTCTGAGAGTGTCTGGCCTTACATTTAGGTCTTTAATCCATTTTGAGTTTATTTTTGTGTATGGTGTTAAGGAGTGTTCTAATTTCATCCTTTTACATGTAGCTGTCCAGTTTTCCCAGCACCACTTATTGAAGAGGCGTCTTTTCTCAATTTTATATTCTTGCCTCCTTTATCAAAACTAATGTGACCATATGTACATGGGTTTATCTCTGGGCTTTCTATCCTGTTCCATTGATCTATACTTCTGTTTTTGTGCCAGTACCATACTGTCTTGATTACTGTAGCTTTGGAGTATAGTCTGAAGTCTGGGAGCCTGATTCCTCCAGCACCGTTTTCCTTTCTCAAGGTTACGTTGGCTATTCGGGGTCTTCTGTGATTCCATACCAATTGGGAAATTTTTTGATCTAGTTCTGTGAAAAATGCCAGTGGTAGTTTGATAGGGATTGCATTGAGTCTGTAGATTGCTTTGAGTAGTATAGTCATTTTCACAGTGTTGATTCTTCCAATCCAAGAACATGGTATATCGCTCCATCTGTTTGTATCCTCATTAATTTCTTTCATCAGTGTCTTATAATTTTCTTCATACCAGTCTTCTGTCTCCTTAGGTAGGTTTATTCCTAGGTATTTTATTCTTTTAGCTGCAATGGTAAATGGGAGTGTTTTCTTAATTTCACTTTCAGATTTTTCATCATTAGTGTACAGGAATGCAAGAGATTTCTGTGCATTAATTTTGTATCCTGCTACTTTACCAAATTCATTGAGTAGCTCTAGTAGTTATCTGGTAACATCTTTAGGATTCTCTATGTATAGTATAGTATCATGTCATCTGAAAACAGTCACAGCTCTATTTCTTCTTTTCTGATTTGGATTCCTTTTATTTCTTTTTCTTCTCTGATTGCTGTGGCTAAAACTTCCAAAACTATGTCAATAGTGGTGAGAGTGGGCAACCTTGTCCTGTTCCTGATCTTAGTGGAAATGGTTTCAGTTTTTCACCATTGAGGATGATGTTGGCTGTGCATTTGTCATATATGGCCTTTATTATGTGGAGGAAAGTTCCCTCTATGCCTACTTTCTGGAGGGTTTTTATCATAAATGGGTGTTGAATTTTGTCAAAAGCTTTCTCTGCATCTATTGAGATGATCATTTGGTTTTTCTCCTTCAATTTGTTAATATGGTGTATCACATTGATTGATTTGCGTATCTTGAAGAATCCTTGCATTCCTGGGATAAACCCCACTTGATCATGGTGTATGATCCTTTTAATGTGCTGTTGGACTCTGTTTGCTAGTATTTTGTTGAGGATTTTGGCATCTGTGTTCATCAGTGATATTGGCCTGTAGTTTTCTTTTTTTGTGACATCTTTGTCTGGTTTTGGTATCAGGGTGATGGTGGCCTCGTAGAATGAGTTTGGGAGTGTTCCTCCCTCTGCTATATTTTGGAAAAGTTTGAGAAGGATAGGTGTTAGCTCTTCTCTAAATGTTTGATAGAATTCGCCTGTGGATCCATATGGTCCTGGGCTTTTGTGCGTTGGAAGAGTTTTAATCACAGTTTCAATTTCAGTACTTGTGATTGGTCTGTTCATATTTTCTGTTTCTTCCTGGTTCAGTCTCGGAAGGTTGTGCATTTCTAAGAACTTGTCCATTTCCTCCAGGTTGTCCACTTTACTGGCATATAGTTGCTTGTAGTAATCTCTCATGATCCTTTGTATTTCTGCAGTGTCAGTTGTTACTTCTCCGTTTGCATTTCTAATTTTATCGATTTGAGTCTTCTCCCTTTTTTTCTTGATGAGTCTGGTTAATGGTTTATCAATTTTGTTTATCTCCTCAAAGAACCAGCTTTTAGTTTTATTGATCTTTGCTATCGTTTCCTTCATTTCTTTTTCATTTATTTCTGATCTGATCTTTATGATTTCTTTCCTTCTGCTAACTTTGGTGGTTTTTTGTTCTTCCTCTCATTGCTTTAGGTGTAATGTTAGGTTGCCTATTTGAGATGTTTCTTGTTTCTTAAAGTAAGATTGTATTGCTATAAACTTCCCTCTTAGAACTGCTTTTGCTGCATCCCACAGGTTTTGGGCCGTCGTGTCTCCATTGTCATTTGTTTCTAGGTATTTTTTGATTTCCCCTTTGATTTCTTCAGTGATCACTTCGTTATTAAGTAGTGTATTGTGTAGCCTCCATGTGTTTGTATTTTTTACAGATCTTTTCCTGTAATTGATATCTAGTCTCATAGCGTTGTGGTCGGAAAAGATACTTGATACGATTTCAATTTTCTTAAATTTACCAAGGCTTGGTTTGTGACCCAAGATATGATCTATCCTGGAGAATGTTCCATGAGCACTTGAGAAAAGTGTGTATTCTGTTGTTTTGGGGTGGAATGTCCTATAAATATCCATTAAGTCCATCTTGTTTAATGTATCATTTAAAGCTTGTGTTTCCTTATTTATTTTCATTTTGGATGATCTGCCCATTGGTGAAAGTGGGGTGTTAAAGTCCCCTACTATGATTGTGTTGCTGTCGATTTCCCCTTTTATGGCTGTTAGTATTTGCCTTATGTATTGAGGTGCTCCTATGTTGGGTGCATAAATATTTACAATTGTTATACCTTCCTCTTGGATCGATCCCTTGATCATTATATAGTGTCCTTCTTTGTCTCTTGTAATAGTCTTTATTTTAAAGTCTATTTTGTCAGATATGAGAATTGCTACTCCAGCTTTCTTTTGATTTCCATTTGCATGGAATATCTTTTTCCATCCCCTCACTTTCAGTCTGTATGTGTCTCTAAGTCTGAAGTGGGTCTCTTGTAGACAGCATATATATGGGTCTTGCTTTTGTATCCATTCAGCCACTCTATGTCTTTTGGTGGGAGCATCTAATCCATTTACATTTAAGGTAACTATTGATATGTATGTTCCTATTCCCATTTTCTTAAATGTTTTGGGTTTGTTATTGTAGGTGTTTTCCTTCTCTTGTATTTCTCGCCTAGAGAAGTTCCTTTAGCATCTGTTGTAAAGCTGGTTTGGTGGTGCTGAACTCTCTCAGCTTTTGCTTGTCTGTAAAGGTTTTAATTTCTCCATCAAATCTGAATGAGATCCTTGCTGGGTAGAGTAATCTTGGCTGTAGGTTTTTCTCCTTCATGACTTTAAGTATATCCTGCCACTCCCTTCTGGCTTGCAGAGTTTCTGCTGAAAGATCAGCTGTTAACCTTATGGGGATTCCCTTGTGTGTTATTTGTTGTTTTTCCCTTGCTGCTTTTAATATGTTTTCTTTATATTTAATTTTTGATAGTTTGATTAATATGTGTCTTGGCGTGTTTCTCCTTGGATTTCTCCTGTATGGGGCTCTCTGTGCTTCCAGGACTTGATTAACTATTTCCTTTCCCATATTAGGGAAGTTTTCAACTATAATCTCTTCAAATATTTTCTCAGTCCCTTTCTTTTTCTCTTCTTCTTCTGGGACCCCTATAATTCGAATGTTGGTGCGTTTAATGTTGTCCCAGAGGTCTCTGAGACTGTCCTCAGTTCTTTTCATTCTTTGTTCTTTATTCTGCTCTGCAGTAGCTATTTCCACTATTTTATCTTCCAGGTCACTTATCCGTTCTTCTGCCTCAGTTATTCTGCTATTGATCCCATCTAGAGTATTTTTAATTTCATTTATTGTGTTTTTCATCGTTGCTTGGTTCCTCTTTAGTTCTTCTACATCCTTGTTAAATGTTTCTTGCATTTTGTCTATTCTATTTCCAAGATTTTGGATCATCTTTACTATCATCATGCTGAATTCTTCTTCAGGTAGACTGCCTATTTCCTCTTCATTTGTTAGGTCTGGTGTGTTTTGACCCTGCTCCTTCACCTGCTGTGTGTTTTTGGTCTTCTCATTTGGTTTATCTTACTGTGTTTGGGGTCTCCTTTTCACAGGCTGCAGGTTCGTAATTCCCGTTGTTTTTGGTATCTGTCCCCAGTGGCTAAGGTTGCTTCAGTGGGTTGTGTAGGCTTCCTGGTGGAGGGGACTAGTGCCTGTGTTCTGGTGGATGAGGTTGGATCTTGTCTTTCTGGTGGGCAAGTCCACGTCTGGTGGTGTGTTTTGGGGTGTCTGTGGCCTTATTATGATTTTAGGCAGCCTCTCTGCTAATGGATGGGGCCGTGTTCCTGTCTTGCTAGTTGTTTGGCATAGTGTGTCCAGCACTGTAGCTTGCTGGTCGTTGAGTGAAGCTGGGTCTTGATGTTGAGATGGAGATCTCTGAGAGATTTTTGCCGTTTGGTATTATGTGGAGCTGGGAGGTCTCTTGTGGACCAGTGTCCTGAAGTTGGCCCTCCCACCTCAGAGGCACAGCCCTGATGCCTGGCTGGAGCACCAAGAGCCTTTCATCCCCACAGCTCAGAATACAAGGGAGAAAAACATAGAAAGAAAGAAAGAAAGAGGATAAAATAAAATAAAATAAAGCTATTATAATAAAAAATAAGAAAAATAATTATTCAGAGTAAATATTCAGAAATTTTTTTTTTAATTTTTAAAAATAGATTTATTAATTTTTTATAATAAAAAATAAGTAAAAAATTATTAAGAAAAAAATTTTTTAATTTTTTAAAATAAAAAATATGGAAAAACTTATTAAATTTTTTTAATTTCTAAAAATAGAAAATAAGGATAAAATTATTAAGAAAACATATATTAGGAAAACACAATTTTTTTAAGTAAAAAAAAAAAATACGGACGGACATAACCCTAGGACTAATGGTGAAAGCAAAGCTATACACACAAAATCTCACCCAGAAGCATACACAGATACACTCACAAAAAAAGGAAAAGGGGAAAAAATAATATATCCTGCTCCCAAAGTCCAGCTCTTGAATTTGGGATGATTCGTTGTCTATTCAGGTATTCAACAGATGCAGGCACATCAAGTTTTTTGTGGAGCGTTAATCCGCTGCTTCTGAGGCTGCTGGGAATGATTTCCCTTTCTCTCCTTTGTTCGTACAGCTCCCAGGGTTCAGCTTTGGATTTGGCCCCGCCTCTGCATGTAGGTCGCCTGAGGGCATCCGTTCCCCGCCCAGACAGAGCGGGGTTAAAGGAGCAGCTGCTTCGGGGGCTGTGGCTCACTCAGGCCGTGAGGAGGGAGGGGTACGGATGCGGGGCGAGCCTGCGGCGGCAGAGGCTGGTGTGACGTTGCAGCAGCCTGAGGCGCGCCGTGCATTCTCCCGGGGAAGTTGTCCCCGGATCACGGGAGCCTGGCAGTGGCAAGCTGCACCCGCTCCCGGGAGGGGCGGTGTGGGGAGTGACCTGTGCTTGCACACCGGCTTCTTGGTAGCGGCAGCAGCAGCCTTAGCGTCTCCTGCCCGTCTCTGGGGTCCGCGCTGATAACCGCGGCTCGCGCCTGTCTCTGGGGTCCGCGCTGTTAGCCGCGGCTCGCGCCCGTCTCTGGAGTTCGTTTAGGCGGCGCTCTGAATCCCCTCTCCTTGCGCGCCGCGAAACAAAGAGGCAAGGAAAAGTCTCTTGCCTCTTCGGCAGCTGCAGACTATTTCCCGGACTCCCTCCCGGCTAGCACCGAAGCCCGAGCCTCAGCTCCCAGCCCCCGCCCGCCCCGGCGGCCGAGCAGACAAGCCTCTCGGGCTGGTGAGTGCTACTCAGCACCGATCCTCCATTCGGGAATCTCTCCGCTTTGCCCTCCGCACCCCTGTGGCTGCGCTCTCCTCCGTGGCTCCGAAGCTCCCCCCTCTGCCACCCGCAGTCTCTGCACACGAAGGGGCTCCTAGTGTGTGGACACCTTTCCTCCTTCACGGCTCCCTCCCACTGGTGCAGGTCCCGTCCCTATTCTTTTGTCTCTATTATTTCTTTTTTCTTTTACCCTACCCAAGTACGTGGGGATTTTCTTGCCTTTTGGGAGGTCTGACGTCTTCTGCCAGCGTTCACTGGGTGTTCTGTAGGAGCAGTTCCACGTGTAGAGGTATTTCTACTGTATCTGTGGGAAGGAAGGTGATCTCCGCGTCTTACTCTTCCGCCATCTTGCCCCTACCTCTCCATAACTCTTTTTGAATTATGGTTTTCTCAGGGTATACGCCCAGTAGTAGGATTGCTGAGTCGTATGGTAGTTCTAGTTTTAGATTTTTAAGGAACCTCCCTACAGTTCTCTATAGTGGCTGTATCAATTTACATTCCCACCAACAGTGTATGAGGGTTCCATTTTCTCCACACCCTCTCCAGCATTTATTGTTTGTAGATGTTTTGATGATGGCCATTCTAACCGGTGTGAGATGATATCACACTGTAGTTTTGATTTGCATTTCTCTAATGATTAGTGATGTTGAGCATTCTTTCATGTGTTTGTTGGCAATCTGTATATCTTCTTTGGAGAAATGTCTATTTAGGTCTTCTGCCCGTTTTTGGATTGGGTTGTTTGTTTTTTTCAAATTGAGCTGCATGAGCTGCTGGTAAATTTTGGAGATTAATCCTTTGTCAGTTGCTTCCTTTGCAAATATTTTCTCCCATTCTGAGGGTTTTCTTTTGGTCTTGTTTATGGTTTCCTTTGCTGTGCAAAAGCTTTTAAGTTTCATTAGGTCCCATTTGTTTATTTTTGTTTTTATTTCCATTTCTCTAGGAGCTGGGTCAAAAAGGATCTTGCTATGACTTATGTCATACAGTGTTCTGCCTATGTTTTCCTCTAAGAGTCTGAGAGTGTCTGGCCTTACATTTAGGTCTTTAATCCATTTTGAGTTTATTTTTGTGTGTGGTGTTAAGGAGTGTTCTAATTTCATCCTTTTACATGTAGCTGTCCAGTTTTCCCAGCACCACTTATTGAAGAGGCGTCTTTTCTCAATTTTATATTCTTGCCTCCTTTATCAAAACTAATGTGACCATATGTACATGGGTTTATCTCTGGGCTTTCTATCCTGTTCCATTGATCTATACTTCTGTTTTTGTGCCAGTACCATACTGTCTTGATTACTGTAGCTTTGGAGTATAGTCTGAAGTCTGGGAGCCTGATTCCTCCAGCACCGTTTTCCTTTCTCAAGGTTACGTTGGCTATTCGGGGTCTTCTGTGATTCCATACCAATTGGGAAATTTTTTGATCTAGTTCTGTGAAAAATGCCAGTGGTAGTTTGATAGGGATTGCATTGAGTCTGTAGATTGCTTTGAGTAGTATAGTCATTTTCACAGTGTTGATTCTTCCAATCCAAGAACATGGTATATCGCTCCATCTGTTTGTATCCTCATTAATTTCTTTCATCAGTGTCTTATAATTTTCTTCATACCAGTCTTCTGTCTCCTTAGGTAGGTTTATTCCTAGGTATTTTATTCTTTTAGCTGCAATGGTAAATGGGAGTGTTTTCTTAATTTCACTTTCAGATTTTTCATCATTAGTGTACAGGAATGCAAGAGATTTCTGTGCATTAATTTTGTATCCTGCTACTTTACCAAATTCATTGAGTAGCTCTAGTAGTTATCTGGTAACATCTTTAGGATTCTCTATGTATAGTATAGTATCATGTCATCTGAAAACAGTCACAGCTCTATTTCTTCTTTTCTGATTTGGATTCCTTTTATTTCTTTTTCTTCTCTGATTGCTGTGGCTAAAACTTCCAAAACTATGTCAATAGTGGTGAGAGTGGGCAACCTTGTCCTGTTCCTGATCTTAGTGGAAATGGTTTCAGTTTTTCACCATTGAGGATGATGTTGGCTGTGCATTTGTCATATATGGCCTTTATTATGTGGAGGAAAGTTCCCTCTATGCCTACTTTCTGGAGGGTTTTTATCATAAATGGGTGTTGAATTTTGTCAAAAGCTTTCTCTGCATCTATTGAGATGATCATTTGGTTTTTCTCCTTCAATTTGTTAATATGGTGTATCACATTGATTGATTTGCGTATCTTGAAGAATCCTTGCATTCCTGGGATAAACCCCACTTGATCATGGTGTATGATCCTTTTAATGTGCTGTTGGACTCTGTTTGCTAGTATTTTGTTGAGGATTTTGGCATCTGTGTTCATCAGTGATATTGGCCTGTAGTTTTCTTTTTTTGTGACATCTTTGTCTGGTTTTGGTATCAGGGTGATGGTGGCCTCGTAGAATGAGTTTGGGAGTGTTCCTCCCTCTGCTATATTTTGGAAAAGTTTGAGAAGGATAGGTGTTAGCTCTTCTCTAAATGTTTGATAGAATTCGCCTGTGGATCCATATGGTCCTGGGCTTTTGTGCGTTGGAAGAGTTTTAATCACAGTTTCAATTTCAGTACTTGTGATTGGTCTGTTCATATTTTCTGTTTCTTCCTGGTTCAGTCTCGGAAGGTTGTGCATTTCTAAGAACTTGTCCATTTCCTCCAGGTTGTCCACTTTACTGGCATATAGTTGCTTGTAGTAATCTCTCATGATCCTTTGTATTTCTGCAGTGTCAGTTGTTACTTCTCCGTTTGCATTTCTAATTTTATCGATTTGAGTCTTCTCCCTTTTTTTCTTGATGAGTCTGGTTAATGGTTTATCAATTTTGTTTATCTCCTCAAAGAACCAGCTTTTAGTTTTATTGATCTTTGCTATCGTTTCCTTCATTTCTTTTTCATTTATTTCTGATCTGATCTTTATGATTTCTTTCCTTCTGCTAACTTTGGTGGTTTTTTGTTCTTCTTCCTCTCATTGCTTTAGGTGTAATGTTAGGTTGCCTATTTGAGATGTTTCTTGTTTCTTAAAGTAAGATTGTATTGCTATAAACTTCCCTCTTAGAACTGCTTTTGCTGCATCCCACAGGTTTTGGGCCGTCGTGTCTCCATTGTCATTTGTTTCTAGGTATTTTTTGATTTCCCCTTTGATTTCTTCAGTGATCACTTCGTTATTAAGTAGTGTATTGTGTAGCCTCCATGTGTTTGTATTTTTTACAGATCTTTTCCTGTAATTGATATCTAGTCTCATAGCGTTGTGGTCGGAAAAGATACTTGATACGATTTCAATTTTCTTAAATTTACCAAGGCTTGGCTTGTGACCCAAGATATGATCTATCCTGGAGAATGTTCCATGAGCACTTGAGAAAAGTGTGTATTCTGTTGTTTTGGGGTGGAATGTCCTATAAATATCCATTAAGTCCATCTTGTTTAATGTATCATTTAAAGCTTGTGTTTCCTTATTTATTTTCATTTTGGATGATCTGCCCATTGGTGAAAGTGGGGTGTTAAAGTCCCCTACTATGATTGTGTTGCTGTCGATTTCCCCTTTTATGGCTGTTAGTATTTGCCTTATGTATTGAGGTGCTCCTATGTTGGGTGCATAAATATTTACAATTGTTATACCTTCCTCTTGGATCGATCCCTTGATCATTATATAGTGTCCTTCTTTGTCTCTTGTAATAGTCTTTATTTTAAAGTCTATTTTGTCAGATATGAGAATTGCTACTCCAGCTTTCTTTTGATTTCCATTTGCATGGAATATCTTTTTCCATCCCCTCACTTTCAGTCTGTATGTGTCTCTAAGTCTGAAGTGGGTCTCTTGTAGACAGCATATATATGGGTCTTGCTTTTGTATCCATTCAGCCACTCTATGTCTTTTGGTGGGAGCATCTAATCCATTTACATTTAAGGTAACTATTGATATGTATGTTCCTATTCCCATTTTCTTAAATGTTTTGGGTTTGTTATTGTAGGTGTTTTCCTTCTCTTGTATTTCTCGCCTAGAGAAGTTCCTTTAGCATCTGTTGTAAAGCTGGTTTGGTGGTGCTGAACTCTCTCAGCTTTTGCTTGTCTGTAAAGGTTTTAATTTCTCCATCAAATCTGAATGAGATCCTTGCTGGGTAGAGTAATCTTGGCTGTAGGTTTTTCTCCTTCATGACTTTAAGTATATCCTGCCACTCCCTTCTGGCTTGCAGAGTTTCTGCTGAAAGATCAGCTGTTAACCTTATGGGGATTCCCTTGTGTGTTATTTGTTGTTTTTCCCTTGCTGCTTTTAATATGTTTTCTTTATATTTAATTTTTGATAGTTTGATTAATATGTGTCTTGGCGTGTTTCTCCTTGGATTTCTCCTGTATGGGGCTCTCTGTGCTTCCAGGACTTGATTAACTATTTCCTTTCCCATATTAGGGAAGTTTTCAACTATAATCTCTTCAAATATTTTCTCAGTCCCTTTCTTTTTCTCTTCTTCTTCTGGGACCCCTATAATTCGAATGTTGGTGCGTTTAATGTTGTCCCAGAGGTCTCTGAGACTGTCCTCAGTTCTTTTCATTCTTTGTTCTTTATTCTGCTCTGCAGTAGCTATTTCCACTATTTTATCTTCCAGGTCACTTATCCGTTCTTCTGCCTCAGTTATTCTGCTATTGATCCCATCTAGAGTATTTTTAATTTCATTTATTGTGTTTTTCATCGTTGCTTGGTTCCTCTTTAGTTCTTCTACATCCTTGTTAAATGTTTCTTGCATTTTGTCTATTCTATTTCCAAGATTTTGGATCATCTTTACTATCATCATGCTGAATTCTTCTTCAGGTAGACTGCCTATTTCCTCTTCATTTGTTAGGTCTGGTGTGTTTTGACCCTGCTCCTTCACCTGCTGTGTGTTTTTGGTCTTCTCATTTGGTTTATCTTACTGTGTTTGGGGCCTCCTTTTCACAGGCTGCAGGTTCGTAATTCCCGTTGTTTTTGGTATCTGTCCCCAGTGGCTAAGGTTGCTTCAGTGGGTTGTGTAGGCTTCCTGGTGGAGGGGACTAGTGCCTGTGTTCTGGTGGATGAGGTTGGATCTTGTCTTTCTGGTGGGCAAGTCCACGTCTGGTGGTGTGTTTTGGGGTGTCTGTGGCCTTATTATGATTTTAGGCAGCCTCTCTGCTAATGGATGGGGCCGTGTTCCTGTCTTGCTAGTTGTTTGGCATAGTGTGTCCAGCACTGTAGCTTGCTGGTCGTTGAGTGAAGCTGGGTCTTGATGTTGAGATGGAGATCTCTGAGAGACTTTTGCCGTTTGGTATTATGTGGAGCTGGGAGGTCTCTTGTGGACCAGTGTCCTGAAGTTGGCCCTCCCACCTCAGAGGCACAGCCCTGATGCCTGGCTGGAGCACCAAGAGCCTTTCATCCCCACAGCTCAGAATACAAGGGAGAAAAACATAGAAAGAAAGAAAGAAAGAGGATAAAATAAAATAAAATAAAGCTATTATAATAAAAAATAAGAAAAATAATTATTCAGAGTAAATATTCAGAAATTTTTTTTTTAATTTTTAAAAATAGATTTATTAATTTTTTATAATAAAAAATAAGTAAAAAATTATTAAGAAAAAAATTTTTTAATTTTTTAAAATAAAAAATATGGAAAAACTTATTAAATTTTTTTTAATTTCTAAAAATAGAAAATAAGGATAAAATTATTAAGAAAACATATATTAGGAAAACACAATTTTTTTAAGTAAAAAAAAAAAATACGGACGGACATAACCCTAGGACTAATGGTGAAAGCAAAGCTATACACACAAAATCTCACCCAGAAGCATACACAGATACACTCACAAAAAAAGGAAAAGGGGAAAAAATAATATATCCTGCTCCCAAAGTCCAGCTCTTGAATTTGTGATGATTCGTTGTCTATTCAGGTATTCAACAGATGCAGGCACATCAAGTTTTTTGTGGAGCGTTAATCCGCTGCTTCTGAGGCTGCTGGGAATGATTTCCCTTTCTCTCCTTTGTTCGTACAGCTCCCAGGGTTCAGCTTTGGATTTGGCCCCGCCTCTGCATGTAGGTCACCTGAGGGCATCCGTTCCCCGCCCAGACAGAGCGGGGTTAAAGGAGCAGCTGCTTCGGGGGCTGTGGCTCACTCAGGCCGTGAGGAGGGAGGGGTACGGATGCGGGGCGAGCCTGCGGCGGCAGAGGCTGGTGTGACGTTGCAGCAGCCTGAGGCGCGCCGTGCATTCTCCCGGGGAAGTTGTCCCCGGATCACGGGAGCCTGGCAGTGGCAAGCTGCACCCGCTCCCGGGAGGGGCGGTGTGGGGAGTGACCTGTGCTTGCACACCGGCTTCTTGGTAGCGGCAGCAGCAGCCTTAGCGTCTCCTGCCCGTCTCTGGGGTCCGCGCTGATAACCGCGGCTCGCGCCTGTCTCTGGGGTCCGCGCTGTTAGCCGCGGCTCGCGCCCGTCTCTGGAGTTCGTTTAGGCGGCGCTCTGAATCCCCTCTCCTTGCGCGCCGCGAAACAAAGAGGCAAGGAAAAGTCTCTTGCCTCTTCGGCAGCTGCAGACTATTTCCCGGACTCCCTCCCGGCTAGCACCGAAGCCCGAGCCTCAGCTCCCAGCCCCCGCCCGCCCCGGCGGCCGAGCAGACAAGCCTCTCGGGCTGGTGAGTGCTACTCAGCACCGATCCTCCATTCGGGAATCTCTCCGCTTTGCCCTCCGCACCCCTGTGGCTGCGCTCTCCTCCGTGGCTCCGAAGCTCCCCCCTCTGCCACCCGCAGTCTCTGCACACGAAGGGGCTCCTAGTGTGTGGACACCTTTCCTCCTTCACGGCTCCCTCCCACTGGTGCAGGTCCCGTCCCTATTCTTTTGTCTCTATTATTTCTTTTTTCTTTTACCCTACCCAAGTACGTGGGGATTTTCTTGCCTTTTGGGAGGTCTGACGTCTTCTGCCAGCGTTCACTGGGTGTTCTGTAGGAGCAGTTCCACGTGTAGAGGTATTTCTACTGTATCTGTGGGAAGGAAGGTGATCTCCGCGTCTTACTCTTCCGCCATCTTGCCCCTACCTCTCCATAACTCTTTTTGAATTATGGTTTTCTCAGGGTATACGCCCAGTAGTAGGATTGCTGAGTCGTATGGTAGTTCTAGTTTTAGATTTTTAAGGAACCTCCCTACAGTTCTCTATAGTGGCTGTATCAATTTACATTCCCACCAACAGTGTATGAGGGTTCCATTTTCTCCACACCCTCTCCAGCATTTATTGTTTGTAGATGTTTTGATGATGGCCATTCTAACCGGTGTGAGATGATATCACACTGTAGTTTTGATTTGCATTTCTCTAATGATTAGTGATGTTGAGCATTCTTTCATGTGTTTGTTGGCAATCTGTATATCTTCTTTGGAGAAATGTCTATTTAGGTCTTCTGCCCGTTTTTGGATTGGGTTGTTTGTTTTTTTCAAATTGAGCTGCATGAGCTGCTGGTAAATTTTGGAGATTAATCCTTTGTCAGTTGCTTCCTTTGCAAATATTTTCTCCCATTCTGAGGGTTTTCTTTTGGTCTTGTTTATGGTTTCCTTTGCTGTGCAAAAGCTTTTAAGTTTCATTAGGTCCCATTTGTTTATTTTTGTTTTTATTTCCATTTCTCTAGGAGCTGGGTCAAAAAGGATCTTGCTATGACTTATGTCATACAGTGTTCTGCCTATGTTTTCCTCTAAGAGTCTGAGAGTGTCTGGCCTTACATTTAGGTCTTTAATCCATTTTGAGTTTATTTTTGTGTATGGTGTTAAGGAGTGTTCTAATTTCATCCTTTTACATGTAGCTGTCCAGTTTTCCCAGCACCACTTATTGAAGAGGCGTCTTTTCTCAATTTTATATTCTTGCCTCCTTTATCAAAACTAATGTGACCATATGTACATGGGTTTATCTCTGGGCTTTCTATCCTGTTCCATTGATCTATACTTCTGTTTTTGTGCCAGTACCATACTGTCTTGATTACTGTAGCTTTGGAGTATAGTCTGAAGTCTGGGAGCCTGATTCCTCCAGCACCGTTTTCCTTTCTCAAGGTTACGTTGGCTATTCGGGGTCTTCTGTGATTCCATACCAATTGGGAAATTTTTTGATCTAGTTCTGTGAAAAATGCCAGTGGTAGTTTGATAGGGATTGCATTGAGTCTGTAGATTGCTTTGAGTAGTATAGTCATTTTCACAGTGTTGATTCTTCCAATCCAAGAACATGGTATATCGCTCCATCTGTTTGTATCCTCATTAATTTCTTTCATCAGTGTCTTATAATTTTCTTCATACCAGTCTTCTGTCTCCTTAGGTAGGTTTATTCCTAGGTATTTTATTCTTTTAGCTGCAATGGTAAATGGGAGTATTTTCTTAATTTCACTTTCAGATTTTTCATCATTAGTGTACAGGAATGCAAGAGATTTCTGTGCATTAATTTTGTATCCTGCTACTTTACCAAATTCATTGAGTAGCTCTAGTAGTTATCTGGTAACATCTTTAGGATTCTCTATGTATAGTATAGTATCATGTCATCTGAAAACAGTCACAGCTCTATTTCTTCTTTTCTGATTTGGATTCCTTTTATTTCTTTTTCTTCTCTGATTGCTGTGGCTAAAACTTCCAAAACTATGTCAATAGTGGTGAGAGTGGGCAACCTTGTCCTGTTCCTGATCTTAGTGGAAATGGTTTCAGTTTTTCACCATTGAGGATGATGTTGGCTGTGCATTTGTCATATATGGCCTTTATTATGTGGAGGAAAGTTCCCTCTATGCCTACTTTCTGGAGGGTTTTTATCATAAATGGGTGTTGAATTTTGTCAAAAGCTTTCTCTGCATCTATTGAGATGATCATTTGGTTTTTCTCCTTCAATTTGTTAATATGGTGTATCACATTGATTGATTTGCGTATCTTGAAGAATCCTTGCATTCCTGGGATAAACCCCACTTGATCATGGTGTATGATCCTTTTAATGTGCTGTTGGACTCTGTTTGCTAGTATTTTGTTGAGGATTTTGGCATCTGTGTTCATCAGTGATATTGGCCTGTAGTTTTCTTTTTTTGTGACATCTTTGTCTGGTTTTGGTATCAGGGTGATGGTGGCCTCGTAGAATGAGTTTGGGAGTGTTCCTCCCTCTGCTATATTTTGGAAAAGTTTGAGAAGGATAGGTGTTAGCTCTTCTCTAAATGTTTGATAGAATTCGCCTGTGGATCCATATGGTCCTGGGCTTTTGTGCGTTGGAAGAGTTTTAATCACAGTTTCAATTTCAGTACTTGTGATTGGTCTGTTCATATTTTCTGTTTCTTCCTGGTTCAGTCTCGGAAGGTTGTGCATTTCTAAGAACTTGTCCATTTCCTCCAGGTTGTCCACTTTACTGGCATATTGTTGCTTGTAGTAATCTCTCATGATCCTTTGTATTTCTGCAGTGTCAGTTGTTACTTCTCCGTTTGCATTTCTAATTTTATCGATTTGAGTCTTCTCCCTTTTTTTCTTGATGAGTCTGGTTAATGGTTTATCAATTTTGTTTATCTCCTCAAAGAACCAGCTTTTAGTTTTATTGATCTTTGCTATCGTTTCCTTCATTTCTTTTTCATTTATTTCTGATCTGATCTTTATGATTTCTTTCCTTCTGCTAACTTTGGTGGTTTTTTGTTCTTCTTCCTCTCATTGCTTTAGGTGTAATGTTAGGTTGCCTATTTGAGATGTTTCTTGTTTCTTAAAGTAAGATTGTATTGCTATAAACTTCCCTCTTAGAACTGCTTTTGCTGCATCCCACAGGTTTTGGGCCGTCGTGTCTCCATTGTCATTTGTTTCTAGGTATTTTTTGATTTCCCCTTTGATTTCTTCAGTGATCACTTCGTTATTAAGTAGTGTATTGTGTAGCCTCCATGTTTTTGTATTTTTTACAGATCTTTTCCTGTAATTGATATCTAGTCTCATAGCGTTGTGGTCGGAAAAGATACTTGATACGATTTCAATTTTCTTAAATTCACCAAGGCTTGGCTTGTGACCCAAGATATGATCTATCCTGGAGAATGTTCCATGAGCACTTGAGAAAAGTGTGTATTCTGTTGTTTTGGGGTGGAATGTCCTATAAATATCCATTAAGTCCATCTTGTTTAATGTATCATTTAAAGCTTGTGTTTCCTTATTTATTTTCATTTTGGATGATCTGCCCATTGGTGAAAGTGGGGTGTTAAAGTCCCCTACTATGATTGTGTTGCTGTCGATTTCCCCTTTTATGGCTGTTAGTATTTGCCTTATGTATTGAGGTGCTCCTATGTTGGGTGCATAAATATTTACAATTGTTATACCTTCCTCTTGGATCGATCCCTTGATCATTATATAGTGTCCTTCTTTGTCTCTTGTAATAGTCTTTATTTTAAAGTCTATTTTGTCAGATATGAGAATTGCTACTCCAGCTTTCTTTTGATTTCCATTTGCATGGAATATCTTTTTCCATCCCCTCACTTTCAGTCTGTATGTGTCTCTAAGTCTGAAGTGGGTCTCTTGTAGACAGCATATATATGGGTCTTGCTTTTGTATCCATTCAGCCACTCTATGTCTTTTGGTGGGAGCATCTAATCCATTTACATTTAAGGTAACTATTGATATGTATGTTCCTATTCCCATTTTCTTAAA
The DNA here is from genome assembly GCF_028023285.1 of Balaenoptera ricei. Lineage (NCBI taxonomy): Eukaryota > Metazoa > Chordata > Mammalia > Artiodactyla > Balaenopteridae > Balaenoptera > Balaenoptera ricei. The sequence continues at coordinate 65,213,263 of NC_082660.1, read as the reverse complement.
TGTTTTGGGTTTGTTATTGTAGGTGTTTTCCTTCTCTTGTATTTCTCGCCTAGAGAAGTTCCTTTAGCATCTGTTGTAAAGCTGGTTTGGTGGTGCTGAACTCTCTCAGCTTTTGCTTGTCTGTAAAGGTTTTAATTTCTCCATCAAATCTGAATGAGATCCTTGCTGGGTAGAGTAATCTTGGCTGTAGGTTTTTCTCCTTCATGACTTTAAGTATATCCTGCCACTCCCTTCTGGCTTGCAGAGTTTCTGCTGAAAGATCAGCTGTTAACCTTATGGGGATTCCCTTGTGTGTTATTTGTTGTTTTTCCCTTGCTGCTTTTAATATGTTTTCTTTATATTTAATTTTTGATAGTTTGATTAATATGTGTCTTGGCGTGTTTCTCCTTGGATTTCTCCTGTATGGGGCTCTCTGTGCTTCCAGGACTTGATTAACTATTTCCTTTCCCATATTAGGGAAGTTTTCAACTATAATCTCTTCAAATATTTTCTCAGTCCCTTTCTTTTTCTCTTCTTCTTCTGGGACCCCTATAATTCGAATGTTGGTGCGTTTAATGTTGTCCCAGAGGTCTCTGAGACTGTCCTCAGTTCTTTTCATTCTTTGTTCTTTATTCTGCTCTGCAGTAGCTATTTCCACTATTTTATCTTCCAGGTCACTTATCCGTTCTTCTGCCTCAGTTATTCTGCTATTGATCCCATCTAGAGTATTTTTAATTTCATTTATTGTGTTTTTCATCGTTGCTTGGTTCCTCTTTAGTTCTTCTACATCCTTGTTAAATGTTTCTTGCATTTTGTCTATTCTATTTCCAAGATTTTGGATCATCTTTACTATCATCATTCTGAATTCTTTTTCAGGTAGACTGCCTATTTCCTCTTCATTTGTTAGGTCTGGTGTGTTTTGACCCTGCTCCTTCACCTGCTGTGTGTTTTTGGTCTTCTCATTTGGTTTATCTTACTGTGTTTGGGGTCTCCTTTTCACAGGCTGCACGTTCGTAATTCCCGTTGTTTTTGGTATCTGTCCCCAGTGGCTAAGGTTGCTTCAGTGGGTTGTGTAGGCTTCCTGGTGGAGGGGACTAGTGCCTGTGTTCTGGTGGATGAGGTTGGATCTTGTCTTTCTGGTGGGCAAGTCCACGTCTGGTGGTGTGTTTTGGGGTGTCTGTGGCCTTATTATGATTTTAGGCAGCCTCTCTGCTAATGGATGGGGCCGTGTTCCTGTCTTGCTAGTTGTTTGGCATAGTGTGTCCAGCACTGTAGCTTGCTGGTCGTTGAGTGAAGCTGGGTCTTGATGTTGAGATGGAGATCTCTGAGAGATTTTTGCCGTTTGGTATTATGTGGAGCTGGGAGGTCTCTTGTGGACCAGTGTCCTGAAGTTGGCCCTCCCACCTCAGAGGCACAGCCCTGATGCCTGGCTGGAGCACCAAGAGCCTTTCATCCACACAGCTCAGAATACAAGGGAGAAAAAAATAGAAAGAAAGAAAGAAAGAGGATAAAATAAAATAAAATAAAGCTATTATAATAAAAAATAAGAAAAAAAATTATTCAGAGTAAATATTCAGAAAATTTTTTTTTAATTTTTAAAAATAGATTTATTAATTTTTTATAATAAAAAATAAGAAAAAAATTATTAAGAAAAAAATTTTTTAATTTTTTAAAATAAAAAATATGGAAAAACTTATTAAAATTTTTTTAATTTCTAAAAATAGAAAATAAGGATAAAATTATTAAGAAAACATATATTAGGAAAACACAATTTTTTTAAGTAAAAAAAAAAAATACGGACGGACATAACCCTAGGACTAATGGTGAAAGCAAAGCTATACACACAAAATCTCACCCAGAAGCATACACAGATACACTCACAAAAAAAGGAAAAGGGGAAAAAATAATATATCCTGCTCCCAAAGTCCAGCTCTTGAATTTGGGATGATTCGTTGTCTATTCAGGTATTCAACAGATGCAGGCACATCAAGTTGTTTGTGGAGCGTTAATCCGCTGCTTCTGAGGCTGCTGGGAATGATTTCCCTTTCTCTTCTTTGTTCGTACAGCTCCCAGGGTTCAGCTTTGGATTTGGCCCCGCCTCTGCATGTAGGTCGCCTGAGGGCGTCCGTTCCCCGCCCAGACAGAACGGGGTTAAAGGAGCAGCTGCTTCGGGGGCTGTGGCTCACTCAGGCCGTGGGGAGGGAGGGGTACGGATGCGGGGCGAGCCTGCGGCGGCAGAGGCTGGTGTGACGTTGCAGCAGCCTGAGGCGCGCCGTGCATTCTCCCGGGGAAGTTGTCCCCGGATCACGGGAGCCTGGCAGTGGCGAGCTGCACCCGCTCCCGGGAGGGGCGGTGTGGGGAGTGACCTGTGCTTGCACACCGGCTTCTTGGTAGCGGCAGCAGCAGCCTTAGCGTCTCCTGCCCGTCTCTGGGGTCCGCGCTGATAACCGCGGCTCGCGCCTGTCTCTGGGGTCCGCGCTGTTAGCTGCGGCTCGCGCCCGTCTCTGGAGTTCGTTTAGGCGGCGCTCTGAATCCCCTCTCCTTGCGCGCCGCGAAACAAAGAGGCAAGAAAAAGTCTCTTGCCTCTTCGGCAGCTGCAGACTATTTCCCGGACTCCCTCCCGGCTAGCACCGAAGCCCGAGCCTCAGCTCCCAGCCCCCGCCCGCCCCGGCGGCCGAGCAGACAAGCCTCTCGGGCTGGTGAGTGCTACTCAGCACCGATCCTCCATGCGGGAATCTCTCCGCTTTGCCCTCCGCACCCCTGTGGCTGCGCTCTCCTCCGTGGCTCCGAAGCTCCCCCCTCTGCCACCCGCAGTCTCTGCCCACGAAGGGGCTCCTAGTGTGTGGACACCTTTCCTCCTTCACGGCTCCCTCCCACTGGTGCAGGTCCCGTCCCTATTCTTTTGTCTCTATTATTTCTTTTTTCTTTTACCCTACCCAAGTACGTGGGGATTTTCTTGCCTTTTGGGAGGTCTGACGTCTTCTGCCAGCGTTCACTGGGTGTTCTGTAGGAGCAGTTCCACGTGTAGAGGTATTTCTACTGTATCTGTGGGAAGGAAGGTGATCTCCGCGTCTTACTCTTCCGCCATCTTGCCCCTACCTCTCCATAACTCTTTTTGAATTATGGTTTTCTCAGGGTATACGCCCAGTAGTAGGATTGCTGAGTCGTATGGTAGTTCTAGTTTTAGATTTTTAAGGAACCTCCCTACAGTTCTCTATAGTGGCTGTATCAATTTACATTCCCACCAACAGTGTATGAGGGTTCCATTTTCTCCACACCCTCTCCAGCATTTATTGTTTGTAGATGTTTTGATGATGGCCATTCTAACCGGTGTGAGATGATATCACACTGTAGTTTTGATTTGCATTTCTCTAATGATTAGTGATGTTGAGCATTCTTTCATGTGTTTGTTGGCAATCTGTATATCTTCTTTGGAGAAATGTCTATTTAGGTCTTCTGCCCGTTTTTGGATTGGGTTGTTTGTTTTTTTCAAATTGAGCTGCATGAGCTGCTGGTAAATTTTGGAGATTAATCCTTTGTCAGTTGCTTCCTTTGCAAATATTTTCTCCCATTCTGAGGGTTTTCTTTTGGTCTTGTTTATGGTTTCCTTTGCTGTGCAAAAGCTTTTAAGTTTCATTAGGTCCCATTTGTTTATTTTTGTTTTTATTTCCATTTCTCTAGGAGCTGGGTCAAAAAGGATCTTGCTATGACTTATGTCATACAGTGTTCTGCCTATGTTTTCCTCTAAGAGTCTGAGAGTGTCTGGCCTTACATTTAGGTCTTTAATCCATTTTGAGTTTATTTTTGTGTATGGTGTTAAGGAGTGTTCTAATTTCATCCTTTTACATGTAGCTGTCCAGTTTTCCCAGCACCACTTATTGAAGAGGCGTCTTTTCTCAATTTTATATTCTTGCCTCCTTTATCAAAACTAATGTGACCATATGTACATGGGTTTATCTCTGGGCTTTCTATCCTGTTCCATTGATCTATACTTCTGTTTTTGTGCCAGTACCATACTGTCTTGATTACTGTAGCTTTGGAGTATAGTCTGAAGTCTGGGAGCCTGATTCCTCCAGCACCGTTTTCCTTTCTCAAGGTTACGTTGGCTATTCGGGGTCTTCTGTGATTCCATACCAATTGGGAAATTTTTTGATCTAGTTCTGTGAAAAATGCCAGTGGTAGTTTGATAGGGATTGCATTGAGTCTGTAGATTGCTTTGAGTAGTATAGTCATTTTCACAGTGTTGATTCTTCCAATCCAAGAACATGGTATATCGCTCCATCTGTTTGTATCCTCATTAATTTCTTTCATCAGTGTCTTATAATTTTCTTCATACCAGTCTTCTGTCTCCTTAGGTAGGTTTATTCCTAGGTATTTTATTCTTTTAGTTGCAATGGTAAATGGGAGTGTTTTCTTAATTTCACTTTCAGATTTTTCATCATTAGTGTACAGGAATGCAAGAGATTTCTGTGCATTAATTTTGTATCCTGCTACTTTACCAAATTCATTGAGTAGCTCTAGTAGTTATCTGGTAACATCTTTAGGATTCTCTATGTATAGTATAGTATCATGTCATCTGAAAACAGTCACAGCTCTATTTCTTCTTTTCTGATTTGGATTCCTTTTATTTCTTTTTCTTCTCTGATTGCTGTGGCTAAAACTTCCAAAACTATGTCAATAGTGGTGAGAGTGGGCAACCTTGTCCTGTTCCTGATCTTAGTGGAAATGGTTTCAGTTTTTCACCATTGAGGATGATGTTGGCTGTGCATTTGTCATATATGGCCTTTATTATGTGGAGGAAAGTTCCCTCTATGCCTACTTTCTGGAGGGTTTTTATCATAAATGGGTGTTGAATTTTGTCAAAAGCTTTCTCTGCATCTATTGAGATGATCATTTGGTTTTTCTCCTTCAATTTGTTAATATGGTGTATCACATTGATTGATTTGCGTATCTTGAAGAATCCTTGCATTCCTGGGATAAACCCCACTTGATCATGGTGTATGATCCTTTTAATGTGCTGTTGGACTCTGTTTGCTAGTATTTTGTTGAGGATTTTGGCATCTGTGTTCATCAGTGATATTGGCCTGTAGTTTTCTTTTTTTGTGACATCTTTGTCTGGTTTTGGTATCAGGGTGATGGTGGCCTCGTAGAATGAGTTTGGGAGTGTTCCTCCCTCTGCTATATTTTGGAAAAGTTTGAGAAGGATAGGTGTTAGCTCTTCTCTAAATGTTTGATAGAATTCGCCTGTGGATCCATATGGTCCTGGGCTTTTGTGCGTTGGAAGAGTTTTAATCACAGTTTCAATTTCAGTACTTGTGATTGGTCTGTTCATATTTTCTGTTTCTTCCTGGTTCAGTCTCGGAAGGTTGTGCATTTCTAAGAACTTGTCCATTTCCTCCAGGTTGTCCACTTTACTGGCATATTGTTGCTTGTAGTAATCTCTCATGATCCTTTGTATTTCTGCAGTGTCAGTTGTTACTTCTCCGTTTGCATTTCTAATTTTATCGATTTGAGTCTTCTCCCTTTTTTTCTTGATGAGTCTGGTTAATGGTTTATCAATTTTGTTTATCTCCTCAAAGAACCAGCTTTTAGTTTTATTGATCTTTGCTATCGTTTCCTTCATTTCTTTTTCATTTATTTCTGATCTGATCTTTATGATTTCTTTCCTTCTGCTAACTTTGGTGGTTTTTTGTTCTTCTTCCTCTCATTGCTTTAGGTGTAATGTTAGGTTGCCTATTTGAGATGTTTCTTGTTTCTTAAAGTAAGATTGTATTGCTATAAACTTCCCTCTTAGAACTGCTTTTGCTGCATCCCACAGGTTTTGGGCCGTCGTGTCTCCATTGTCATTTGTTTCTAGGTATTTTTTGATTTCCCCTTTGATTTCTTCAGTGATCACTTCGTTATTAAGTAGTGTATTGTGTAGCCTCCATGTGTTTGTATTTTTTACAGATCTTTTCCTGTAATTGATATCTAGTCTCATAGCGTTGTGGTCGGAAAAGATACTTGATACGATTTCAATTTTCTTAAATTCACCAAGGCTTGGCTTGTGACCCAAGATATGATCTATCCTGGAGAATGTTCCATGAGCACTTGAGAAAAGTGTGTATTCTGTTGTTTTGGGGTGGAATGTCCTATAAATATCCATTAAGTCCATCTTGTTTAATGTATCATTTAAAGCTTGTGTTTCCTTATTTATTTTCATTTTGGATGATCTGCCCATTGGTGAAAGTGGGGTGTTAAAGTCCCCTACTATGATTGTGTTGCTGTCGATTTCCCCTTTTATGGCTGTTAGTATTTGCCTTATGTATTGAGGTGCTCCTATGTTGGGTGCATAAATATTTACAATTGTTATACCTTCCTCTTGGATCGATCCCTTGATCATTATATAGTGTCCTTCTTTGTCTCTTGTAATAGTCTTTATTTTAAAGTCTATTTTGTCAGATATGAGAATTGCTACTCCAGCTTTCTTTTGATTTCCATTTGCATGGAATATCTTTTTCCATCCCCTCACTTTCAGTCTGTATGTGTCTCTAAGTCTGAAGTGGGTCTCTTGTAGACAGCATATATATGGGTCTTGCTTTTGTATCCATTCAGCCACTCTATGTCTTTTGGTGGGAGCATCTAATCCATTTACATTTAAGGTAACTATTGATATGTATGTTCCTATTCCCATTTTCTTAAATGTTTTGGGTTTGTTATTGTAGGTGTTTTCCTTCTCTTGTATTTCTCGCCTAGAGAAGTTCCTTTAGCATCTGTTGTAAAGCTGGTTTGGTGGTGCTGAACTCTCTCAGCTTTTGCTTGTCTGTAAAGGTTTTAATTTCTCCATCAAATCTGAATGAGATCCTTGCTGGGTAGAGTAATCTTGGCTGTAGGTTTTTCTCCTTCATGACTTTAAGTATATCCTGCCACTCCCTTCTGGCTTGCAGAGTTTCTGCTGAAAGATCAGCTGTTAACCTTATGGGGATTCCCTTGTGTGTTATTTGTTGTTTTTCCCTTGCTGCTTTTAATATGTTTTCTTTATATTTAATTTTTGATAGTTTGATTAATATGTGTCTTGGCGTGTTTCTCCTTGGATTTCTCCTGTATGGGGCTCTCTGTGCTTCCAGGACTTGATTAACTATTTCCTTTCCCATATTAGGGAAGTTTTCAACTATAATCTCTTCAAATATTTTCTCAGTCCCTTTCTTTTTCTCTTCTTCTTCTGGGACCCCTATAATTCGAATGTTGGTGCGTTTAATGTTGTCCCAGAGGTCTCTGAGACTGTCCTCAGTTCTTTTCATTCTTTGTTCTTTATTCTGCTCTGCAGTAGCTATTTCCACTATTTTATCTTCCAGGTCACTTATCCGTTCTTCTGCCTCAGTTATTCTGCTATTGATCCCATCTAGAGTATTTTTAATTTCATTTATTGTGTTTTTCATCGTTGCTTGGTTCCTCTTTAGTTCTTCTACATCCTTGTTAAATGTTTCTTGCATTTTGTCTATTCTATTTCCAAGATTTTGGATCATCTTTACTATCATCATGCTGAATTCTTTTTCAGGTAGACTGCCTATTTCCTCTTCATTTGTTAGGTCTGGTGTGTTTTGACCCTGCTCCTTCACCTGCTGTGTGTTTTTGGTCTTCTCATTTGGTTTATCTTACTGTGTTTGGGGTCTCCTTTTCACAGGCTTCACGTTCGTAATTCCCGTTGTTTTTGGTATCTGTCCCCATGGCTAAGGTTGCTTCAGTGGGTTGTGTAGGCTTCCTGGTGGAGGGGACTAGTGCCTGTGTTCTGGTGGATGAGGTTGGATCTTGTCTTTCTGGTGGGCAAGTCCACGTCTGGTGGTGTGTTTTGGGGTGTCTGTGGCCTTATTATGATTTTAGGCAGCCTCTCTGCTAATGGATGGGGCCGTGTTCCTGTCTTGCTAGTTGTTTGGCATAGTGTGTCCAGCACTGTAGCTTGCTGGTCGTTGAGTGAAGCTGGGTCTTGATGTTGAGATGGAGATCTCTGAGAGATTTTTGCCGTTTGGTATTATGTGGAGCTGGGAGGTCTCTTGTGGACCAGTGTCCTGAAGTTGGCCCTCCCACCTCAGAGGCACAGCCCTGATGCCTGGCTGGAGCACCAAGAGCCTTTCATCCACACAGCTCAGAATACAAGGGAGAAAAAAATAGAAAGAAAGAAAGAAAGAGGATAAAATAAAATAAAATAAAGCTATTATAATAAAAAATAAGAAAAAAAATTATTCAGAGTAAATATTCAGAAAATTTTTTTTTAATTTTTAAAAATAGATTTATTAATTTTTTATAATAAAAAATAAGAAAAAAATTATTAAGAAAAAAATTTTTTAATTTTTTAAAATAAAAAATATGGAAAAACTTATTAAAATTTTTTTAATTTCTAAAAATAGAAAATAAGGATAAAATTATTAAGAAAACATATATTAGGAAAACACAATTTTTTTAAGTAAAAAAAAAAAAATACGGACGGACATAACCCTAGGACTAATGGTGAAAGCAAAGCTATACACACAAAATCTCACCCAGAAGCATACACAGATACACTCACAAAAAAAGGAAAAGGGGAAAAAATAATATATCCTGCTCCCAAAGTCCAGCTCTTGAATTTGGGATGATTCGTTGTCTATTCAGGTATTCAACAGATGCAGGCACATCAAGTTGTTTGTGGAGCGTTAATCCGCTGCTTCTGAGGCTGCTGGGAATGATTTCCCTTTCTCTTCTTTGTTCGTACAGCTCCCAGGGTTCAGCTTTGGATTTGGCCCCGCCTCTGCATGTAGGTCGCCTGAGGGCGTCCGTTCCCCGCCCAGACAGAACGGGGTTAAAGGAGCAGCTGCTTCGGGGGCTGTGGCTCACTCAGGCCGTGGGGAGGGAGGGGTACGGATGCGGGGCGAGCCTGCGGCGGCAGAGGCTGGTGTGACGTTGCAGCAGCCTGAGGCGCGCCGTGCATTCTCCCGGGGAAGTTGTCCCCGGATCACGGGAGCCTGGCAGTGGCGAGCTGCACCCGCTCCCGGGAGGGGTGGTGTGGGGAGTGACCTGTGCTTGCACACTGGCTTCTTGGTAGCGGCAGCAGCAGCCTTAGCGTCTCCTGCCCGTCTCTGGGGTCCGCGCTGATAACCGCGGCTCGCGCCTGTCTCTGGGGTCCGCGCTGTTAGCTGCGGCTCGCGCCCGTCTCTGGAGTTCGTTTAGGCGGCGCTCTGAATCCCCTCTCCTTGCGCGCCACGAAACAAAGAGGCAAGAAAAAGTCTCTTGCCTCTTCGGCAGCTGCAGACTATTTCCCGGACTCCCTCCCGGCTAGCACCGAAGCCCGAGCCTCAGCTCCCAGCCCCCGCCCGCCCCGGCGGCCGAGCAGACAAGCCTCTCGGGCTGGTGAGTGCTACTCAGCACCGATCCTCCATGCGGGAATCTCTCCGCTTTGCCCTCCGCACCCCTGTGGCTGCGCTCTCCTCCGTGGCTCCGAAGCTCCCCCCTCTGCCACCCGCAGTCTCTGCCCACGAAGGGGCTCCTAGTGTGTGGACACCTTTCCTCCTTCACGGCTCCCTCCCACTGGTGCAGGTCCCGTCCCTATTCTTTTGTCTCTATTATTTCTTTTTTCTTTTACCCTACCCAAGTACGTGGGGATTTTCTTGCCTTTTGGGAGGTCTGACGTCTTCTGCCAGCGTTCACTGGGTGTTCTGTAGGAGCAGTTCCACGTGTAGAGGTATTTCTACTGTATCTGTGGGAAGGAAGGTGATCTCCGCGTCTTACTCTTCCACCATCTTGCCCCTACCTCTCCATAACTCTTTTTGAATTATGGTTTTCTCAGGGTATACGCCCAGTAGTAGGATTGCTGAGTCGTATGGTAGTTCTAGTTTTAGATTTTTAAGGAACCTCCCTACAGTTCTCTATAGTGGCTGTATCAATTTACATTCCCACCAACAGTGTATGAGGGTTCCATTTTCTCCACACCCTCTCCAGCATTTATTGTTTGTAGATGTTTTGATGATGGCCATTCTAACCGGTGTGAGATGATATCACACTGTAGTTTTGATTTGCATTTCTCTAATGATTAGTGATGTTGAGCATTCTTTCATGTGTTTGTTGGCAATCTGTATATCTTCTTTGGAGAAATGTCTATTTAGGTCTTCTGCCCGTTTTTGGATTGGGTTGTTTGTTTTTTTCAAATTGAGCTGCATGAGCTGCTGGGAAATTTTGGAGATTAATCCTTTGTCAGTTGCTTCCTTTGCAAATATTTTCTCCCATTCTGAGGGTTTTCTTTTGGTCTTGTTTATGGTTTCCTTTGCTGTGCAAAAGCTTTTAAGTTTCATTAGGTCCCATTTGTTTATTTTTGTTTTTATTTCCATTTCTCTAGGAGCTGGGTCAAAAAGGATCTTGCTATGACTTATGTCATACAGTGTTCTGCCTATGTTTTCCTCTAAGAGTCTGAGAGTGTCTGGCCTTACATTTAGGTCTTTAATCCATTTTGAGTTTATTTTTGTGTATGGTGTTAAGGAGTGTTCTAATTTCATCCTTTTACATGTAGCTGTCCAGTTTTCCCAGCACCACTTATTGAAGAGGCGTCTTTTCTCAATTTTATATTCTTGCCTCCTTTATCAAAACTAATGTGACCATATGTACATGGGTTTATCTCTGGGCTTTCTATCCTGTTCCATTGATCTATACTTCTGTTTTTGTGCCAGTACCATACTGTCTTGATTACTGTAGCTTTGGAGTATAGTCTGAAGTCTGGGAGCCTGATTCCTCCAGCACCGTTTTCCTTTCTCAAGGTTACGTTGGCTATTCGGGGTCTTCTGTGATTCCATACCAATTGGGAAATTTTTTGATCTAGTTCTGTGAAAAATGCCAGTGGTAGTTTGATAGGGATTGCATTGAGTCTGTAGATTGCTTTGAGTAGTATAGTCATTTTCACAGTGTTGATTCTTCCAATCCAAGAACATGGTATATCGCTCCATCTGTTTGTATCCTCATTAATTTCTTTCATCAGTGTCTTATAATTTTCTTCATACCAGTCTTCTGTCTCCTTAGGTAGGTTTATTCCTAGGTATTTTATTCTTTTAGTTGCAATGGTAAATGGGAGTGTTTTCTTAATTTCACTTTCAGATTTTTCATCATTAGTGTACAGGAATGCAAGAGATTTCTGTGCATTAATTTTGTATCCTGCTACTTTACCAAATTCATTGAGTAGCTCTAGTAGTTATCTGGTAACATCTTTAGGATTCTCTATGTATAGTATAGTATCATGTCATCTGAAAACAGTCACAGCTCTATTTCTTCTTTTCTGATTTGGATTCCTTTTATTTCTTTTTCTTCTCTGATTGCTGTGGCTAAAACTTCCAAAACTATGTCAATAGTGGTGAGAGTGGGCAACCTTGTCCTGTTCCTGATCTTAGTGGAAATGGTTTCAGTTTTTCACCATTGAGGATGATGTTGGCTGTGCATTTGTCATATATGGCCTTTATTATGTGGAGGAAAGTTCCCTCTATGCCTACTTTCTGGAGGGTTTTTATCATAAATGGGTGTTGAATTTTGTCAAAAGCTTTCTCTGCATCTATTGAGATGATCATTTGGTTTTTCTCCTTCAATTTGTTAATATGGTGTATCACATTGATTGATTTGCGTATCTTGAAGAATCCTTGCATTCCTGGGATAAACCCCACTTGATCATGGTGTATGATCCTTTTAATGTGCTGTTGGACTCTGTTTGCTAGTATTTTGTTGAGGATTTTGGCATCTGTGTTCATCAGTGATATTGGCCTGTAGTTTTCTTTTTTTGTGACATCTTTGTCTGGTTTTGGTATCAGGGTGATGGTGGCCTCGTAGAATGAGTTTGGGAGTGTTCCTCCCTCTGCTATATTTTGGAAAAGTTTGAGAAGGATAGGTGTTAGCTCTTCTCTAAATGTTTGATAGAATTCGCCTGTGGATCCATATGGTCCTGGGCTTTTGTGCGTTGGAAGAGTTTTAATCACAGTTTCAATTTCAGTACTTGTGATTGGTCTGTTCATATTTTCTGTTTCTTCCTGGTTCAGTCTCGGAAGGTTGTGCATTTCTAAGAACTTGTCCATTTCCTCCAGGTTGTCCACTTTACTGGCATATAGTTGCTTGTAGTAATCTCTCATGATCCTTTGTATTTCTGCAGTGTCAGTTGTTACTTCTCCGTTTGCATTTCTAATTTTATCGATTTGAGTCTTCTCCCTTTTTTTCTTGATGAGTCTGGTTAATGGTTTATCAATTTTGTTTATCTCCTCAAAGAACCAGCTTTTAGTTTTATTGATCTTTGCTATCGTTTCCTTCATTTCTTTTTCATTTATTTCTGATCTGATCTTTATGATTTCTTTCCTTCTGCTAACTTTGGTGGTTTTTTGTTCTTCTTCCTCTCATTGCTTTAGGTGTAATGTTAGGTTGCCTATTTGAGATGTTTCTTGTTTCTTAAAGTAAGATTGTATTGCTATAAACTTCCCTCTTAGAACTGCTTTTGCTGCATCCCACAGGTTTTGGGCCGTCGTGTCTCCATTGTCATTTGTTTCTAGGTATTTTTTGATTTCCCCTTTGATTTCTTCAGTGATCACTTCGTTATTAAGTAGTGTATTGTGTAGCCTCCATGTGTTTGTATTTTTTACAGATCTTTTCCTGTAATTGATATCTAGTCTCATAGCGTTGTGGTCGGAAAAGATACTTGATACGATTTCAATTTTCTTAAATTTACCAAGGCTTGGCTTGTGACCCAAGATATGATCTATCCTGGAGAATGTTCCATGAGCACTTGAGAAAAGTGTGTATTCTGTTGTTTTGGGGTGGAATGTCCTATACATATCCATTAAGTCCATCTTGTTTAATGTATCATTTAAAGCTTGTGTTTCCTTATTTATTTTCATTTTGGATGATCTGCCCATTGGTGAAAGTGGGGTGTTAAAGTCCCCTACTATGATTGTGTTGCTGTCGATTTCCCCTTTTATGGCTGTTAGTATTTGCCTTATGTATTGAGGTGCTCCTATGTTGGGTGCATAAATATTTACAATTGTTATACCTTCCTCTTGGATCGATCCCTTGATCATTATATAGTGTCCTTCTTTGTCTCTTGTAATAGTCTTTATTTTAAAGTCTATTTTGTCAGATATGAGAATTGCTACTCCAGCTTTCTTTTGATTTCCATTTGCATGGAATATCTTTTTCCATCCCCTCACTTTCAGTCTGTATGTGTCTCTAAGTCTGAAGTGGGTCTCTTGTAGACAGCATATATATGGGTCTTGCTTTTGTATCCATTCAGCCACTCTATGTCTTTTGGTGGGAGCATCTAATCCATTTACATTTAAGGTAACTATTGATATGTATGTTCCTATTCCCATTTTCTTAAATGTTTTGGGTTTGTTATTGTAGGTGTTTTCCTTCTCTTGTATTTCTCGCCTAGAGAAGTTCCTTTAGCATCTGTTGTAAAGCTGGTTTGGTGGTGCTGAACTCTCTCAGCTTTTGCTTGTCTGTAAAGGTTTTAATTTCTCCATCAAATCTGAATGAGATCCTTGCTGGGTAGAGTAATCTTGGCTGTAGGTTTTTCTCCTTCATGACTTTAAGTATATCCTGCCACTCCCTTCTGGCTTGCAGTTTCTGCTGAAAGATCAGCTGTTAACCTTATGGGGATTCCCTTGTGTGTTATTTGTTGTTTTTCCCTTGCTGCTTTTAATATGTTTTCTTTATATTTAATTTTTGATAGTTTGATTAATATGTGTCTTGGCGTGTTTCTCCTTGGATTTCTCCTGTATGGGGCTCTCTGTGCTTCCAGGACTTGATTAACTATTTCCTTTCCCATATTAGGGAAGTTTTCAACTATAATCTCTTCAAATATTTTCTCAGTCCCTTTCTTTTTCTCTTCTTCTTCTGGGACCCCTATAATTCGAATGTTGGTGCGTTTAATGTTGTCCCAGAGGTCTCTGAGACTGTCCTCAGTTCTTTTCATTCTTTGTTCTTTATTCTGCTCTGCAGTAGCTATTTCCACTATTTTATCTTCCAGGTCACTTATCCGTTCTTCTGCCTCAGTTATTCTGCTATTGATCCCATCTAGAGTATTTTTAATTTCATTTATTGTGTTTTTCATCGTTGCTTGGTTCCTCTTTAGTTCTTCTACATCCTTGTTAAATGTTTCTTGCATTTTGTCTATTCTATTTCCAAGATTTTGGATCATCTTTACTATCATTATTCTGAATTCTTTTTCAGGTAGACTGCCTATTTCCTCTTCATTTGTTAGGTCTGGTGTGTTTTGACCCTGCTCCTTCACCTGCTGTGTGTTTTTGGTCTTCTCATTTGGTTTATCTTACTGTGTTTGGGGTCTCCTTTTCACAGGCTGCACGTTCGTAATTCCCGTTGTTTTTGGTATCTGTCCCCAGTGGCTAAGGTTGCTTCAGTGGGTTGTGTAGGCTTCCTGGTGGAGGGGACTAGTGCCTGTGTTCTGGTGGATGAGGTTGGATCTTGTCTTTCTGGTGGGCAAGTCCACGTCTGGTGGTGTGTTTTGGGGTGTCTGTGGCCTTATTATGATTTTAGGCAGCCTCTCTGCTAATGGATGGGGCCGTGTTCCTGTCTTGCTAGTTGTTTGGCATAGTGTGTCCAGCACTGTAGCTTGCTGGTCGTTGAGTGAAGCTGGGTCTTGATGTTGAGATGGAGATCTCTGAGAGATTTTTGCCGTTTGGTATTATGTGGAGCTGGGAGGTCTCTTGTGGACCAGTGTCCTGAAGTTGGCCCTCCCACCTCAGAGGCACAGCCCTGATGCCTGGCTGGAGCACCAAGAGCCTTTCATCCACACAGCTCAGAATACAAGGGAGAAAAAAATAGAAAGAAAGAAAGAAAGAGGATAAAATAAAATAAAATAAAGCTATTATAATAAAAAATAAGAAAAAAATTATTCAGAATAAATATTCAGAAAATTTTTTTTTAATTTTTAAAAATAGATTTATTAATTTTTTATAATAAAAAATAAGAAAAAAATTATTAAGAAAAAAATTTTTTAATTTTTTAAAATAAAAAATATGGAAAAACTTATTAAAATTTTTTTAATTTCTAAAAATAGAAAATAAGGATAAAATTATTAAGAAAACATATATTAGGAAAACACAATTTTTTTAAGTAAAAAAAAAAAATACGGACGGACATAACCCTAGGACTAATGGTGAAAGCAAAGCTATACACACAAAATCTCACCCAGAAGCATACACAGATACACTCACAAAAAAAGGAAAAGGGGAAAAAATAATATATCCTGCTCCCAAAGTCCAGCTCTTGAATTTGGGATGATTCGTTGTCTATTCAGGTATTCAACAGATGCAGGCACATCAAGTTGTTTGTGGAGCGTTAATCCGCTGCTTCTGAGGCTGCTGGGAATGATTTCCCTTTCTCTCCTTTGTTCGTACAGCTCCCAGGGTTCAGCTTTGGATTTGGCCCCGCCTCTGCATGTAGGTCGCCTGAGGGCGTCCGTTCCCCGCCCAGACAGAACGGGGTTAAAGGAGCAGCTGCTTCGGGGGCTGTGGCTCACTCAGGCCGTGGGGAGGGAGGGGTACGGATGCGGGGCGAGCCTGCGGCGGCAGAGGCTGGTGTGACGTTGCAGCAGCCTGAGGCGCGCCGTGCATTCTCCCGGGGAAGTTGTCCCTGGATCACGGGAGCCTGGCAGTGGCGAGCTGCACCCGCTCCCGGGAGGGGCGGTGTGGGGAGTGACCTGTGCTTGCACACCGGCTTCTTGGTAGCGGCAGCAGCAGCCTTAGCGTCTCCTGCCCGTCTCTGGGGTCCGCGCTGATAACCGCGGCTCGCGCCTGTCTCTGGGGTCCGCGCTGTTAGCTGCGGCTCGCGCCCGTCTCTGGAGTTCGTTTAGGCGGCGCTCTGAATCCCCTCTCCTTGCGCGCCGCGAAACAAAGAGGCAAGAAAAAGTCTCTTGCCTCTTCGGCAGCTGCAGACTATTTCCCGGACTCCCTCCCGGCTAGCACCGAAGCCCGAGCCTCAGCTCCCAGCCCCCGCCCGCCCCGGCGGCCGAGCAGACAAGCCTCTCGGGCTGGTGAGTGCTACTCAGCACCGATCCTCCATGCGGGAATCTCTCCGCTTTGCCCTCCGCACCCCTGTGGCTGCGCTCTCCTCCGTGGCTCCGAAGCTCCCCCCTCTGCCACCCGCAGTCTCTGCCCACGAAGGGGCTCCTAGTGTGTGGACACCTTTCCTCCTTCACGGCTCCCTCCCACTGGTGCAGGTCCCGTCCCTATTCTTTTGTCTCTATTATTTCTTTTTTCTTTTACCCTACCCAAGTACGTGGGGATTTTCTTGCCTTTTGGGAGGTCTGACGTCTTCTGCCAGCGTTCACTGGGTGTTCTGTAGGAGCAGTTCCACGTGTAGAGGTATTTCTACTGTATCTGTGGGAAGGAAGGTGATCTCCGCGTCTTACTCTTCCGCCATCTTGCCCCTACCTCTCCATAACTCTTTTTGAATTATGGTTTTCTCAGGGTATACGCCCAGTAGTAGGATTGCTGAGTCGTATGGTAGTTCTAGTTTTAGATTTTTAAGGAACCTCCCTACAGTTCTCTATAGTGGCTGTATCAATTTACATTCCCACCAACAGTGTATGAGGGTTCCATTTTCTCCACACCCTCTCCAGCATTTATTGTTTGTAGATGTTTTGATGATGGCCATTCTAACCGGTGTGAGATGATATCACACTGTAGTTTTGATTTGCATTTCTCTAATGATTAGTGATGTTGAGCATTCTTTCATGTGTTTGTTGGCAATCTGTATATCTTCTTTGGAGAAATGTCTATTTAGGTCTTCTGCCCGTTTTTGGATTGGGTTGTTTGTTTTTTTCAAATTGAGCTGCATGAGCTGCTGGTAAATTTTGGAGATTAATCCTTTGTCAGTTGCTTCCTTTGCAAATATTTTCTCCCATTCTGAGGGTTTTCTTTTGGTCTTGTTTATGGTTTCCTTTGCTGTGCAAAAGCTTTTAAGTTTCATTAGGTCCCATTTGTTTATTTTTGTTTTTATTTCCATTTCTCTAGGAGCTGGGTCAAAAAGGATCTTGCTATGACTTATGTCATACAGTGTTCTGCCTATGTTTTCCTCTAAGAGTCTGAGAGTGTCTGGCCTTACATTTAGGTCTTTAATCCATTTTGAGTTTATTTTTGTGTATGGTGTTAAGGAGTGTTCTAATTTCATCCTTTTACATGTAGCTGTCCAGTTTTCCCAGCACCACTTATTGAAGAGGCGTCTTTTCTCAATTTTATATTCTTGCCTCCTTTATCAAAACTAATGTGACCATATGTACATGGGTTTATCTCTGGGCTTTCTATCCTGTTCCATTGATCTATACTTCTGTTTTTGTGCCAGTACCATACTGTCTTGATTACTGTAGCTTTGGAGTATAGTCTGAAGTCTGGGAGCCTGATTCCTCCAGCACCGTTTTCCTTTCTCAAGGTTACGTTGGCTATTCGGGGTCTTCTGTGATTCCATACCAATTGGGAAATTTTTTGATCTAGTTCTGTGAAAAATGCCAGTGGTAGTTTGATAGGGATTGCATTGAGTCTGTAGATTGCTTTGAGTAGTATAGTCATTTTCACAGTGTTGATTCTTCCAATCCAAGAACATGGTATATCGCTCCATCTGTTTGTATCCTCATTAATTTCTTTCATCAGTGTCTTATAATTTTCTTCATACCAGTCTTCTGTCTCCTTAGGTAGGTTTATTCCTAGGTATTTTATTCTTTTAGCTGCAATGGTAAATGGGAGTATTTTCTTAATTTCACTTTCAGATTTTTCATCATTAGTGTACAGGAATGCAAGAGATTTCTGTGCATTAATTTTGTATCCTGCTACTTTACCAAATTCATTGAGTAGCTCTAGTAGTTATCTGGTAACATCTTTAGGATTCTCTATGTATAGTATAGTATCATGTCATCTGAAAACAGTCACAGCTCTATTTCTTCTTTTCTGATTTGGATTCCTTTTATTTCTTTTTCTTCTCTGATTGCTGTGGCTAAAACTTCCAAAACTATGTCAATAGTGGTGAGAGTGGGCAACCTTGTCCTGTTCCTGATCTTAGTGGAAATGGTTTCAGTTTTTCACCATTGAGGATGATGTTGGCTGTGCATTTGTCATATATGGCCTTTATTATGTGGAGGAAAGTTCCCTCTATGCCTACTTTCTGGAGGGTTTTTATCATAAATGGGTGTTGAATTTTGTCAAAAGCTTTCTCTGCATCTATTGAGATGATCATTTGGTTTTTCTCCTTCAATTTGTTAATATGGTGTATCACATTGATTGATTTGCGTATCTTGAAGAATCCTTGCATTCCTGGGATAAACCCCACTTGATCATGGTGTATGATCCTTTTAATGTGCTGTTGGACTCTGTTTGCTAGTATTTTGTTGAGGATTTTGGCATCTGTGTTCATCAGTGATATTGGCCTGTAGTTTTCTTTTTTTGTGACATCTTTGTCTGGTTTTGGTATCAGGGTGATGGTGGCCTCGTAGAATGAGTTTGGGAGTGTTCCTCCCTCTGCTATATTTTGGAAAAGTTTGAGAAGGATAGGTGTTAGCTCTTCTCTAAATGTTTGATAGAATTCGCCTGTGGATCCATATGGTCCTGGGCTTTTGTGCGTTGGAAGAGTTTTAATCACAGTTTCAATTTCAGTACTTGTGATTGGTCTGTTCATATTTTCTGTTTCTTCCTGGTTCAGTCTCGGAAGGTTGTGCATTTCTAAGAACTTGTCCATTTCCTCCAGGTTGTCCACTTTACTGGCATATAGTTGCTTGTAGTAATCTCTCATGATCCTTTGTATTTCTGCAGTGTCAGTTGTTACTTCTCCGTTTGCATTTCTAATTTTATCGATTTGAGTCTTCTCCCTTTTTTTCTTGATGAGTCTGGTTAATGGTTTATCAATTTTGTTTATCTCCTCAAAGAACCAGCTTTTAGTTTTATTGATCTTTGCTATCGTTTCCTTCATTTCTTTTTCATTTATTTCTGATCTGATCTTTATGATTTCTTTCCCTCTGCTAACTTTGGTGGTTTTTTGTTCTTCTTCCTCTCATTGCTTTAGGTGTAATGTTAGGTTGCCTATTTGAGATGTTTCTTGTTTCTTAAAGTAAGATTGTATTGCTATAAACTTCCCTCTTAGAACTGCTTTTGCTGCATCCCACAGGTTTTGGGCCGTCGTGTCTCCATTGTCATTTGTTTCTAGGTATTTTTTGATTTCCCCTTTGATTTCTTCAGTGATCACTTCGTTATTAAGTAGTGTATTGTGTAGCCTCCATGTGTTTGTATTTTTTACAGATCTTTTCCTGTAATTGATATCTAGTCTCATAGCGTTGTGGTCGGAAAAGATACTTGATACGATTTCAATTTTCTTAAATTTACCAAGGCTTGGCTTGTGACCCAAGATATGATCTATCCTGGAGAATGTTCCATGAGCACTTGAGAAAAGTGTGTATTCTGTTGTTTTGGGGTGGAATGTCCTATAAATATCCATTAAGTCCATCTTGTTTAATGTATCATTTAAAGCTTGTGTTTCCTTATTTATTTTCATTTTGGATGATCTGCCCATTGGTGAAAGTGGGGTGTTAAAGTCCCCTACTATGATTGTGTTGCTGTCGATTTCCCCTTTTATGGCTGTTAGTATTTGCCTTATGTATTGAGGTGCTCCTATGTTGGGTGCATAAATATTTACAATTGTTATACCTTCCTCTTGGATCGATCCCTTGATCATTATATAGTGTCCTTCTTTGTCTCTTGTAATAGTCTTTATTTTAAAGTCTATTTTGTCAGATATGAGAATTGCTACTCCAGCTTTCTTTTGATTTCCATTTGCATGGAATATCTTTTTCCATCCCCTCACTTTCAGTCTGTATGTGTCTCTAAGTCTGAAGTGGGTCTCTTGTAGACAGCATATATATGGGTCTTGCTTTTGTATCCATTCAGCCACTCTATGTCTTTTGGTGGGAGCATCTAATCCATTTACATTTAAGGTAACTATTGATATGTATGTTCCTATTCCCATTTTCTTAAATGTTTTGGGTTTGTTATTGTAGGTGTTTTCCTTCTCTTGTATTTCTCGCCTAGAGAAGTTCCTTTAGCATCTGTTGTAAAGCTGGTTTGGTGGTGCTGAACTCTCTCAGCTTTTGCTTGTCTGTAAAGGTTTTAATTTCTCCATCAAATCTGAATGAGATCCTTGCTGGGTAGAGTAATCTTGGCTGTAGGTTTTTCTCCTTCATGACTTTAAGTATATCCTGCCACTCCCTTCTGGCTTGCAGAGTTTCTGCTGAAAGATCAGCTGTTAACCTTATGGGGATTCCCTTGTGTGTTATTTGTTGTTTTTCCCTTGCTGCTTTTAATATGTTTTCTTTATATTTAATTTTTGATAGTTTGATTAATATGTGTCTTGGCGTGTTTCTCCTTGGATTTCTCCTGTATGGGGCTCTCTGTGCTTCCAGGACTTGATTAACTATTTCCTTTCCCATATTAGGGAAGTTTTCAACTATAATCTCTTCAAATATTTTCTCAGTCCCTTTCTTTTTCTCTTCTTCTTCTGGGACCCCTATAATTCGAATGTTGGTGCGTTTAATGTTGTCCCAGAGGTCTCTGAGACTGTCCTCAGTTCTTTTCATTCTTTGTTCTTTATTCTGCTCTGCAGTAGCTATTTCCACTATTTTATCTTCCAGGTCACTTATCCGTTCTTCTGCCTCAGTTATTCTGCTATTGATCCCATCTAGAGTATTTTTAATTTCATTTATTGTGTTTTTCATCGTTGCTTGGTTCCTCTTTAGTTCTTCTACATCCTTGTTAAATGTTTCTTGCATTTTGTCTATTCTATTTCCAAGATTTTGGATCATCTTTACTATCATTATTCTGAATTCTTTTTCAGGTAGACTGCCTATTTCCTCTTCATTTGTTAGGTCTGGTGTGTTTTGACCCTGCTCCTTCACCTGCTGTGTGTTTTTGGTCTTCTCATTTGGTTTATCTTACTGTGTTTGGGGTCTCCTTTTCACAGGCTGCACGTTCGTAATTCCCGTTGTTTTTGGTATCTGTCCCCAGTGGCTAAGGTTGCTTCAGTGGGTTGTGTAGGCTTCCTGGTGGAGGGGACTAGTGCCTGTGTTCTGGTGGATGAGGTTGGATCTTGTCTTTCTGGTGGGCAAGTCCACGTCTGGTGGTGTGTTTTGGGGTGTCTGTGGCCTTATTATGATTTTAGGCAGCCTCTCTGCTAATGGATGGGGCCGTGTTCCTGTCTTGCTAGTTGTTTGGCATAGTGTGTCCAGCACTGTAGCTTGCTGGTCGTTGAGTGAAGCTGGGTCTTGATGTTGAGATGGAGATCTCTGAGAGATTTTTGCCGTTTGGTATTATGTGGAGCTGGGAGGTCTCTTGTGGACCAGTGTCCTGAAGTTGGCCCTCCCACCTCAGAGGCACAGCCCTGATGCCTGGCTGGAGCACCAAGAGCCTTTCATCCACACAGCTCAGAATACAAGGGAGAAAAAAATAGAAAGAAAGAAAGAAAGAGGATAAAATAAAATAAAATAAAGCTATTATAATAAAAAATAAGAAAAAAATTATTCAGAGTAAATATTCAGAAAATTTTTTTTTAATTTTTAAAAATAGATTTATTAATTTTTTATAATAAAAAATAAGAAAAAAATTATTAAGAAAAAAATTTTAATTTTTTAAAATAAAAAATATGGAAAAACTTATTAAAATTTTTTTAATTTCTAAAAATAGAAAATAAGGATAAAATTATTAAGAAAACATATATTAGGAAAACACAATTTTTTTAAGTAAAAAAAAAAAATACGGACGGACATAACCCTAGGACTAATGGTGAAAGCAAAGCTATACACACAAAATCTCACCCAGAAGCATACACAGATACACTCACAAAAAAAGGAAAAGGGGAAAAAATAATATATCCTGCTCCCAAAGTCCAGCTCTTGAATTTGGGATGATTCGTTGTCTATTCAGGTATTCAACAGATGCAGGCACATCAAGTTGTTTGTGGAGCGTTAATCCGCTGCTTCTGAGGCTGCTGGGAATGATTTCCCTTTCTCTTCTTTGTTCGTACAGCTCCCAGGGTTCAGCTTTGGATTTGGCCCCGCCTCTGCATGTAGGTCGCCTGAGGGCGTCCGTTCCCCGCCCAGACAGAACGGGGTTAAAGGAGCAGCTGCTTCGGGGGCTGTGGCTCACTCAGGCCGTGGGGAGGGAGGGGTACGGATGCGGGGCGAGCCTGCGGCGGCAGAGGCTGGTGTGACGTTGCAGCAGCCTGAGGCGCGCCGTGCATTCTCCCGGGGAAGTTGTCCCCGGATCACGGGAGCCTGGCAGTGGCGAGCTGCACCCGCTCCCGGGAGGGGCGGTGTGGGGAGTGACCTGTGCTTGCACACCGGCTTCTTGGTAGCGGCAGCAGCAGCCTTAGCGTCTCCTGCCCGTCTCTGGGGTCCGCGCTGATAACCGCGGCTCGCGCCTGTCTCTGGGGTCCGCGCTGTTAGCTGCGGCTCGCGCCCGTCTCTGGAGTTCGTTTAGGCGGCGCTCTGAATCCCCTCTCCTTGCGCGCCGCGAAACAAAGAGGCAAGAAAAAGTCTCTTGCCTCTTCGGCAGCTGCAGACTATTTCCCGGACTCCCTCCCGGCTAGCACCGAAGCCCGAGCCTCAGCTCCCAGCCCCCGCCCGCCCCGGCGGCCGAGCAGACAAGCCTCTCGGGCTGGTGAGTGCTACTCAGCACCGATCCTCCATGCGGGAATCTCTCCGCTTTGCCCTCCGCACCCCTGTGGCTGCGCTCTCCTCCGTGGCTCCGAAGCTCCCCCCTCTGCCACCCGCAGTCTCTGCCCACGAAGGGGCTCCTAGTGTGTGGACACCTTTCCTCCTTCACGGCTCCCTCCCACTGGTGCAGGTCCCGTCCCTATTCTTTTGTCTCTATTATTTCTTTTTTCTTTTACCCTACCCAAGTACGTGGGGATTTTCTTGCCTTTTGGGAGGTCTGACGTCTTCTGCCAGCGTTCACTGGGTGTTCTGTAGGAGCAGTTCCACGTGTAGAGGTATTTCTACTGTATCTGTGGGAAGGAAGGTGATCTCCGCGTCTTACTCTTCCGCCATCTTGCCCCTACCTCTCCATAACTCTTTTTGAATTATGGTTTTCTCAGGGTATACGCCCAGTAGTAGGATTGCTGAGTCGTATGGTAGTTCTAGTTTTAGATTTTTAAGGAACCTCCCTACAGTTCTCTATAGTGGCTGTATCAATTTACATTCCCACCAACAGTGTATGAGGGTTCCATTTTCTCCACACCCTCTCCAGCATTTATTGTTTGTAGATGTTTTGATGATGGCCATTCTAACCGGTGTGAGATGATATCACACTGTAGTTTTGATTTGCATTTCTCTAATGATTAGTGATGTTGAGCATTCTTTCATGTGTTTGTTGGCAATCTGTATATCTTCTTTGGAGAAATGTCTATTTAGGTCTTCTGCCCGTTTTTGGATTGGGTTGTTTGTTTTTTTCAAATTGAGCTGCATGAGCTGCTGGTAAATTTTGGAGATTAATCCTTTGTCAGTTGCTTCCTTTGCAAATATTTTCTCCCATTCTGAGGGTTTTCTTTTGGTCTTGTTTATGGTTTCCTTTGCTGTGCAAAAGCTTTTAAGTTTCATTAGGTCCCATTTGTTTATTTTTGTTTTTATTTCCATTTCTCTAGGAGCTGGGTCAAAAAGGATCTTGCTATGACTTATGTCATACAGTGTTCTGCCTATGTTTTCCTCTAAGAGTCTGAGAGTGTCTGGCCTTACATTTAGGTCTTTAATCCATTTTGAGTTTATTTTTGTGTATGGTGTTAAGGAGTGTTCTAATTTCATCCTTTTACATGTAGCTGTCCAGTTTTCCCAGCACCACTTATTGAAGAGGCGTCTTTTCTCAATTTTATATTCTTGCCTCCTTTATCAAAACTAATGTGACCATATGTACATGGGTTTATCTCTGGGCTTTCTATCCTGTTCCATTGATCTATACTTCTGTTTTTGTGCCAGTACCATACTGTCTTGATTACTGTAGCTTTGGAGTATAGTCTGAAGTCTGGGAGCCTGATTCCTCCAGCACCGTTTTCCTTTCTCAAGGTTACGTTGGCTATTCGGGGTCTTCTGTGATTCCATACCAATTGGGAAATTTTTTGATCTAGTTCTGTGAAAAATGCCAGTGGTAGTTTGATAGGGATTGCATTGAGTCTGTAGATTGCTTTGAGTAGTATAGTCATTTTCACAGTGTTGATTCTTCCAATCCAAGAACATGGTATATCGCTCCATCTGTTTGTATCCTCATTAATTTCTTTCATCAGTGTCTTATAATTTTCTTCATACCAGTCTTCTGTCTCCTTAGGTAGGTTTATTCCTAGGTATTTTATTCTTTTAGCTGCAATGGTAAATGGGAGTATTTTCTTAATTTCACTTTCAGATTTTTCATCATTAGTGTACAGGAATGCAAGAGATTTCTGTGCATTAATTTTGTATCCTGCTACTTTACCAAATTCATTGAGTAGCTCTAGTAGTTATCTGGTAACATCTTTAGGATTCTCTATGTATAGTATAGTATCATGTCATCTGAAAACAGTCACAGCTCTATTTCTTCTTTTCTGATTTGGATTCCTTTTATTTCTTTTTCTTCTCTGATTGCTGTGGCTAAAACTTCCAAAACTATGTCAATAGTGGTGAGAGTGGGCAACCTTGTCCTGTTCCTGATCTTAGTGGAAATGGTTTCAGTTTTTCACCATTGAGGATGATGTTGGCTGTGCATTTGTCATATATGGCCTTTATTATGTGGAGGAAAGTTCCCTCTATGCCTACTTTCTGGAGGGTTTTTATCATAAATGGGTGTTGAATTTTGTCAAAAGCTTTCTCTGCATCTATTGAGATGATCATTTGGTTTTTCTCCTTCAATTTGTTAATATGGTGTATCACATTGATTGATTTGCGTATCTTGAAGAATCCTTGCATTCCTGGGATAAACCCCACTTGATCATGGTGTATGATCCTTTTAATGTGCTGTTGGACTCTGTTTGCTAGTATTTTGTTGAGGATTTTGGCATCTGTGTTCATCAGTGATATTGGCCTGTAGTTTTCTTTTTTTGTGACATCTTTGTCTGGTTTTGGTATCAGGGTGATGGTGGCCTCGTAGAATGAGTTTGGGAGTGTTCCTCCCTCTGCTATATTTTGGAAAAGTTTGAGAAGGATAGGTGTTAGCTCTTCTCTAAATGTTTGATAGAATTCGCCTGTGGATCCATATGGTCCTGGGCTTTTGTGCGTTGGAAGAGTTTTAATCACAGTTTCAATTTCAGTACTTGTGATTGGTCTGTTCATATTTTCTGTTTCTTCCTGGTTCAGTCTCGGAAGGTTGTGCATTTCTAAGAACTTGTCCATTTCCTCCAGGTTGTCCACTTTACTGGCATATAGTTGCTTGTAGTAATCTCTCATGATCCTTTGTATTTCTGCAGTGTCAGTTGTTACTTCTCCGTTTGCATTTCTAATTTTATCGATTTGAGTCTTCTCCCTTTTTTTCTTGATGAGTCTGGTTAATGGTTTATCAATTTTGTTTATCTCCTCAAAGAACCAGCTTTTAGTTTTATTGATCTTTGCTATCGTTTCCTTCATTTCTTTTTCATTTATTTCTGATCTGATCTTTATGATTTCTTTCCCTCTGCTAACTTTGGTGGTTTTTTGTTCTTCTTCCTCTCATTGCTTTAGGTGTAATGTTAGGTTGCCTATTTGAGATGTTTCTTGTTTCTTAAAGTAAGATTGTATTGCTATAAACTTCCCTCTTAGAACTGCTTTTGCTGCATCCCACAGGTTTTGGGCCGTCGTGTCTCCATTGTCATTTGTTTCTAGGTATTTTTTGATTTCCCCTTTGATTTCTTCAGTGATCACTTCGTTATTAAGTAGTGTATTGTGTAGCCTCCATGTGTTTGTATTTTTTACAGATCTTTTCCTGTAATTGATATCTAGTCTCATAGCGTTGTGGTCGGAAAAGATACTTGATACGATTTCAATTTTCTTAAATTTACCAAGGCTTGGCTTGTGACCCAAGATATGATCTATCCTGGAGAATGTTCCATGAGCACTTGAGAAAAGTGTGTATTCTGTTGTTTTGGGGTGGAATGTCCTATAAATATCCATTAAGTCCATCTTGTTTAATGTATCATTTAAAGCTTGTGTTTCCTTATTTATTTTCATTTTGGATGATCTGCCCATTGGTGAAAGTGGGGTGTTAAAGTCCCCTACTATGATTGTGTTGCTGTCGATTTCCCCTTTTATGGCTGTTAGTATTTGCCTTATGTATTGAGGTGCTCCTATGTTGGGTGCATAAATATTTACAATTGTTATACCTTCCTCTTGGATCGATCCCTTGATCATTATATAGTGTCCTTCTTTGTCTCTTGTAATAGTCTTTATTTTAAAGTCTATTTTGTCAGATATGAGAATTGCTACTCCAGCTTTCTTTTGATTTCCATTTGCATGGAATATCTTTTTCCATCCCCTCACTTTCAGTCTGTATGTGTCTCTAAGTCTGAAGTGGGTCTCTTGTAGACAGCATATATATGGGTCTTGCTTTTGTATCCATTCAGCCACTCTATGTCTTTTGGTGGGAGCATCTAATCCATTTACATTTAAGGTAACTATTGATATGTATGTTCCTATTCCCATTTTCTTAAATGTTTTGGGTTTGTTATTGTAGGTGTTTTCCTTCTCTTGTATTTCTCGCCTAGAGAAGTTCCTTTAGCATCTGTTGTAAAGCTGGTTTGGTGGTGCTGAACTCTCTCAGCTTTTGCTTGTCTGTAAAGGTTTTAATTTCTCCATCAAATCTGAATGAGATCCTTGCTGGGTAGAGTAATCTTGGCTGTAGGTTTTTCTCCTTCATGACTTTAAGTATATCCTGCCACTCCCTTCTGGCTTGCAGAGTTTCTGCTGAAAGATCAGCTGTTAACCTTATGGGGATTCCCTTGTGTGTTATTTGTTGTTTTTCCCTTGCTGCTTTTAATATGTTTTCTTTATATTTAATTTTTGATAGTTTGATTAATATGTGTCTTGGCGTGTTTCTCCTTGGATTTCTCCTGTATGGGGCTCTCTGTGCTTCCAGGACTTGATTAACTATTTCCTTTCCCATATTAGGGAAGTTTTCAACTATAATCTCTTCAAATATTTTCTCAGTCCCTTTCTTTTTCTCTTCTTCTTCTGGGACCCCTATAATTCGAATGTTGGTGCGTTTAATGTTGTCCCAGAGGTCTCTGAGACTGTCCTCAGTTCTTTTCATTCTTTGTTCTTTATTCTGCTCTGCAGTAGCTATTTCCACTATTTTATCTTCCAGGTCACTTATCCGTTCTTCTGCCTCAGTTATTCTGCTATTGATCCCATCTAGAGTATTTTTAATTTCATTTATTGTGTTTTTCATCGTTGCTTGGTTCCTCTTTAGTTCTTCTACATCCTTGTTAAATGTTTCTTGCATTTTGTCTATTCTATTTCCAAGATTTTGGATCATCTTTACTATCATCATTCTGAATTCTTTTTCAGGTAGACTGCCTATTTCCTCTTCATTTGTTAGGTCTGGTGTGTTTTGACCCTGCTCCTTCACCTGCTGTGTGTTTTTGGTCTTCTCATTTGGTTTATCTTACTGTGTTTGGGGTCTCCTTTTCACAGGCTGCACGTTCGTAATTCCCGTTGTTTTTGGTATCTGTCCCCAGTGGCTAAGGTTGCTTCAGTGGGTTGTGTAGGCTTCCTGGTGGAGGGGACTAGTGCCTGTGTTCTGGTGGATGAGGTTGGATCTTGTCTTTCTGGTGGGCAAGTCCACGTCTGGTGGTGTGTTTTGGGGTGTCTGTGGCCTTATTATGATTTTAGGCAGCCTCTCTGCTAATGGATGGGGCCGTGTTCCTGTCTTGCTAGTTGTTTGGCATAGTGTGTCCAGCACTGTAGCTTGCTGGTCGTTGAGTGAAGCTGGGTCTTGATGTTGAGATGGAGATCTCTGAGAGATTTTTGCCGTTTGGTATTATGTGGAGCTGGGAGGTCTCTTGTGGACCAGTGTCCTGAAGTTGGCCCTCCCACCTCAGAGGCACAGCCCTGATGCCTGGCTGGAGCACCAAGAGCCTTTCATCCCCACAGCTCAGAATACAAGGGAGAAAAACATAGAAAGAAAGAAAGAAAGAGGATAAAATAAAATAAAATAAAGCTATTATAATAAAAAATAAGAAAAAAAATTATTCAGAGTAAATATTCAGAAAATATTTTTTTTAATTTTTAAAAATAGATTTATTAATTTTTTATAATAAAAAATAAGAAAAAAATTATTAAGAAAAAAATTTTTTAATTTTTTAAAATAAAAAATATGGAAAAACTTATTAAAATTTTTTTAATTTCTAAAAATAGAAAATAAGGATAAAATTATTAAGAAAACATATATTAGGAAAACACAATTTTTTTAAGTAAAAAAAAAAAATACGGACGGACATAACCCTAGGACTAATGGTGAAAGCAAAGCTATACACACAAAATCTCACCCAGAAGCATACACAGATACACTCACAAAAAAAGGAAAAGGGGAAAAAATAATATATCCTGCTCCCAAAGTCCAGCTCTTGAATTTGGGATGATTCGTTGTCTATTCAGGTATTCAACAGATGCAGGCACATCAGGTTGTTTGTGAAGCGTTAATCCGCTGCTTCTGAGGCTGCTGGGAATGATTTCCCTTTCTCTACTTTGTTCGTACAGCTCCCAGGGTTCAGCTTTGGATTTGGCCCTGCCTCTGCATGTAGGTCGCCTGAGGGCATCCGTTCCCCGCCCAGACAGAACGGGGTTAAAGGAGCAGCTGCTTCGGGGGCTCTGGCTCACTCAGGCCGTGAGGAGGGAGGGGTACGGATGCGGGGCGAGCCTGCGGCGGCAGAGGCTGGTGTGACGTTGCAGCAGCCTGAGGCGCGCCGTGCATTCTCCCGGGGAAGTTGTCCCCGGATCACGGGAGCCTGGCAGTGGCGAGCTGCACCCGCTCCCGGGAGGGGCGGTGTGGAGAGTGACCTGTGCTTGCACACCGGCTTCTTGGTAGCGGCAGCAGCAGCCTTAGCGTCTCCTGCCCGTCTCTGGGGTCCGCGCTGATAACCGCGGCTCGCGCCTGTCTCTGGGGTCCGCGATGTTAGCCGCGGCTCGCGCCCGTCTCTGGAGTTCGTTTAGGCGGCACTCTGAATCCCCTCTCCTTGCGCGCCGCGAAACAAAGAGGCAAGGAAAAGTCTCTTGCCTCTTCGGCAGCTGCAGACTATTTCCCGGACTCCCTCCTGGCTAGCACCGAAGCCCGAGCCTCAGCTCCCAGCCCCCGCCCGCCCCGGCGGCCGAGCAGACAAGCCTCTCGGGCTGGTGAGTGCTACTCAGCACCGATCCTCCATGCGGGAATCTCTCCGCTTTGCCCTCCGCACCCCTGTGGCTGCGCTCTCCTCCGTGGCTCCGAAGCTCCCCCCTCTGCCACCCGCAGTCTCTGCCCACGAAGGGGCTCCTAGTGTGTGGACACCTTTCCTCCTTCACGGCTCCCTCCCACTGGTGCAGGTCCCGTCCCTATTCTTTTGTCTCTATTATTTCTTTTTTCTTTTACCCTACCCAAGTACGTGGGGATTTTCTTGCCTTTTGGGAGGTCTGACGTCTTCTGCCAGCGTTCACTGGGTGTTCTGTAGGAGCAGTTCCACGTGTAGAGGTATTTCTACTGTATCTGTGGGAAGGAAGGTGATCTCCGCGTCTTACTCTTCCGCCATCTTGCCCCTACCTCTCCATAACTCTTTTTGAATTATGGTTTTCTCAGGGTATACGCCCAGTAGTAGGATTGCTGAGTCGTATGGTAGTTCTAGTTTTAGATTTTTAAGGAACCTCCCTACAGTTCTCTATAGTGGCTGTATCAATTTACATTCCCACCAACAGTGTATGAGGGTTCCATTTTCTCCACACCCTCTCCAGCATTTATTGTTTGTAGATGTTTTGATGATGGCCATTCTAACCGGTGTGAGATGATATCACACTGTAGTTTTGATTTGCATTTCTCTAATGATTAGTGATGTTGAGCATTCTTTCATGTGTTTGTTGGCAATCTGTATATCTTCTTTGGAGAAATGTCTATTTAGGTCTTCTGCCCGTTTTTGGATTGGGTTGTTTGTTTTTTTCAAATTGAGCTGCATGAGCTGCTGGTAAATTTTGGAGATTAATCCTTTGTCAGTTGCTTCCTTTGCAAATATTTTCTCCCATTCTGAGGGTTTTCTTTTGGTCTTGTTTATGGTTTCCTTTGCTGTGCAAAAGCTTTTAAGTTTCATTAGGTCCCATTTGTTTATTTTTGTTTTTATTTCCATTTCTCTAGGAGCTGGGTCAAAAAGGATCTTGCTATGACTTATGTCATACAGTGTTCTGCCTATGTTTTCCTCTAAGAGTCTGAGAGTGTCTGGCCTTACATTTAGGTCTTTAATCCATTTTGAGTTTATTTTTGTGTATGGTGTTAAGGAGTGTTCTAATTTCATCCTTTTACATGTAGCTGTCCAGTTTTCCCAGCACCACTTATTGAAGAGGCGTCTTTTCTCAATTTTATATTCTTGCCTCCTTTATCAAAACTAATGTGACCATATGTACATGGGTTTATCTCTGGGCTTTCTATCCTGTTCCATTGATCTATACTTCTGTTTTTGTGCCAGTACCATACTGTCTTGATTACTGTAGCTTTGGAGTATAGTCTGAAGTCTGGGAGCCTGATTCCTCCAGCACCGTTTTCCTTTCTCAAGGTTACGTTGGCTATTCGGGGTCTTCTGTGATTCCATACCAACTGGGAAATTTTTTGATCTAGTTCTGTGAAAAATGCCAGTGGTAGTTTGATAGGGATTGCATTGAGTCTGTAGATTGCTTTGAGTAGTATAGTCATTTTCACAGTGTTGATTCTTCCAATCCAAGAACATGGTATATCGCTCCATCTGTTTGTATCCTCATTAATTTCTTTCATCAGTGTCTTATAATTTTCTTCATACCAGTCTTCTGTCTCCTTAGGTAGGTTTATTCCTAGATATTTTATTCTTTTAGTTGCAATGGTAAATGGGAGTGTTTTCTTAATTTCACTTTCAGATTTTTCATCATTAGTGTACAGGAATGCAAGAGATTTCTGTGCATTAATTTTGTATCCTGCTACTTTACCAAATTCATTGAGTAGCTCTAGTAGTTATCTGGTAACATCTTTAGGATTCTCTATGTATAGTATAGTATCATGTCATCTGAAAACAGTCACAGCTCTATTTCTTCTTTTCTGATTTGGATTCCTTTTATTTCTTTTTCTTCTCTGATTGCTCTGGCTAAAACTTCCAAAACTATGTCAATAGTGGTGAGAGTGGGCAACCTTGTCCTGTTCCTGATCTTAGTGGAAATGGTTTCAGTTTTTCACCATTGAGGATGATGTTGGCTGTGCATTTGTCATATATGGCCTTTATTATGTGGAGGAAAGTTCCCTCTATGCCTACTTTCTGGAGGGTTTTTATCATAAATGGGTGTTGAATTTTGTCAAAAGCTTTCTCTGCATCTATTGAGATGATCATTTGGTTTTTCTCCTTCAATTTGTTAATATGGTGTATCACATTGATTGATTTGCGTATCTTGAAGAATCCTTGCATTCCTGGGATAAACCCCACTTGATCATGGTGTATGATCCTTTTAATGTGCTGTTGGACTCTGTTTGCTAGTATTTTGTTGAGGATTTTGGCATCTGTGTTCATCAGTGATATTGGCCTGTAGTTTTCTTTTTTTGTGACATCTTTGTCTGGTTTTGGTATCAGGGTGATGGTGGCCTCGTAGAATGAGTTTGGGAGTGTTCCTCCCTCTGCTATATTTTGGAAAAGTTTGAGAAGGATAGGTGTTAGCTCTTCTCTAAATGTTTGATAGAATTCGCCTGTGGATCCATATGGTCCTGGGCTTTTGTGCGTTGGAAGAGTTTTAATCACAGTTTCAATTTCAGTACTTGTGATTGGTCTGTTCATATTTTCTGTTTCTTCCTGGTTCAGTCTCGGAAGGTTGTGCATTTCTAAGAACTTGTCCATTTCCTCCAGGTTGTCCACTTTACTGGCATATAGTTGCTTGTAGTAATCTCTCATGATCCTTTGTATTTCTGCAGTGTCAGTTGTTACTTCTCCGTTTGCATTTCTAATTTTATCGATTTGAGTCTTCTCCCTTTTTTTCTTGATGAGTCTGGTTAATGGTTTATCAATTTTGTTTATCTCCTCAAAGAACCAGCTTTTAGTTTTATTGATCTTTGCTATCGTTTCCTTCATTTCTTTTTCATTTATTTCTGATCTGATCTTTATGATTTCTTTCCCTCTGCTAACTTTGGTGGTTTTTTGTTCTTCTTCCTCTCATTGCTTTAGGTGTAATGTTAGGTTGCCTATTTGAGATGTTTCTTGTTTCTTAAAGTAAGATTGTATTGCTATAAACTTCCCTCTTAGAACTGCTTTTGCTGCATCCCACAGGTTTTGGGCCGTCGTGTCTCCATTGTCATTTGTTTCTAGGTATTTTTTGATTTCCCCTTTGATTTCTTCAGTGATCACTTCGTTATTAAGTAGTGTATTGTGTAGCCTCCATGTGTTTGTATTTTTTACAGATCTTTTCCTGTAATTGATATCTAGTCTCATAGCGTTGTGGTCGGAAAAGATACTTGATACGATTTCAATTTTCTTAAATTTACCAAGGCTTGGTTTGTGACCCAAGATATGATCTATCCTGGAGAATGTTCCATGAGCACTTGAGAAAAGTGTGTATTCTGTTGTTTTGGGGTGGAATGTCCTATAAATATCCATTAAGTCCATCTTGTTTAATGTATCATTTAAAGCTTGTGTTTCCTTATTTATTTTCATTTTGGATGATCTGCCCATTGGTGAAAGTGGGGTGTTAAAGTCCCCTACTATGATTGTGTTGCTGTCGATTTCCCCTTTTATGGCTGTTAGTATTTGCCTTATGTATTGAGGTGCTCCTATGTTGGGTGCATAAATATTTACAATTGTTATACCTTCCTCTTGGATCGATCCCTTGATCATTATATAGTGTCCTTCTTTGTCTCTTGTAATAGTCTTTATTTTAAAGTCTATTTTGTCAGATATGAGAATTGCTACTCCAGCTTTCTTTTGATTTCCATTTGCATGGAATATCTTTTTCCATCCCCTCACTTTCAGTCTGTATGTGTCTCTAAGTCTGAAGTGGGTCTCTTGTAGACAGCATATATATGGGTCTTGCTTTTGTATCCATTCAGCCACTCTATGTCTTTTGGTGGGAGCATCTAATCCATTTACATTTAAGGTAACTATTGATATGTATGTTCCTATTCCCATTTTCTTAAATGTTTTGGGTTTGTTATTGTAGGTGTTTTCCTTCTCTTGTATTTCTCGCCTAGAGAAGTTCCTTTAGCATCTGTTGTAAAGCTGGTTTGGTGGTGCTGAACTCTCTCAGCTTTTGCTTGTCTGTAAAGGTTTTAATTTCTCCATCAAATCTGAATGAGATCCTTGCTGGGTAGAGTAATCTTGGCTGTAGGTTTTTCTCCTTCATGACTTTAAGTATATCCTGCCACTCCCTTCTGGCTTGCAGAGTTTCTGCTGAAAGATCAGCTGTTAACCTTATGGGGATTCCCTTGTGTGTTATTTGTTGTTTTTCCCTTGCTGCTTTTAATATGTTTTCTTTATATTTAATTTTTGATAGTTTGATTAATATGTGTCTTGGCGTGTTTCTCCTTGGATTTCTCCTGTATGGGGCTCTCTGTGCTTCCAGGACTTGATTAACTATTTCCTTTCCCATATTAGGGAAGTTTTCAACTATAATCTCTTCAAATATTTTCTCAGTCCCTTTCTTTTTCTCTTCTTCTTCTGGGACCCCTATAATTCGAATGTTGGTGCGTTTAATGTTGTCCCAGAGGTCTCTGAGACTGTCCTCAGTTCTTTTCATTCTTTGTTCTTTATTCTGCTCTGCAGTAGCTATTTCCACTATTTTATCTTCCAGGTCACTTATCCGTTCTTCTGCCTCAGTTATTCTGCTATTGATCCCATCTAGAGTATTTTTAATTTCATTTATTGTGTTTTTCATCGTTGCTTGGTTCCTCTTTAGTTCTTCTACATCCTTGTTAAATGTTTCTTGCATTTTGTCTATTCTATTTCCAAGATTTTGGATCATCTTTACTATCATCATGCTGAATTCTTCTTCAGGTAGACTGCCTATTTCCTCTTCATTTGTTAGGTCTGGTGTGTTTTGACCCTGCTCCTTCACCTGCTGTGTGTTTTTGGTCTTCTCATTTGGTTTATCTTACTGTGTTTGGGGTCTCCTTTTCACAGGCTGCACGTTCGTAATTCCCGTTGTTTTTGGTATCTGTCCCCAGTGGCTAAGGTTGCTTCAGTGGGTTGTGTAGGCTTCCTGGTGGAGGGGACTAGTGCCTGTGTTCTGGTGGATGAGGTTGGATCTTGTCTTTCTGGTGGGCAAGTCCACGTCTGGTGGTGTGTTTTGGGGTGTCTGTGGCCTTATTATGATTTTAGGCAGCCTCTCTGCTAATGGATGGGGCCGTGTTCCTGTCTTGCTAGTTGTTTGGCATAGTGTGTCCAGCACTGTAGCTTGCTGGTCTTTGAGTGAAACTGGGTCTTGATGTTGAGATGGAGATCTCTGAGAGATTTTTGCCGTTTGGTATTATGTGGAGCTGGGAGGTCTCTTGTGGACCAGTGTCCTGAAGTTGGCCCTCCCACCTCAGAGGCACAGCCCTGATGCCTGGCTGGAGCACCAAGAGCCTTTCATCCACACAGCTCAGAATACAAGGGAGAAAAAAATAGAAAGAAAGAAAGAAAGAGGATAAAATAAAATAAAATAAAGCTATTATAATAAAAAATAAGAAAAAAATTATTCAGAGTAAATATTCAGAAAATATTTTTTTTAATTTTTAAAAATAGATTTATTAATTTTTTATAATAAAAAATAAGAAAAAAATTATTAAGAAAAAAATTTTTTAATTTTTTAAAATAAAAAATATGGAAAAACTTATTAAAATTTTTTTAATTTCTAAAAATAGAAAATAAGGATAAAATTATTAAGAAAACATATATTAGGAAAACACAATTTTTTTAAGTAAAAAAAAAAAATACGGACGGACATAACCCTAGGACTAATGGTGAAAGCAAAGCTATACACACAAAATCTCACCCAGAAGCATACACAGATACACTCACAAAAAAAGGAAAAGGGGAAAAAATAATATATCCTGCTCCCAAAGTCCAGCTCTTGAATTTGGGATGATTCGTTGTCTATTCAGGTATTCAACAGATGCAGGCACATCAAGTTTTTTGTGGAGCGTTAATCCGCTGCTTCTGAGGCTGCTGGGAATGATTTCCCTTTCTCTCCTTTGTTCGTACAGCTCCCAGGGTTCAGCTTTGGATTTGGCCCCGCCTCTGCATGTAGGTCGCCTGAGGGCGTCCGTTCCCCGCCCAGACAGAACGGGGTTAAAGGAGCAGCTGCTTCGGGGGCTGTGGCTCACTCAGGCCGTGGGGAGGGAGGGGTACGGATGCGGGGCGAGCCTGCGGCGGCAGAGGCTGGTGTGACGTTGCAGCAGCCTGAGGCGCGCCGTGCATTCTCCCGGGGAAGTTGTCCCCGGATCACGGGAGCCTGGCAGTGGCGAGCTGCACCCGCTCCCGGGAGGGGCGGTGTGGGGAGTGACCTGTGCTTGCACACCGGCTTCTTGGTAGCGGCAGCAGCAGCCTTAGCGTCTCCTGCCCGTCTCTGGGGTCCGCGCTGATAACCGCGGCTCGCGCCTGTCTCTGGGGTCCGCGCTGTTAGCTGCGGCTCGCGCCCGTCTCTGGAGTTCGTTTAGGCGGCGCTCTGAATCCCCTCTCCTTGCGCGCCGCGAAACAAAGAGGCAAGGAAAAGTCTCTTGCCTCTTCGGCAGCTGCAGACTATTTCCCGGACTCCCTCCCGGCTAGCACCGAAGCCCGAGCCTCAGCTCCCAGCCCCCGCCCGCCCCGGCGGCCGAGCAGACAAGCCTCTCGGGCTGGTGAGTGCTACTCAGCACCGATCCTCCATGCGGGAATCTCTCCGCTTTGCCCTCCGCACCCCTGTGGCTGCGCTCTCCTCCGTGGCTCCGAAGCTCCCCCCTCTGCCACCCGCAGTCTCTGCCCACGAAGGGGCTCCTAGTGTGTGGACACCTTTCCTCCTTCACGGCTCCCTCCCACTGGTGCAGGTCCCGTCCCTATTCTTTTGTCTCTATTATTTCTTTTTTCTTTTACCCTACCCAAGTACGTGGGGATTTTCTTGCCTTTTGGGAGGTCTGACGTCTTCTGCCAGCGTTCACTGGGTGTTCTGTAGGAGCAGTTCCACGTGTAGAGGTATTTCTACTGTATCTGTGGGAAGGAAGGTGATCTCCGCGTCTTACTCTTCCGCCATCTTGCCCCTACCTCTCCATAACTCTTTTTGAATTATGGTTTTCTCAGGGTATACGCCCAGTAGTAGGATTGCTGAGTCGT
Source organism: Balaenoptera ricei (assembly GCF_028023285.1). Taxonomy (NCBI): domain Eukaryota; kingdom Metazoa; phylum Chordata; class Mammalia; order Artiodactyla; family Balaenopteridae; genus Balaenoptera; species Balaenoptera ricei. Next base: position 65,176,816 of record NC_082660.1, on the reverse strand, counting down.
ATGGTAGTTCTAGTTTTAGATTTTTAAGGAACCTCCCTACAGTTCTCTATAGTGGCTGTATCAATTTACATTCCCACCAACAGTGTATGAGGGTTCCATTTTCTCCACACCCTCTCCAGCATTTATTGTTTGTAGATGTTTTGATGATGGCCATTCTAACCGGTGTGAGATGATATCACACTGTAGTTTTGATTTGCATTTCTCTAATGATTAGTGATGTTGAGCATTCTTTCATGTGTTTGTTGGCAATCTGTATATCTTCTTTGGAGAAATGTCTATTTAGGTCTTCTGCCCGTTTTTGGATTGGGTTGTTTGTTTTTTTCAAATTGAGCTGCATGAGCTGCTGGTAAATTTTGGAGATTAATCCTTTGTCAGTTGCTTCCTTTGCAAATATTTTCTCCCATTCTGAGGGTTTTCTTTTGGTCTTGTTTATGGTTTCCTTTGCTGTGCAAAAGCTTTTAAGTTTCATTAGGTCCCATTTGTTTATTTTTGTTTTTATTTCCATTTCTCTAGGAGCTGGGTCAAAAAGGATCTTGCTATGACTTATGTCATACAGTGTTCTGCCTATGTTTTCCTCTAAGAGTCTGAGAGTGTCTGGCCTTACATTTAGGTCTTTAATCCATTTTGAGTTTATTTTTGTGTATGGTGTTAAGGAGTGTTCTAATTTCATCCTTTTACATGTAGCTGTCCAGTTTTCCCAGCACCACTTATTGAAGAGGCGTCTTTTCTCAATTTTATATTCTTGCCTCCTTTATCAAAACTAATGTGACCATATGTACATGGGTTTATCTCTGGGCTTTCTATCCTGTTCCATTGATCTATACTTCTGTTTTTGTGCCAGTACCATACTGTCTTGATTACTGTAGCTTTGGAGTATAGTCTGAAGTCTGGGAGCCTGATTCCTCCAGCACCGTTTTCCTTTCTCAAGGTTACGTTGGCTATTCGGGGTCTTCTGTGATTCCATACCAATTGGGAAATTTTTTGATCTAGTTCTGTGAAAAATGCCAGTGGTAGTTTGATAGGGATTGCATTGAGTCTGTAGATTGCTTTGAGTAGTATAGTCATTTTCACAGTGTTGATTCTTCCAATCCAAGAACATGGTATATCGCTCCATCTGTTTGTATCCTCATTAATTTCTTTCATCAGTGTCTTATAATTTTCTTCATACCAGTCTTCTGTCTCCTTAGGTAGGTTTATTCCTAGGTATTTTATTCTTTTAGCTGCAATGGTAAATGGGAGTATTTTCTTAATTTCACTTTCAGATTTTTCATCATTAGTGTACAGGAATGCAAGAGATTTCTGTGCATTAATTTTGTATCCTGCTACTTTACCAAATTCATTGAGTAGCTCTAGTAGTTATCTGGTAACATCTTTAGGATTCTCTATGTATAGTATAGTATCATGTCATCTGAAAACAGTCACAGCTCTATTTCTTCTTTTCTGATTTGGATTCCTTTTATTTCTTTTTCTTCTCTGATTGCTGTGGCTAAAACTTCCAAAACTATGTCAATAGTGGTGAGAGTGGGCAACCTTGTCCTGTTCCTGATCTTAGTGGAAATGGTTTCAGTTTTTCACCATTGAGGATGATGTTGGCTGTGCATTTGTCATATATGGCCTTTATTATGTGGAGGAAAGTTCCCTCTATGCCTACTTTCTGGAGGGTTTTTATCATAAATGGGTGTTGAATTTTGTCAAAAGCTTTCTCTGCATCTATTGAGATGATCATTTGGTTTTTCTCCTTCAATTTGTTAATATGGTGTATCACATTGATTGATTTGCGTATCTTGAAGAATCCTTGCATTCCTGGGATAAACCCCACTTGATCATGGTGTATGATCCTTTTAATGTGCTGTTGGACTCTGTTTGCTAGTATTTTGTTGAGGATTTTGGCATCTGTGTTCATCAGTGATATTGGCCTGTAGTTTTCTTTTTTTGTGACATCTTTGTCTGGTTTTGGTATCAGGGTGATGGTGGCCTCGTAGAATGAGTTTGGGAGTGTTCCTCCCTCTGCTATATTTTGGAAAAGTTTGAGAAGGATAGGTGTTAGCTCTTCTCTAAATGTTTGATAGAATTCGCCTGTGGATCCATATGGTCCTGGGCTTTTGTGCGTTGGAAGAGTTTTAATCACAGTTTCAATTTCAGTACTTGTGATTGGTCTGTTCATATTTTCTGTTTCTTCCTGGTTCAGTCTCGGAAGGTTGTGCATTTCTAAGAACTTGTCCATTTCCTCCAGGTTGTCCACTTTACTGGCATATAGTTGCTTGTAGTAATCTCTCATGATCCTTTGTATTTCTGCAGTGTCAGTTGTTACTTCTCCGTTTGCATTTCTAATTTTATCGATTTGAGTCTTCTCCCTTTTTTTCTTGATGAGTCTGGTTAATGGTTTATCAATTTTGTTTATCTCCTCAAAGAACCAGCTTTTAGTTTTATTGATCTTTGCTATCGTTTCCTTCATTTCTTTTTCATTTATTTCTGATCTGATCTTTATGATTTCTTTCCCTCTGCTAACTTTGGTGGTTTTTTGTTCTTCTTCCTCTCATTGCTTTAGGTGTAATGTTAGGTTGCCTATTTGAGATGTTTCTTGTTTCTTAAAGTAAGATTGTATTGCTATAAACTTCCCTCTTAGAACTGCTTTTGCTGCATCCCACAGGTTTTGGGCCGTCGTGTCTCCATTGTCATTTGTTTCTAGGTATTTTTTGATTTCCCCTTTGATTTCTTCAGTGATCACTTCGTTATTAAGTAGTGTATTGTGTAGCCTCCATGTGTTTGTATTTTTTACAGATCTTTTCCTGTAATTGATATCTAGTCTCATAGCGTTGTGGTCGGAAAAGATACTTGATACGATTTCAATTTTCTTAAATTTACCAAGGCTTGGCTTGTGACCCAAGATATGATCTATCCTGGAGAATGTTCCATGAGCACTTGAGAAAAGTGTGTATTCTGTTGTTTTGGGGTGGAATGTCCTATAAATATCCATTAAGTCCATCTTGTTTAATGTATCATTTAAAGCTTGTGTTTCCTTATTTATTTTCATTTTGGATGATCTGCCCATTGGTGAAAGTGGGGTGTTAAAGTCCCCTACTATGATTGTGTTGCTGTCGATTTCCCCTTTTATGGCTGTTAGTATTTGCCTTATGTATTGAGGTGCTCCTATGTTGGGTGCATAAATATTTACAATTGTTATACCTTCCTCTTGGATCGATCCCTTGATCATTATATAGTGTCCTTCTTTGTCTCTTGTAATAGTCTTTATTTTAAAGTCTATTTTGTCAGATATGAGAATTGCTACTCCAGCTTTCTTTTGATTTCCATTTGCATGGAATATCTTTTTCCATCCCCTCACTTTCAGTCTGTATGTGTCTCTAAGTCTGAAGTGGGTCTCTTGTAGACAGCATATATATGGGTCTTGCTTTTGTATCCATTCAGCCACTCTATGTCTTTTGGTGGGAGCATCTAATCCATTTACATTTAAGGTAACTATTGATATGTATGTTCCTATTCCCATTTTCTTAAATGTTTTGGGTTTGTTATTGTAGGTGTTTTCCTTCTCTTGTATTTCTCGCCTAGAGAAGTTCCTTTAGCATCTGTTGTAAAGCTGGTTTGGTGGTGCTGAACTCTCTCAGCTTTTGCTTGTCTGTAAAGGTTTTAATTTCTCCATCAAATCTGAATGAGATCCTTGCTGGGTAGAGTAATCTTGGCTGTAGGTTTTTCTCCTTCATGACTTTAAGTATATCCTGCCACTCCCTTCTGGCTTGCAGAGTTTCTGCTGAAAGATCAGCTGTTAACCTTATGGGGATTCCCTTGTGTGTTATTTGTTGTTTTTCCCTTGCTGCTTTTAATATGTTTTCTTTATATTTAATTTTTGATAGTTTGATTAATATGTGTCTTGGCGTGTTTCTCCTTGGATTTCTCCTGTATGGGGCTCTCTGTGCTTCCAGGACTTGATTAACTATTTCCTTTCCCATATTAGGGAAGTTTTCAACTATAATCTCTTCAAATATTTTCTCAGTCCCTTTCTTTTTCTCTTCTTCTTCTGGGACCCCTATAATTCGAATGTTGGTGCGTTTAATGTTGTCCCAGAGGTCTCTGAGACTGTCCTCAGTTCTTTTCATTCTTTGTTCTTTATTCTGCTCTGCAGTAGCTATTTCCACTATTTTATCTTCCAGGTCACTTATCCGTTCTTCTGCCTCAGTTATTCTGCTATTGATCCCATCTAGAGTATTTTTAATTTCATTTATTGTGTTTTTCATCGTTGCTTGGTTCCTCTTTAGTTCTTCTACATCCTTGTTAAATGTTTCTTGCATTTTGTCTATTCTATTTCCAAGATTTTGGATCATCTTTACTATCATCATTCTGAATTCTTTTTCAGGTAGACTGCCTATTTCCTCTTCATTTGTTAGGTCTGGTGTGTTTTGACCCTGCTCCTTCACCTGCTGTGTGTTTTTGGTCTTCTCATTTGGTTTATCTTACTGTGTTTGGGGTCTCCTTTTCACAGGCTGCACGTTCGTAATTCCCGTTGTTTTTGGTATCTGTCCCCAGTGGCTAAGGTTGCTTCAGTGGGTTGTGTAGGCTTCCTGGTGGAGGGGACTAGTGCCTGTGTTCTGGTGGATGAGGTTGGATCTTGTCTTTCTGGTGGGCAAGTCCACGTCTGGTGGTGTGTTTTGGGGTGTCTGTGGCCTTATTATGATTTTAGGCAGCCTCTCTGCTAATGGATGGGGCCGTGTTCCTGTCTTGCTAGTTGTTTGGCATAGTGTGTCCAGCACTGTAGCTTGCTGGTCGTTGAGTGAAGCTGGGTCTTGATGTTGAGATGGAGATCTCTGAGAGATTTTTGCCGTTTGGTATTATGTGGAGCTGGGAGGTCTCTTGTGGACCAGTGTCCTGAAGTTGGCCCTCCCACCTCAGAGGCACAGCCCTGATGCCTGGCTGGAGCACCAAGAGCCTTTCATCCCCACAGCTCAGAATACAAGGGAGAAAAACATAGAAAGAAAGAAAGAAAGAGGATAAAATAAAATAAAATAAAGCTATTATAATAAAAAATAAGAAAAAAAATTATTCAGAGTAAATATTCAGAAAAATTTTTTTTAATTTTTAAAAATAGATTTATTAATTTTTTATAATAAAAAATAAGAAAAAAATTATTAAGAAAAAAATTTTTTAATTTTTTAAAATAAAAAATATGGAAAAACTTATTAAAATTTTTTTAATTTCTAAAAATAGAAAATAAGGATAAAATTATTAAGAAAACATATATTAGGAAAACACAATTTTTTTAAGTAAAAAAAAAAAATACGGACGGACATAACCCTAGGACTAATGGTGAAAGCAAAGCTATACACACAAAATCTCACCCAGAAGCATACACAGATACACTCACAAAAAAAGGAAAAGGGGAAAAAATAATATATCCTGCTCCCAAAGTCCAGCTCTTGAATTTGGGATGATTCGTTGTCTATTCAGGTATTCAACAGATGCAGGCACATCAGGTTGTTTGTGGAGCGTTAATCCGCTGCTTCTGAGGCTGCTGGGAATGATTTCCCTTTCTCTCCTTTGTTCGTACAGCTCCCAGGGTTCAGCTTTGGATTTGGCCCCGCCTCTGCATGTAGGTCGCCTGAGGGCATCCGTTCCCCGCCCAGACAGAACGGGGTTAAAGGAGCAGCTGCTTCGGGGGCTCTGGCTCACTCAGGCCGTGAGGAGGGAGGGGTACGGATGCGGGGCGAGCCTGCGGCGGCAGAGGCTGGTGTGACGTTGCAGCAGCCTGAGGCGCGCCGTGCATTCTCCCGGGGAAGTTGTCCCCGGATCACGGGAGCCTGGCAGTGGCGAGCTGCACCCGCTCCCGGGAGGGGCGGTGTGGGGAGTGACCTGTGCTTGCACACCGGCTTCTTGGTAGCGGCAGCAGCAGCCTTAGCGTCTCCTGCCCGTCTCTGGGGTCCGCGCTGATAACCGCGGCTCGCGCCTGTCTCTGGGGTCCGCGATGTTAGCCGCGGCTCGCGCCCGTCTCTGGAGTTCGTTTAGGCGGCACTCTGAATCCCCTCTCCTTGCGCGCCGCGAAACAAAGAGGCAAGGAAAAGTCTCTTGCCTCTTCGGCAGCTGCAGACTATTTCCCGGACTCCCTCCCGGCTAGCACCGAAGCCCGAGCCTCAGCTCCCAGCCCCCGCCCGCCCCGGCGGCCGAGCAGACAAGCCTCTCGGGCTGGTGAGTGCTACTCAGCACCGATCCTCCATGCGGGAATCTCTCCGCTTTGCCCTCCGCACCCCTGTGGCTGCGCTCTCCTCCGTGGCTCCGAAGCTCCCCCCTCTGCCACCCGCAGTCTCTGCCCACGAAGGGGCTCCTAGTGTGTGGACACCTTTCCTCCTTCACGGCTCCCTCCCACTGGTGCAGGTCCCGTCCCTATTCTTTTGTCTCTATTATTTCTTTTTTCTTTTACCCTACCCAAGTACGTGGGGATTTTCTTGCCTTTTGGGAGGTCTGACGTCTTCTGCCAGCGTTCACTGGGTGTTCTGTAGGAGCAGTTCCACGTGTAGAGGTATTTCTACTGTATCTGTGGGAAGGAAGGTGATCTCCGCGTCTTACTCTTCCGCCATCTTGCCCCTACCTCTCCATAACTCTTTTTGAATTATGGTTTTCTCAGGGTATACGCCCAGTAGTAGGATTGCTGAGTCGTATGGTAGTTCTAGTTTTAGATTTTTAAGGAACCTCCCTACAGTTCTCTATAGTGGCTGTATCAATTTACATTCCCACCAACAGTGTATGAGGGTTCCATTTTCTCCACACCCTCTCCAGCATTTATTGTTTGTAGATGTTTTGATGATGGCCATTCTAACCGGTGTGAGATGATATCACACTGTAGTTTTGATTTGCATTTCTCTAATGATTAGTGATGTTGAGCATTCTTTCATGTGTTTGTTGGCAATCTGTATATCTTCTTTGGAGAAATGTCTATTTAGGTCTTCTGCCCATTTTTGGATTGGGTTGTTTGTTTTTTTCAAATTGAGCTGCATGAGCTGCTGGTAAATTTTGGAGATTAATCCTTTGTCAGTTGCTTCCTTTGCAAATATTTTCTCCCATTCTGAGGGTTTTCTTTTGGTCTTGTTTATGGTTTCCTTTGCTGTGCAAAAGCTTTTAAGTTTCATTAGGTCCCATTTGTTTATTTTTGTTTTTATTTCCATTTCTCTAGGAGCTGGGTCAAAAAGGATCTTGCTATGACTTATGTCATACAGTGTTCTGCCTATGTTTTCCTCTAAGAGTCTGAGAGTGTCTGGCCTTACATTTAGGTCTTTAATCCATTTTGAGTTTATTTTTGTGTATGGTGTTAAGGAGTGTTCTAATTTCATCCTTTTACATGTAGCTGTCCAGTTTTCCCAGCACCACTTATTGAAGAGGCGTCTTTTCTCAATTTTATATTCTTGCCTCCTTTATCAAAACTAATGTGACCATATGTACATGGGTTTATCTCTGGGCTTTCTATCCTGTTCCATTGATCTATACTTCTGTTTTTGTGCCAGTACCATACTGTCTTGATTACTGTAGCTTTGGAGTATAGTCTGAAGTCTGGGAGCCTGATTCCTCCAGCACCGTTTTCCTTTCTCAAGGTTACGTTGGCTATTCGGGGTCTTCTGTGATTCCATACCAACTGGGAAATTTTTTGATCTAGTTCTGTGAAAAATGCCAGTGGTAGTTTGATAGGGATTGCATTGAGTCTGTAGATTGCTTTGAGTAGTATAGTCATTTTCACAGTGTTGATTCTTCCAATCCAAGAACATGGTATATCGCTCCATCTGTTTGTATCCTCATTAATTTCTTTCATCAGTGTCTTATAATTTTCTTCATACCAGTCTTCTGTCTCCTTAGGTAGGTTTATTCCTAGATATTTTATTCTTTTAGTTGCAATGGTAAATGGGAGTGTTTTCTTAATTTCACTTTCAGATTTTTCATCATTAGTGTACAGGAATGCAAGAGATTTCTGTGCATTAATTTTGTATCCTGCTACTTTACCAAATTCATTGAGTAGCTCTAGTAGTTATCTGGTAACATCTTTAGGATTCTCTATGTATAGTATAGTATCATGTCATCTGAAAACAGTCACAGCTCTATTTCTTCTTTTCTGATTTGGATTCCTTTTATTTCTTTTTCTTCTCTGATTGCTCTGGCTAAAACTTCCAAAACTATGTCAATAGTGGTGAGAGTGGGCAACCTTGTCCTGTTCCTGATCTTAGTGGAAATGGTTTCAGTTTTTCACCATTGAGGATGATGTTGGCTGTGCATTTGTCATATATGGCCTTTATTATGTGGAGGAAAGTTCCCTCTATGCCTACTTTCTGGAGGGTTTTTATCATAAATGGGTGTTGAATTTTGTCAAAAGCTTTCTCTGCATCTATTGAGATGATCATTTGGTTTTTCTCCTTCAATTTGTTAATATGGTGTATCACATTGATTGATTTGCGTATCTTGAAGAATCCTTGCATTCCTGGGATAAACCCCACTTGATCATGGTGTATGATCCTTTTAATGTGCTGTTGGACTCTGTTTGCTAGTATTTTGTTGAGGATTTTGGCATCTGTGTTCATCAGTGATATTGGCCTGTAGTTTTCTTTTTTTGTGACATCTTTGTCTGGTTTTGGTATCAGGGTGATGGTGGCCTCGTAGAATGAGTTTGGGAGTGTTCCTCCCTCTGCTATATTTTGGAAAAGTTTGAGAAGGATAGGTGTTAGCTCTTCTCTAAATGTTTGATAGAATTCGCCTGTGGATCCATATGGTCCTGGGCTTTTGTGCGTTGGAAGAGTTTTAATCACAGTTTCAATTTCAGTACTTGTGATTGGTCTGTTCATATTTTCTGTTTCTTCCTGGTTCAGTCTCGGAAGGTTGTGCATTTCTAAGAACTTGTCCATTTCCTCCAGGTTGTCCACTTTACTGGCATATAGTTGCTTGTAGTAATCTCTCATGATCCTTTGTATTTCTGCAGTGTCAGTTGTTACTTCTCCGTTTGCATTTCTAATTTTATCGATTTGAGTCTTCTCCCTTTTTTTCTTGATGAGTCTGGTTAATGGTTTATCAATTTTGTTTATCTCCTCAAAGAACCAGCTTTTAGTTTTATTGATCTTTGCTATCGTTTCCTTCATTTCTTTTTCATTTATTTCTGATCTGATCTTTATGATTTCTTTCCCTCTGCTAACTTTGGTGGTTTTTTGTTCTTCTTCCTCTCATTGCTTTAGGTGTAATGTTAGGTTGCCTATTTGAGATGTTTCTTGTTTCTTAAAGTAAGATTGTATTGCTATAAACTTCCCTCTTAGAACTGCTTTTGCTGCATCCCACAGGTTTTGGGCCGTCGTGTCTCCATTGTCATTTGTTTCTAGGTATTTTTTGATTTCCCCTTTGATTTCTTCAGTGATCACTTCGTTATTAAGTAGTGTATTGTGTAGCCTCCATGTGTTTGTATTTTTTACAGATCTTTTCCTGTAATTGATATCTAGTCTCATAGCGTTGTGGTCGGAAAAGATACTTGATACGATTTCAATTTTCTTAAATTTACCAAGGCTTGGTTTGTGACCCAAGATATGATCTATCCTGGAGAATGTTCCATGAGCACTTGAGAAAAGTGTGTATTCTGTTGTTTTGGGGTGGAATGTCCTATAAATATCCATTAAGTCCATCTTGTTTAATGTATCATTTAAAGCTTGTGTTTCCTTATTTATTTTCATTTTGGATGATCTGCCCATTGGTGAAAGTGGGGTGTTAAAGTCCCCTACTATGATTGTGTTGCTGTCGATTTCCCCTTTTATGGCTGTTAGTATTTGCCTTATGTATTGAGGTGCTCCTATGTTGGGTGCATAAATATTTACAATTGTTATACCTTCCTCTTGGATCGATCCCTTGATCATTATATAGTGTCCTTCTTTGTCTCTTGTAATAGTCTTTATTTTAAAGTCTATTTTGTCAGATATGAGAATTGCTACTCCAGCTTTCTTTTGATTTCCATTTGCATGGAATATCTTTTTCCATCCCCTCACTTTCAGTCTGTATGTGTCTCTAAGTCTGAAGTGGGTCTCTTGTAGACAGCATATATATGGGTCTTGCTTTTGTATCCATTCAGCCACTCTATGTCTTTTGGTGGGAGCATCTAATCCATTTACATTTAAGGTAACTATTGATATGTATGTTCCTATTCCCATTTTCTTAAATGTTTTGGGTTTGTTATTGTAGGTGTTTTCCTTCTCTTGTATTTCTCGCCTAGAGAAGTTCCTTTAGCATCTGTTGTAAAGCTGGTTTGGTGGTGCTGAACTCTCTCAGCTTTTGCTTGTCTGTAAAGGTTTTAATTTCTCCATCAAATCTGAATGAGATCCTTGCTGGGTAGAGTAATCTTGGCTGTAGGTTTTTCTCCTTCATGACTTTAAGTATATCCTGCCACTCCCTTCTGGCTTGCAGAGTTTCTGCTGAAAGATCAGCTGTTAACCTTATGGGGATTCCCTTGTGTGTTATTTGTTGTTTTTCCCTTGCTGCTTTTAATATGTTTTCTTTATATTTAATTTTTGATAGTTTGATTAATATGTGTCTTGGCGTGTTTCTCCTTGGATTTCTCCTGTATGGGGCTCTCTGTGCTTCCAGGACTTGATTAACTATTTCCTTTCCCATATTAGGGAAGTTTTCAACTATAATCTCTTCAAATATTTTCTCAGTCCCTTTCTTTTTCTCTTCTTCTTCTGGGACCCCTATAATTCGAATGTTGGTGCGTTTAATGTTGTCCCAGAGGTCTCTGAGACTGTCCTCAGTTCTTTTCATTCTTTGTTCTTTATTCTGCTCTGCAGTAGCTATTTCCACTATTTTATCTTCCAGGTCACTTATCCGTTCTTCTGCCTCAGTTATTCTGCTATTGATCCCATCTAGAGTATTTTTAATTTCATTTATTGTGTTTTTCATCGTTGCTTGGTTCCTCTTTAGTTCTTCTACATCCTTGTTAAATGTTTCTTGCATTTTGTCTATTCTATTTCCAAGATTTTGGATCATCTTTACTATCATCATTCTGAATTCTTTTTCAGGTAGACTGCCTATTTCCTCTTCATTTGTTAGGTCTGGTGTGTTTTGACCCTGCTCCTTCACCTGCTGTGTGTTTTTGGTCTTCTCATTTGGTTTATCTTACTGTGTTTGGGGTCTCCTTTTCACAGGCTGCACGTTCGTAATTCCCGTTGTTTTTGGTATCTGTCCCCAGTGGCTAAGGTTGCTTCAGTGGGTTGTGTAGGCTTCCTGGTGGAGGGGACTAGTGCCTGTGTTCTGGTGGATGAGGTTGGATCTTGTCTTTCTGGTGGGCAAGTCCACGTCTGGTGGTGTGTTTTGGGGTGTCTGTGGCCTTATTATGATTTTAGGCAGCCTCTCTGCTAATGGATGGGGCCGTGTTCCTGTCTTGCTAGTTGTTTGGCATAGTGTGTCCAGCACTGTAGCTTGCTGGTCTTTGAGTGAAACTGGGTCTTGATGTTGAGATGGAGATCTCTGAGAGATTTTTGCCGTTTGGTATTATGTGGAGCTGGGAGGTCTCTTGTGGACCAGTGTCCTGAAGTTGGCCCTCCCACCTCAGAGGCACAGCCCTGATGCCTGGCTGGAGCACCAAGAGCCTTTCATCCACACAGCTCAGAATACAAGGGAGAAAAAAATAGAAAGAAAGAAAGAAAGAGGATAAAATAAAATAAAATAAAGCTATTATAATAAAAAATAAGAAAAAAATTATTCAGAGTAAATATTCAGAAAATATTTTTTTTAATTTTTAAAAATAGATTTATTAATTTTTTATAATAAAAAATAAGAAAAAAATTATTAAGAAAAAAATTTTTTAATTTTTTAAAATAAAAAATATGGAAAAACTTATTAAAATTTTTTTAATTTCTAAAAATAGAAAATAAGGATAAAATTATTAAGAAAACATATATTAGGAAAACACAATTTTTTTAAGTAAAAAAAAAAAATACGGACGGACATAACCCTAGGACTAATGGTGAAAGCAAAGCTATACACACAAAATCTCACCCAGAAGCATACACAGATACACTCACAAAAAAAGGAAAAGGGGAAAAAATAATATATCCTGCTCCCAAAGTCCAGCTCTTGAATTTGGGATGATTCGTTGTCTATTCAGGTATTCAACAGATGCAGGCACATCAAGTTTTTTGTGGAGCGTTAATCCGCTGCTTCTGAGGCTGCTGGGAATGATTTCCCTTTCTCTCCTTTGTTCGTACAGCTCCCAGGGTTCAGCTTTGGATTTGGCCCCGCCTCTGCATGTAGGTCGCCTGAGGGCATCCGTTCCCCGCCCAGACAGAACGGGGTTAAAGGAGCAGCTGCTTCGGGGGCTGTGGCTCACTCAGGCCGTGGGGAGGGAGGGGTACGGATGCGGGGCGAGCCCGCGGCGGCAGAGGCTAGTGTGACGTTGCAGCAGCCTGAGGCGCGCCGTGCATTCTCCCGGGGAAGTTGTCCCCGGATCACGGGAGCCTGGCAGTGGCGAGCTGCACCCGCTCCCGGGAGGGGCGGTGTGGGGAGTGACCTGTGCTTGCACACCGGCTTCTTGGTAGCGGCAGCAGCAGCCTTAGCGTCTCCTGCCCGTCTCTGGGGTCCGCGCTGATAACCGCGGCTCGCGCCTGTCTCTGGGGTCCGCGCTGTTAGCCGTGGCTCGCGCCCGTCTCTGGAGTTCATTTAGGCGCCGCTCTGAATCCCCTCTCCTTGCGCGCCGCGAAACAAAGAGGCAAGAAAAAGTCTCTTGCCTCTTCGGCAGCTGCAGACTATTTCCCGGACTCCCTCCCGGCTAGCACCGAAGCCCGAGCCTCAGCTCCCAGCCCCCGCCCGCCCCGGCGGCCGAGCAGACAAGCCTCTCGGGCTGGTGAGTGCTACTCAGCACCGATCCTCCATGCAGGAATCTCTCCGCTTTGCCCTCCGCACCCCTGTGGCTGCGCTCTCCTCCGTGGCTCCGAAGCTCCCCCCTCTGCCACCCGCAGTCTCTGCCCACGAAGGGGCTCCTAGTGTGTGGACACCTTTCCTCCTTCACGGCTCCCTCCCACTGGTGCAGGTCCCGTCCCTATTCTTTTGTCTCTATTATTTCTTTTTTCTTTTACCCTACCCAAGTACGTGGGGATTTTCTTGCCTTTTGGGAGGTCTGACGTCTTCTGCCAGCGTTCAGTGGGTGTTCTGTAGGAGCAGTTCCACGTGTAGAGGTATTTCTACTGTATCTGTGGGAAGGAAGGTGATCTCCGCGTCTTACTCTTCCGCCATCTTGCCCCTACCTCTCCATAACTCTTTTTGAATTATGGTTTTCTCAGGGTATACGCCCAGTAGTAGGATTGCTGAGTCGTATGGTAGTTCTAGTTTTAGATCTTTAAGGAACCTCCCTACAGTTCTCTATAGTGGCTGTATCAATTTACATTCCCACCAACAGTGTATGAGGGTTCCATTTTCTCCACACCCTCTCCAGCATTTATTGTTTGTAGATGTTTTGATGATGGCCATTCTAACCGGTGTGAGATGATATCACACTGTAGTTTTGATTTGCATTTCTCTAATGATTAGTGATGTTGAGCATTCTTTCATGTGTTTGTTGGCAATCTGTATATCTTCTTTGGAGAAATGTCTATTTAGGTCTTCTGCCCGTTTTTGGATTGGGTTGTTTGTTTTTTTCAAATTGAGCTGCATGAGCTGCTGGGAAATTTTGGAGATTAATCCTTTGTCAGTTGCTTCCTTTGCAAATATTTTCTCCCATTCTGAGGGTTTTCTTTTGGTCTTGTTTATGGTTTCCTTTGCTGTGCAAAAGCTTTTAAGTTTCATTAGGTCCCATTTGTTTATTTTTGTTTTTATTTCCATTTCTCTAGGAGCTGGGTCAAAAAGGATCTTGCTATGACTTATGTCATACAGTGTTCTGCCTATGTTTTCCTCTAAGAGTCTGAGAGTGTCTGGCCTTACATTTAGGTCTTTAATCCATTTTGAGTTTATTTTTGTGTATGGTGTTAAGGAGTGTTCTAATTTCATCCTTTTACATGTAGCTGTCCAGTTTTCCCAGCACCACTTATTGAAGAGGCGTCTTTTCTCAATTTTATATTCTTGCCTCCTTTATCAAAACTAATGTGACCATATGTACATGGGTTTATCTCTGGGCTTTCTATCCTGTTCCATTGATCTATACTTCTGTTTTTGTGCCAGTACCATACTGTCTTGATTACTGTAGCTTTGGAGTATAGTCTGAAGTCTGGGAGCCTGATTCCTCCAGCACCGTTTTCCTTTCTCAAGGTTACGTTGGCTATTCGGGGTCTTCTGTGATTCCATACCAATTGGGAAATTTTTTGATCTAGTTCTGTGAAAAATGCCAGTGGTAGTTTGATAGGGATTGCATTGAGTCTGTAGATTGCTTTGAGTAGTATAGTCATTTTCACAGTGTTGATTCTTCCAATCCAAGAACATGGTATATCGCTCCATCTGTTTGTATCCTCATTAATTTCTTTCATCAGTGTCTTATAATTTTCTTCATACCAGTCTTCTGTCTCCTTAGGTAGGTTTATTCCTAGATATTTTATTCTTTTAGTTGCAATGGTAAATGGGAGTGTTTTCTTAATTTCACTTTCAGATTTTTCATCATTAGTGTACAGGAATGCAAGAGATTTCTGTGCATTAATTTTGTACCCTGCTACTTTACCAAATTCATTGAGTAGCTCTAGTAGTTATCTGGTAACATCTTTAGGATTCTCTATGTATAGTATAGTATCATGTCATCTGAAAACAGTCACAGCTCTATTTCTTCTTTTCTGATTTGGATTCCTTTTATTTCTTTTTCTTCTCTGATTGCTGTGGCTAAAACTTCCAAAACTATGTCAATAGTGGTGAGAGTGGGCAACCTTGTCCTGTTCCTGATCTTAGTGGAAATGGTTTCAGTTTTTCACCATTGAGGATGATGTTGGCTGTGCATTTGTCATATATGGCCTTTATTATGTGGAGGAAAGTTCCCTCTATGCCTACTTTCTGGAGGGTTTTTATCATAAATGGGTGTTGAATTTTGTCAAAAGCTTTCTCTGCATCTATTGAGATGATCATTTGGTTTTTCTCCTTCAATTTGTTAATATGGTGTATCACATTGATTGATTTGCGTATCTTGAAGAATCCTTGCATTCCTGGGATAAACCCCACTTGATCATGGTGTATGATCCTTTTAATGTGCTGTTGGACTCTGTTTGCTAGTATTTTGTTGAGGATTTTGGCATCTGTGTTCATCAGTGATATTGGCCTGTAGTTTTCTTTTTTTGTGACATCTTTGTCTGGTTTTGGTATCAGGGTGATGGTGGCCTCGTAGAATGAGTTTGGGAGTGTTCCTCCCTCTGCTATATTTTGGAAAAGTTTGAGAAGGATAGGTGTTAGCTCTTCTCTAAATGTTTGATAGAATTCGCCTGTGGATCCATATGGTCCTGGGCTTTTGTGCGTTGGAAGAGTTTTAATCACAGTTTCAATTTCAGTACTTGTGATTGGTCTGTTCATATTTTCTGTTTCTTCCTGGTTCAGTCTCGGAAGGTTGTGCATTTCTAAGAACTTGTCCATTTCCTCCAGGTTGTCCACTTTACTGGCATATAGTTGCTTGTAGTAATCTCTCATGATCCTTTGTATTTCTGCAGTGTCAGTTGTTACTTCTCCGTTTGCATTTCTAATTTTATTGATTTGAGTCTTCTCCCTTTTTTTCTTGATGAGTCTGGTTAATGGTTTATCAATTTTGTTTATCTCCTCAAAGAACCAGCTTTTAGTTTTATTGATCTTTGCTATCGTTTCCTTCATTTCTTTTTCATTTATTTCTGATCTGATCTTTATGATTTCTTTCCCTCTGCTAACTTTGGTGGTTTTTTGTTCTTCTTCCTCTCATTGCTTTAGGTGTAATGTTAGGTTGCCTATTTGAGATGTTTCTTGTTTCTTAAAGTAAGATTGTATTGCTATAAACTTCCCTCTTAGAACTGCTTTTGC
Organism: Balaenoptera ricei; assembly: GCF_028023285.1. Lineage (NCBI taxonomy): Eukaryota > Metazoa > Chordata > Mammalia > Artiodactyla > Balaenopteridae > Balaenoptera > Balaenoptera ricei. The sequence continues at coordinate 65,160,856 of NC_082660.1, read as the reverse complement.
TGCATCCCACAGGTTTTGGGCCGTCGTGTCTCCATTGTCATTTGTTTCTAGGTATTTTTTGATTTCCCCTTTGATTTCTTCAGTGATCACTTCGTTATTAAGTAGTGTATTGTGTAGCCTCCATGTGTTTGTATTTTTTACAGATCTTTTCCTGTAATTGATATCTAGTCTCATAGCGTTGTGGTCGGAAAAGATACTTGATACGATTTCAATTTTCTTAAATTTAACAAGGCTTGGCTTGTGACCCAAGATATGATCTATCCTGGAGAATGTTCCATGAGCACTTGAGAAAAGTGTGTATTCTGTTGTTTTGGGGTGGAATGTCCTATAAATATCCATTAAGTCCATCTTGTTTAATGTATCATTTAAAGCTTGTGTTTCCTTATTTATTTTCATTTTGGATGATCTGCCCATTGGTGAAAGTGGGGTGTTAAAGTCCCCTACTATGATTGTGTTGCTGTCGATTTCCCCTTTTATGGCTGTTAGTATTTGCCTTATGTATTGAGGTGCTCCTATGTTGGGTGCATAAATATTTACAATTGTTATACCTTCCTCTTGGATCGATCCCTTGATCATTATATAGTGTCCTTCTTTGTCTCTTGTAATAGTCTTTATTTTAAAGTCTATTTTGTCAGATATGAGAATTGCTACTCCAGCTTTCTTTTGATTTCCATTTGCATGGAATATCTTTTTCCATCCCCTCACTTTCAGTCTGTATGTGTCTCTAAGTCTGAAGTGGGTCTCTTGTAGACAGCATATATATGGGTCTTGCTTTTGTATCCATTCAGCCACTCTATGTCTTTTGGTGGGAGCATCTAATCCATTTACATTTAAGGTAACTATTGATATGTATGTTCCTATTCCCATTTTCTTAAATGTTTTGGGTTTGTTATTGTAGGTGTTTTCCTTCTCTTGTATTTCTCGCCTAGAGAAGTTCCTTTAGCATCTGTTGTAAAGCTGGTTTGGTGGTGCTGAACTCTCTCAGCTTTTGCTTGTCTGTAAAGGTTTTAATTTCTCCATCAAATCTGAATGAGATCCTTGCTGGGTAGAGTAATCTTGGCTGTAGGTTTTTCTCCTTCATGACTTTAAGTATATCCTGCCACTCCCTTCTGGCTTGCAGAGTTTCTGCTGAAAGATCAGCTGTTAACCTTATGGGGATTCCCTTGTGTGTTATTTGTTGTTTTTCCCTTGCTGCTTTTAATATGTTTTCTTTATATTTAATTTTTGATAGTTTGATTAATATGTGTCTTGGCGTGTTTCTCCTTGGATTTCTCCTGTATGGGGCTCTCTGTGCTTCCAGGACTTGATTAACTATTTCCTTTCCCATATTAGGGAAGTTTTCAACTATAATCTCTTCAAATATTTTCTCAGTCCCTTTCTTTTTCTCTTCTTCTTCTGGGACCCCTATAATTCGAATGTTGGTGCGTTTAATGTTGTCCCAGAGGTCTCTGAGACTGTCCTCAGTTCTTTTCATTCTTTGTTCTTTATTCTGCTCTGCAGTAGCTATTTCCACTATTTTATCTTCCAGGTCACTTATCCGTTCTTCTGCCTCAGTTATTCTGCTATTGATCCCATCTAGAGTATTTTTAATTTCATTTATTGTGTTTTTCATCGTTGCTTGGTTCCTCTTTAGTTCTTCTACATCCTTGTTAAATGTTTCTTGCATTTTGTCTATTCTATTTCCAAGATTTTGGATCATCTTTACTATCATCATTCTGAATTCTTTTTCAGGTAGACTGCCTATTTCCTCTTCATTTGTTAGGTCTGGTGTGTTTTGACCCTGCTCCTTCACCTGCTGTGTGTTTTTGGTCTTCTCATTTGGTTTATCTTACTGTGTTTGGGGTCTCCTTTTCACAGGCTGCACGTTCGTAATTCCCGTTGTTTTTGGTATCTGTCCCCAGTGGCTAAGGTTGCTTCAGTGGGTTGTGTAGGCTTCCTGGTGGAGGGGACTAGTGCCTGTGTTCTGGTGGATGAGGTTGGATCTTGTCTTTCTGGTGGGCAAGTCCACGTCTGGTGGTGTGTTTTGGGGTGTCTGTGGCCTTATTATGATTTTAGGCAGCCTCTCTGCTAATGGATGGGGCCGTGTTCCTGTCTTGCTAGTTGTTTGGCATAGTGTGTCCAGCACTGTAGCTTGCTGGTCGTTGAGTGAAGCTGGGTCTTGATGTTGAGATGGAGATCTCTGAGAGATTTTTGCCGTTTGGTATTATGTGGAGCTGGGAGGTCTCTTGTGGACCAGTGTCCTGAAGTTGGCCCTCCCACCTCAGAGGCACAGCCCTGATGCCTGGCTGGAGCACCAAGAGCCTTTCATCCACACAGCTCAGAATACAAGGGAGAAAAAAATAGAAAGAAAGAAAGAAAGAGGATAAAATAAAATAAAATAAAGCTATTATAATAAAAAATAAGAAAAAAAATTATTCAGAGTAAATATTCAGAAAATATTTTTTTTAATTTTTAAAAATAGATTTATTAATTTTTTATAATAAAAATAAGAAAAAAATTATTAAGAAACAAATTTTTTAATTTTTTAAAATAAAAAATATGGAAAAACTTATTAAAATTTTTTTAATTTCTAAAAATAGAAAATAAGGATAAAATTATTAAGAAAACATATATTAGGAAAACACAATTTTTTTAAGTAAAAAAAAAAAATACGGACGGACATAACCCTAGGACTAATGGTGAAAGCAAAGCTATACACACAAAATCTCACCCAGAAGCATACACAGATACACTCACAAAAAAAGGAAAAGGGGAAAAAATAATATATCCTGCTCCCAAAGTCCAGCTCTTGAATTTGGGATGATTCGTTGTCTATTCAGGTATTCAACAGATGCAGGCACATCAAGTTGTTTGTGGAGCGTTAATCCGCTGCTTCTGAGGCTGCTGGGAATGATTTCCCTTTCTCTCCTTTGTTCGTACAGCTCCCAGGGTTCAGCTTTGGATTTGGCCCCGCCTCTGCATGTAGGTCGCCTGAGGGCATCCGTTCCCCGCCCAGACAGAACGGGGTTAAAGGAGCAGCTGCTTCGGGGGCTGTGGCTCACTCAGGCCGTGAGGAGGGAGGGGTACGGATGCGGGGTGAGCCTGCGGCGGCAGAGGCTGGTGTGACGTTGCAGCAGCCTGAGGCGCGCCGTGCATTCTCCCGGGGAAGTTGTCCCCGGATCACGGGAGCCTGGCAGTGGCGAGCTGCACCCGCTCCCGGGAGGGGCGGTGTGGGGAGTGACCTGTGCTTGCACACCGGCTTCTTGGTAGCGGCAGCAGCAGCCTTAGCGTCTCCTGCCCGTCTCTGGGGTCCGCGCTGATAACCGCGGCTCGCGCCTGTCTCTGGGGTCCGCGATGTTAGCCGCGGCTCGCGCCCGTCTCTGGAGTTCGTTTAGGCGGTGCTCTGAATCCCGTCTCCTTGCGCGCCGTGAAACAAAGAGGCAAGGAAAAGTCTCTTGCCTCTTCGGCAGCTGCAGACTATTTCCCGGACTCCCTCCCGGCTAGCACCGAAGCCCGAGCCTCAGCTCCCAGCCCCCGCCCGCCCCGGCGGCCGAGCAGACAAGCCTCTCGGGCTGGTGAGTGCTACTCAGCACCGATCCTCCATGCGGGAATCTCTCCGCTTTGCCCTCCGCACCCCTGTGGCTGCGCTCTCCTCCGTGGCTCCAAAGCTCCCCCCTCTGCCACCCGCAGTCTCTGCCCACGAAGGGGCTCCTAGTGTGTGGACACCTTTCCTCCTTCACGGCTCCCTCCCACTGGTGCAGGTCCCGTCCCTATTCTTTTGTCTCTATTATTTCTTTTTTCTTTTACCCTACCCAAGTACGTGGGGATTTTCTTGCCTTTTGGGAGGTCTGACGTCTTCTGCCAGCGTTCAGTGGGTGTTCTGTAGGAGCAGTTCCACGTGTAGAGGTATTTCTACTGTATCTGTGGGAAGGAAGGTGATCTCCGCGTCTTACTCTTCCGCCATCTTGCCCCTACCTCTCCATAACTCTTTTTGAATTATGGTTTTCTCAGGGTATACGCCCAGTAGTAGGATTGCTGAGTCGTATGGTAGTTCTAGTTTTAGATTTTTAAGGAACCTCCCTACAGTTCTCTATAGTGGCTGTATCAATTTACATTCCCACCAACAGTGTATGAGGGTTCCATTTTCTCCACACCCTCTCCAGCATTTATTGTTTGTAGATGTTTTGATGATGGCCATTCTAACCGGTGTGAGATGATATCACACTGTAGTTTTGATTTGCATTTCTCTAATGATTAGTGATGTTGAGCATTCTTTCATGTGTTTGTTGGCAATCTGTATATCTTCTTTGGAGAAATGTCTATTTAGGTCTTCTGCCCATTTTTGGATTGGGTTGTTTGTTTTTTTCAAATTGAGCTGCATGAGCTGCTGGTAAATTTTGGAGATTAATCCTTTGTCAGTTGCTTCCTTTGCAAATATTTTCTCCCATTCTGAGGGTTTTCTTTTGGTCTTGTTTATGGTTTCCTTTGCTGTGCAAAAGCTTTTAAGTTTCATTAGGTCCCATTTGTTTATTTTTGTTTTTATTTCCATTTCTCTAGGAGCTGGGTCAAAAAGGATCTTGCTATGACTTATGTCATACAGTGTTCTGCCTATGTTTTCCTCTAAGAGTCTGAGAGTGTCTGGCCTTACATTTAGGTCTTTAATCCATTTTGAGTTTATTTTTGTGTATGGTGTTAAGGAGTGTTCTAATTTCATCCTTTTACATGTAGCTGTCCAGTTTTCCCAGCACCACTTATTGAAGAGGCGTCTTTTCTCAATTTTATATTCTTGCCTCCTTTATCAAAACTAATGTGACCATATGTACATGGGTTTATCTCTGGGCTTTCTATCCTGTTCCATTGATCTATACTTCTGTTTTTGTGCCAGTACCATACTGTCTTGATTACTGTAGCTTTGGAATATAGTCTGAAGTCTGGGAGCCTGATTCCTCCAGCACCGTTTTCCTTTCTCAAGGTTACGTTGGCTATTCGGGGTCTTCTGTGATTCCATACCAACTGGGAAATTTTTTGATCTAGTTCTGTGAAAAATGCCAGTGGTAGTTTGATAGGGATTGCATTGAGTCTGTAGATTGCTTTGAGTAGTATAGTCATTTTCACAGTGTTGATTCTTCCAATCCAAGAACATGGTATATCGCTCCATCTGTTTGTATCCTCATTAATTTCTTTCATCAGTGTCTTATAATTTTCTTCATACCAGTCTTCTGTCTCCTTAGGTAGGTTTATTCCTAGGTATTTTATTCTTTTAGTTGCAATGGTAAATGGGAGTATTTTCTTAATTTCACTTTCAGATTTTTCATCATTAGTGTACAGGAATGCAAGAGATTTCTGTGCATTAATTTTGTATCCTGCTACTTTACCAAATTCATTGAGTAGCTCTAGTAGTTATCTGGTAACATCTTTAGGATTCTCTATGTATAGTATAGTATCATATCATCTGAAAACAGTCACAGCTCTATTTCTTCTTTTCTGATTTGGATTCCTTTTATTTCTTTTTCTTCTCTGATTGCTCTGGCTAAAACTTCCAAAACTATGTCAATAGTGGTGAGAGTGGGCAACCTTGTCCTGTTCCTGATCTTAGTGGAAATGGTTTCAGTTTTTCACCATTGAGGATGATGTTGGCTGTGCATTTGTCGTATATGGCCTTTATTATGTGGAGGAAAGTTCCCTCTATGCCTACTTTCTGGAGGGTTTTTATCATAAATGGGTGTTGAATTTTGTCAAAAGCTTTCTCTGCATCTATTGAGATGATCATTTGGTTTTTCTCCTTCAATTTGTTAATATGGTGTATCACATTGATTGATTTGCGTATCTTGAAGAATCCTTGCATTCCTGGGATAAACCCCACTTGATCATGGTGTATGATCCTTTTAATGTGCTGTTGGACTCTGTTTGCTAGTATTTTGTTAAGGATTTTGGCATCTGTGTTCATCAGTGATATTGGCCTGTAGTTTTCTTTTTTTGTGACATCTTTGTCTGGTTTTGGTATCAGGGTGATGGTGGCCTCGTAGAATGAGTTTGGGAGTGTTCCTCCCTCTGCTATATTTTGGAAAAGTTTGAGAAGGATAGGTGTTAGCTCTTCTCTAAATGTTTGATAGAATTCGCCTGTGGATCCATATGGTCCTGGGCTTTTGTGCGTTGGAAGAGTTTTAATCACAGTTTCAATTTCAGTACTTGTGATTGGTCTGTTCATATTTTCTGTTTCTTCCTGGTTCAGTCTCGGAAGGTTGTGCATTTCTAAGAACTTGTCCATTTCCTCCAGGTTGTCCACTTTACTGGCATATAGTTGCTTGTAGTAATCTCTCATGATCCTTTGTATTTCTGCAGTGTCAGTTGTTACTTCTCCGTTTGCATTTCTAATTTTATCGATTTGAGTCTTCTCCCTTTTTTTCTTGATGAGTCTGGTTAATGGTTTATCAATTTTGTTTATCTCCTCAAAGAACCAGCTTTTAGTTTTATTGATCTTTGCTATCGTTTCCTTCATTTCTTTTTCATTTATTTCTGATCTGATCTTTATGATTTCTTTCCTTCTGCTAACTTTGGTGGTTTTTTGTTCTTCTTCCTCTCATTGCTTTAGGTGTAATGTTAGGTTGCCTATTTGAGATGTTTCTTGTTTCTTAAAGTAAGATTGTATTGCTATAAACTTCCCTCTTAGAACTGCTTTTGCTGCATCCCACAGGTTTTGGGCCGTCGTGTCTCCATTGTCATTTGTTTCTAGGTATTTTTTGATTTCCCCTTTGATTTCTTCAGTGATCACTTCGTTATTAAGTAGTGTATTGTGTAGCCTCCATGTGTTTGTATTTTTTACAGATCTTTTCCTGTAATTGATATCTAGTCTCATAGCGTTGTGGTCGGAAAAGATACTTGATACGATTTCAATTTTCTTAAATTTACCAAGGCTTGGCTTGTGACCCAAGATATGATCTATCCTGGAGAATGTTCCATGAGCACTTGAGAAAAGTGTGTATTCTGTTGTTTTGGGGTGGAATGTCCTATAAATATCCATTAAGTCCATCTTGTTTAATGTATCATTTAAAGCTTGTGTTTCCTTATTTATTTTCATTTTGGATGATCTGCCCATTGGTGAAAGTGGGGTGTTAAAGTCCCCTACTATGATTGTGTTGCTGTCGATTTCCCCTTTTATGGCTGTTAGTATTTGCCTTATGTATTGAGGTGCTCCTATGTTGGGTGCATAAATATTTACAATTGTTATACCTTCCTCTTGGATCGATCCCTTGATCATTATATAGTGTCCTTCTTTGTCTCTTGTAATAGTCTTTATTTTAAAGTCTATTTTGTCAGATATGAGAATTGCTACTCCAGCTTTCTTTTGATTTCCATTTGCATGGAATATCTTTTTCCATCCCCTCACTTTCAGTCTGTATGTGTCTCTAAGTCTGAAGTGGGTCTCTTGTAGACAGCATATATATGGGTCTTGCTTTTGTATCCATTCAGCCACTCTATGTCTTTTGGTGGGAGCATCTAATCCATTTACATTTAAGGTAACTATTGATATGTATGTTCCTATTCCCATTTTCTTAAATGTTTTGGGTTTGTTATTGTAGGTGTTTTCCTTCTCTTGTATTTCTCGCCTAGAGAAGTTCCTTTAGCATCTGTTGTAAAGCTGGTTTGGTGGTGCTGAACTCTCTCAGCTTTTGCTTGTCTGTAAAGGTTTTAATTTCTCCATCAAATCTGAATGAGATCCTTGCTGGGTAGAGTAATCTTGGCTGTAGGTTTTTCTCCTTCATGACTTTAAGTATATCCTGCCACTCCCTTCTGGCTTGCAGAGTTTCTGCTGAAAGATCAGCTGTTAACCTTATGGGGATTCCCTTGTGTGTTATTTGTTGTTTTTCCCTTGCTGCTTTTAATATGTTTTCTTTATATTTAATTTTTGATAGTTTGATTAATATGTGTCTTGGCGTGTTTCTCCTTGGATTTCTCCTGTATGGGGCTCTCTGTGCTTCCAGGACTTGATTAACTATTTCCTTTCCCATATTAGGGAAGTTTTCAACTATAATCTCTTCAAATATTTTCTCAGTCCCTTTCTTTTTCTCTTCTTCTTCTGGGACCCCTATAATTCGAATGTTGGTGCGTTTAATGTTGTCCCAGAGGTCTCTGAGACTGTCCTCAGTTCTTTTCATTCTTTGTTCTTTATTCTGCTCTGCAGTAGCTATTTCCACTATTTTATCTTCCAGGTCACTTATCCGTTCTTCTGCCTCAGTTATTCTGCTATTGATCCCATCTAGAGTATTTTTAATTTCATTTATTGTGTTTTTCATCGTTGCTTGGTTCCTCTTTAGTTCTTCTACATCCTTGTTAAATGTTTCTTGCATTTTGTCTATTCTATTTCCAAGATTTTGGATCATCTTTACTATCATCATTCTGAATTCTTTTTCAGGTAGACTGCCTATTTCCTCTTCATTTGTTAGGTCTGGTGTGTTTTGACCCTGCTCCTTCACCTGCTGTGTGTTTTTGGTCTTCTCATTTGGTTTATCTTACTGTGTTTGGGGTCTCCTTTTCACAGGCTGCACGTTCGTAATTCCCGTTGTTTTTGGTATCTGTCCCCAGTGGCTAAGGTTGCTTCAGTGGGTTGTGTAGGCTTCCTGGTGGAGGGGACTAGTGCCTGTGTTCTGGTGGATGAGGTTGGATCTTGTCTTTCTGGTGGGCAAGTCCACGTCTGGTGGTGTGTTTTGGGGTGTCTGTGGCCTTATTATGATTTTAGGCAGCCTCTCTGCTAATGGATGGGGCCGTGTTCCTGTCTTGCTAGTTGTTTGGCATAGTGTGTCCAGCACTGTAGCTTGCTGGTCGTTGAGTGAAGCTGGGTCTTGATGTTGAGATGGAGATCTCTGAGAGATTTTTGCCGTTTGGTATTATGTGGAGCTGGGAGGTCTCTTGTGGACCAGTGTCCTGAAGTTGGCCCTCCCACCTCAGAGGCACAGCCCTGATGCCTGGCTGGAGCACCAAGAGCCTTTCATCCACACAGCTCAGAATACAAGGGAGAAAAAAATAGAAAGAAAGAAAGAAAGAGGATAAAATAAAATAAAATAAAGCTATTATAATAAAAAATAAGAAAAAAAATTATTCAGAGTAAATATTCAGAAAAAATTTTTTTTAATTTTTAAAAATAGATTTATTAATTTTTTATATTAAAAAATAAGAAAAAATTATTAAGAAAAAAAATTTTTAATTTTTTAAAATAAAAAATATGGAAAAACTTATTAAAATTTTTTTAATTTCTAAAAATAGAAAATAAGGATAAAATTATTAAGAAAACATATATTAGGAAAACACAATTTTTTTAAGTAAAAAAAAAAAATACGGACGGACATAACCCTAGGACTAATGGTGAAAGCAAAGCTATACACACAAAATCTCACCCAGAAGCATACACAGATAGACTCACAAAAAAAGGAAAAGGGGAAAAAATAATATATCCTGCTCCCAAAGTCCAGCTCTTGAATTTGGGATGATTCGTTGTCTATTCAGGTATTCAACAGATGCAGGCACATCAAGTTGTTTGTGGAGCTTTAATCCGCTGCTTCTGAGGCTGCTGGGAATGATTTCCCTTTCTCTTCTTTGTTCGTACAGCTCCCAGGGTTCAGCTTTGGATTTGGCCCCGCCTCTGCATGTAGGTCGCCTGAGGGCGTCCGTTCCCCGCCCAGACAGAACGGGGTTAAAGGAGCAGCTGCTTCGGGGGCTGTGGCTCACTCAGGCCGTGGGGAGGGAGGGGTACGGATGCGGGGCGAGCCCGCGGCGGCAGAGGCTGGTGTGACGTTGCAGCAGCCTGAGACGCCCCGTGCATTCTCCCGGGGAAGTTGTCCCCGGATCACGGGAGCCTGGCAGGGGCGAGCTGCACCGGCTCCCGGGAGGGGCGGTGTGGGGAGTGACCTGTGCTTGCACACCGGCTTCTTGGTAGCGGCAGCAGCAGCCTTAGCGTCTCCTGCCCGTCTCTGGGGTCCGCGCTGATAACCGCGGCTCGCGCCTGTCTCTGGGGTCCGCGCTGTTAGCCGTGGCTCGCGCCCGTCTCTGGAGTTCGTTTAGGCGGCGCTCTGAATCCCCTCTCCTTGCGCGCCGCGAAACAAAGAGGCAAGAAAAAGTCTCTTGCCTCTTCGGCAGCTGCAGACTATTTCCCGGACTCCCTCCCGGCTAGCACCGAAGCCCGAGCCTCAGCTCCCAGCCCCCGCCCGCCCCGGCGGCCGAGCAGACAAGCCTCTCGGGCTGGTGAGTGCTACTCAGCACCGATCCTCCATGCGGGAATCTCTCCGCTTTGCCCTCCGCACCCCTGTGGCTGCGCTCTCCTCCGTGGCTCCGAAGCTCCCCCCTCTGCCACCCGCAGTCTCTGCCCACGAAGGGGCTCCTAGTGTGTGGACACCTTTCCTCCTTCACGGCTCCCTCCCACTGGTGCAGGTCCCGTCCCTATTCTTTTGTCTCTATTATTTCTTTTTTCTTTTACCCTACCCAAGTACGTGGGGATTTTCTTGCCTTTTGGGAGGTCTGACGTCTTCTGCCAGCGTTCAGTGGGTGTTCTGTAGGAGCAGTTCCACGTGTAGAGGTATTTCTACTGTATCTGTGGGAAGGAAGGTGATCTCCGCGTCTTACTCTTCCGCCATCTTGCCCCTACCTCTCCATAACTCTTTTTGAATTATGGTTTTCTCAGGGTATACGCCCAGTAGTAGGATTGCTGAGTCGTATGGTAGTTCTAGTTTTAGATTTTTAAGGAACCTCCCTACAGTTCTCTATAGTGGCTGTATCAATTTACATTCCCACCAACAGTGTATGAGGGTTCCATTTTCTCCACACCCTCTCCAGCATTTATTGTTTGTAGATGTTTTGATGATGGCCATTCTAACCGGTGTGAGATGATATCACACTGTAGTTTTGATTTGCATTTCTCTAATGATTAGTGATGTTGAGCATTCTTTCATGTGTTTGTTGGCAATCTGTATATCTTCTTTGGAGAAATGTCTATTTAGGTCTTCTGCCCGTTTTTGGATTGGGTTGTTTGTTTTTTTCAAATTGAGCTGCATGAGCTGCTGGGAAATTTTGGAGATTAATCCTTTGTCAGTTGCTTCCTTTGCAAATATTTTCTCCCATTCTGAGGGTTTTCTTTTGGTCTTGTTTATGGTTTCCTTTGCTGTGCAAAAGCTTTTAAGTTTCATTAGGTCCCATTTGTTTATTTTTGTTTTTATTTCCATTTCTCTAGGAGCTGGGTCAAAAAGGATCTTGCTATGACTTATGTCATACAGTGTTCTGCCTATGTTTTCCTCTAAGAGTCTGAGAGTGTCTGGCCTTACATTTAGGTCTTTAATCCATTTTGAGTTTATTTTTGTGTATGGTGTTAAGGAGTGTTCTAATTTCATCCTTTTACATGTAGCTGTCCAGTTTTCCCAGCACCACTTATTGAAGAGGCGTCTTTTCTCAATTTTATATTCTTGCCTCCTTTATCAAAACTAATGTGACCATATGTACATGGGTTTATCTCTGGGCTTTCTATCCTGTTCCATTGATCTATACTTCTGTTTTTGTGCCAGTACCATACTGTCTTGATTACTGTAGCTTTGGAGTATAGTCTGAAGTCTGGGAGCCTGATTCCTCCAGCACCGTTTTCCTTTCTCAAGGTTACGTTGGCTATTCGGGGTCTTCTGTGATTCCATACCAATTGGGAAATTTTTTGATCTAGTTCTGTGAAAAATGCCAGTGGTAGTTTGATAGGGATTGCATTGAGTCTGTAGATTGCTTTGAGTAGTATAGTCATTTTCACAGTGTTGATTCTTCCAATCCAAGAACATGGTATATCGCTCCATCTGTTTGTATCCTCATTAATTTCTTTCATCAGTGTCTTATAATTTTCTTCATACCAGTCTTCTGTCTCCTTAGGTAGGTTTATTCCTAGATATTTTATTCTTTTAGTTGCAATGGTAAATGGGAGTGTTTTCTTAATTTCACTTTCAGATTTTTCATCATTAGTGTACAGGAATGCAAGAGATTTCTGTGCATTAATTTTGTATCCTGCTACTTTACCAAATTCATTGAGTAGCTCTAGTAGTTATCTGGTAACATCTTTAGGATTCTCTATGTATAGTATAGTATCATGTCATCTGAAAACAGTCACAGCTCTATTTCTTCTTTTCTGATTTGGATTCCTTTTATTTCTTTTTCTTCTCTGATTGCTGTGGCTAAAACTTCCAAAACTATGTCAATAGTGGTGAGAGTGGGCAACCTTGTCCTGTTCCTGATCTTAGTGGAAATGGTTTCAGTTTTTCACCATTGAGGATGATGTTGGCTGTGCATTTGTCGTATATGGCCTTTATTATGTGGAGGAAAGTTCCCTCTATGCCTACTTTCTGGAGGGTTTTTATCATAAATGGGTGTTGAATTTTGTCAAAAGCTTTCTCTGCATCTATTGAGATGATCATTTGGTTTTTCTCCTTCAATTTGTTAATATGGTGTATCACATTGATTGATTTGCGTATCTTGAAGAATCCTTGCATTCCTGGGATAAACCCCACTTGATCATGGTGTATGATCCTTTTAATGTGCTGTTGGACTCTGTTTGCTAGTATTTTGTTAAGGATTTTGGCATCTGTGTTCATCAGTGATATTGGCCTGTAGTTTTCTTTTTTTGTGACATCTTTGTCTGGTTTTGGTATCAGGGTGATGGTGGCCTCGTAGAATGAGTTTGGGAGTGTTCCTCCCTCTGCTATATTTTGGAAAAGTTTGAGAAGGATAGGTGTTAGCTCTTCTCTAAATGTTTGATAGAATTCGCCTGTGGATCCATATGGTCCTGGGCTTTTGTGCGTTGGAAGAGTTTTAATCACAGTTTCAATTTCAGTACTTGTGATTGGTCTGTTCATATTTTCTGTTTCTTCCTGGTTCAGTCTCGGAAGGTTGTGCATTTCTAAGAACTTGTCCATTTCCTCCAGGTTGTCCACTTTACTGGCATATAGTTGCTTGTAGTAATCTCTCATGATCCTTTGTATTTCTGCAGTGTCAGTTGTTACTTCTCCGTTTGCATTTCTAATTTTATTGATTTGAGTCTTCTCCCTTTTTTTCTTGATGAGTCTGGTTAATGGTTTATCAATTTTGTTTATCTCCTCAAAGAACCAGCTTTTAGTTTTATTGATCTTTGCTATCGTTTCCTTCATTTCTTTTTCATTTATTTCTGATCTGATCTTTATGATTTCTTTCCCTCTGCTAACTTTGGTGGTTTTTTGTTCTTCTTCCTCTCATTGCTTTAGGTGTAATGTTAGGTTGCCTATTTGAGATGTTTCTTGTTTCTTAAAGTAAGATTGTATTGCTATAAACTTCCCTCTTAGAACTGCTTTTGCTGCATCCCACAGGTTTTGGGCCGTCGTGTCTCCATTGTCATTTGTTTCTAGGTATTTTTTGATTTCCCCTTTGATTTCTTCAGTGATCACTTCGTTATTAAGTAGTGTATTGTGTAGCCTCCATGTGTTTGTATTTTTTACAGATCTTTTCCTGTAATTGATATCTAGTCTCATAGCGTTGTGGTCGGAAAAGATACTTGATACGATTTCAATTTTCTTAAATTTACCAAGGCTTGGCTTGTGACCCAAGATATGATCTATCCTGGAGAATGTTCCATGAGCACTTGAGAAAAGTGTGTATTCTGTTGTTTTGGGGTGGAATGTCCTATAAATATCCATTAAGTCCATCTTGTTTAATGTATCATTTAAAGCTTGTGTTTCCTTATTTATTTTCATTTTGGATGATCTGCCCATTGGTGAAAGTGGGGTGTTAAAGTCCCCTACTATGATTGTGTTGCTGTCGATTTCCCCTTTTATGGCTGTTAGTATTTGCCTTATGTATTGAGGTGCTCCTATGTTGGGTGCATAAATATTTACAATTGTTATACCTTCCTCTTGGATCGATCCCTTGATCATTATATAGTGTCCTTCTTTGTCTCTTGTAATAGTCTTTATTTTAAAGTCTATTTTGTCAGATATGAGAATTGCTACTCCAGCTTTCTTTTGATTTCCATTTGCATGGAATATCTTTTTCCATCCCCTCACTTTCAGTCTGTATGTGTCTCTAAGTCTGAAGTGGGTCTCTTGTAGACAGCATATATATGGGTCTTGCTTTTGTATCCATTCAGCCACTCTATGTCTTTTGGTGGGAGCATCTAATCCATTTACATTTAAGGTAACTATTGATATGTATGTTCCTATTCCCATTTTCTTAAATGTTTTGGGTTTGTTATTGTAGGTGTTTTCCTTCTCTTGTATTTCTCGCCTAGAGAAGTTCCTTTAGCATCTGTTGTAAAGCTGGTTTGGTGGTGCTGAACTCTCTCAGCTTTTGCTTGTCTGTAAAGGTTTTAATTTCTCCATCAAATCTGAATGAGATCCTTGCTGGGTAGAGTAATCTTGGCTGTAGGTTTTTCTCCTTCATGACTTTAAGTATATCCTGCCACTCCCTTCTGGCTTGCAGAGTTTCTGCTGAAAGATCAGCTGTTAACCTTATGGGGATTCCCTTGTGTGTTATTTGTTGTTTTTCCCTTGCTGCTTTTAATATGTTTTCTTTATATTTAATTTTTGATAGTTTGATTAATATGTGTCTTGGCGTGTTTCTCCTTGGATTTCTCCTGTATGGGGCTCTCTGTGCTTCCAGGACTTGATTAACTATTTCCTTTCCCATATTAGGGAAGTTTTCAACTATAATCTCTTCAAATATTTTCTCAGTCCCTTTCTTTTTCTCTTCTTCTTCTGGGACCCCTATAATTCGAATGTTGGTGCGTTTAATGTTGTCCCAGAGGTCTCTGAGACTGTCCTCAGTTCTTTTCATTCTTTGTTCTTTATTCTGCTCTGCAGTAGCTATTTCCACTATTTTATCTTCCAGGTCACTTATCCGTTCTTCTGCCTCAGTTATTCTGCTATTGATCCCATCTAGAGTATTTTTAATTTCATTTATTGTGTTTTTCATCGTTGCTTGGTTCCTCTTTAGTTCTTCTACATCCTTGTTAAATGTTTCTTGCATTTTGTCTATTCTATTTCCAAGATTTTGGATCATCTTTACTATCATCATTCTGAATTCTTTTTCAGGTAGACTGCCTATTTCCTCTTCATTTGTTAGGTCTGGTGTGTTTTGACCCTGCTCCTTCACCTGCTGTGTGTTTTTGGTCTTCTCATTTGGTTTATCTTACTGTGTTTGGGGTCTCCTTTTCACAGGCTGCACGTTCGTAATTCCCGTTGTTTTTGGTATCTGTCCCCAGTGGCTAAGGTTGCTTCAGTGGGTTGTGTAGGCTTCCTGGTGGAGGGGACTAGTGCCTGTGTTCTGGTGGATGAGGTTGGATCTTGTCTTTCTGGTGGGCAAGTCCACGTCTGGTGGTGTGTTTTGGGGTGTCTGTGGCCTTATTATGATTTTAGGCAGCCTCTCTGCTAATGGATGGGGCCGTGTTCCTGTCTTGCTAGTTGTTTGGCATAGTGTGTCCAGCACTGTAGCTTGCTGGTCGTTGAGTGAAGCTGGGTCTTGATGTTGAGATGGAGATCTCTGAGAGATTTTTGCCATTTGGTATTATGTGGAGCTGGGAGGTCTCTTGTGGACCAGTGTCCTGAAGTTGGCCCTCCCACCTCAGAGGCACAGCCCTGATGCCTGGCTGGAGCACCAAGAGCCTTTCATCCACACAGCTCAGAATACAAGGGAGAAAAAAATAGAAAGAAAGAAAGAAAGAGGATAAAATAAAATAAAATAAAGCTATTATAATAAAAAATAAGAAAAAAAATTATTCAGAGTAAATATTCAGAAAAAATATTTTTTAATTTTTAAAAATAGATTTATTAATTTTTTATAATAAAAAATAAGAAAAAAATTATTAAGAAAAAAATTTTTTAATTTTTTAAAATAAAAAATATGGAAAAACTTATTAAAATTTTTTTAATTTCTAAAAATAGAAAATAAGGATAAAATTATTAAGAAAACATATATTAGGAAAACACAATTTTTTTAAGTAAAAAAAAAAAGTACGGACGGACATAACCCTAGGACTAATGGTGAAAGCAAAGCTATACACACAAAATCTCACCCAGAAGCATACACAGATACACTCACAAAAAAAGGAAAAGGGGAAAAAATAATATATCCTGCTCCCAAAGTCCAGCTCTTGAATTTGGGATGATTCGTTGTCTATTCAGGTATTCAACAGATGCAGGCACATCAGGTTGTTTGTGGAGCGTTAATCCGCTGCTTCTGAGGCTGCTGGGAATGATTTCCCTTTCTCTCCTTTGTTCGTACAGCTCCCAGGGTTCAGCTTTGGATTTGGCCCCGCCTCTGCATGTAGGTCGCCTGAGGGCATCCGTTCCCCGCCCAGACAGAACGGGGTTAAAGGAGCAGCTGCTTCGGGGGCTGTGGCTCACTCAGGCCGTGAGGAGGGAGGGGTACGGATGCGGGGTGAGCCTGTGGCGGCAGAGGCTGGTGTGACGTTGCAGCAGCCTGAGGCGCGCCGTGCATTCTCCCGGGGAAGTTGTCCCCGGATCACGGGAGCCTGGCAGGGGCGAGCTGCACCCGCTCCCGGGAGGGGCGGTGTGGGGAGTGACCTGTGCTTGCACACTGGCTTCTTGGTAGCGGCAGCAGCAGCCTTAGCGTCTCCTGCCCGTCTCTGGGGTCCGCGCTGATAACCGCGGCTCGCGCCTGTCTCTGGGGTCCGCGATGTTAGCCGCGGCTCGCGCCCGTCTCTGGAGTTCGTTTAGGCGGCGCTCTGAATCCCCTCTCCTTGCGCGCCGCGAAACAAAGAGGCAAGGAAAAGTCTCTTGCCTCTTCGGCAGCTGCAGACTATTTCCCGGACTCCCTCCCGGCTAGCACCGAAGCCCGAGCCTCAGCTCCCAGCCCCCGCCCGCCCCGGCGGCCGAGCAGACAAGCCTCTCGGGCTGGTGAGTGCTACTCAGCACCGATCCTCCATGCGGGAATCTCTCCGCTTTGCCCTCCGCACCCCTGTGGCTGCGCTCTCCTCCGTGGCTCCGAAGCTCCCCCCTCTGCCACCCGCAGTCTCTGCCCACGAAGGGGCTCCTAGTGTGTGGACACCTTTCCTCCTTCACGGCTCCCTCCCACTGGTGCAGGTCCCGTCCCTATTCTTTTGTCTCTATTATTTCCTTTTTCTTTTACCCTACCCAAGTACGTGGGGATTTTCTTGCCTTTTGGGAGGTCTGACGTCTTCTGCCAGCGTTCAGTGGGTGTTCTGTAGGAGCAGTTCCATGTGTAGAGGTATTTCTACTGTATCTGTGGGAAGGAAGGTGATCTCCGCGTCTTACTCTTCCGCCATCTTGCCCCTACCTCTCCATAACTCTTTTTGAATTATGGTTTTCTCAGGGTATACGCCCAGTAGTAGGATTGCTGAGTCGTATGGTAGTTCTAGTTTTAGATTTTTAAGGAACCTCCCTACAGTTCTCTATAGTGGCTGTATCAATTTACATTCCCACCAACAGTGTATGAGGGTTCCATTTTCTCCACACCCTCTCCAGCATTTATTGTTTGTAGATGTTTTGATGATGGCCATTCTAACCGGTGTGAGATGATATCACACTGTAGTTTTGATTTGCATTTCTCTAATGATTAGTGATGTTGAGCATTCTTTCATGTGTTTGTTGGCAATCTGTATATCTTCTTTGGAGAAATGTCTATTTAGGTCTTCTGCCCGTTTTTGGATTGGGTTGTTTGTTTTTTTCAAATTGAGCTGCATGAGCTGCTGGGAAATTTTGGAGATTAATCCTTTGTCAGTTGCTTCCTTTGCAAATATTTTCTCCCATTCTGAGGGTTTTCTTTTGGTCTTGTTTATGGTTTCCTTTGCTGTGCAAAAGCTTTTAAGTTTCATTAGGTCCCATTTGTTTATTTTTGTTTTTATTTCCATTTCTCTAGGAGCTGGGTCAAAAAGGATCTTGCTATGACTTATGTCATACAGTGTTCTGCCTATGTTTTCCTCTAAGAGTCTGAGAGTGTCTGGCCTTACATTTAGGTCTTTAATCCATTTTGAGTTTATTTTTGTGTATGGTGTTAAGGAGTGTTCTAATTTCATCCTTTTACATGTAGCTGTCCAGTTTTCCCAGCACCACTTATTGAAGAGGCGTCTTTTCTCAATTTTATATTCTTGCCTCCTTTATCAAAACTAATGTGACCATATGTACATGGGTTTATCTCTGGGCTTTCTATCCTGTTCCATTGATCTATACTTCTGTTTTTGTGCCAGTACCATACTGTCTTGATTACTGTAGCTTTGGAGTATAGTCTGAAGTCTTGGAGCCTGATTCCTCCAGCACCGTTTTCCTTCCTCAAGGTTACGTTGGCTATTCGGGGTCTTCTGTGATTCCATACCAATTGGGAAATTTTTTGATCTAGTTCTGTGAAAAATGCCAGTGGTAGTTTGATAGGGATTGCATTGAGTCTGTAGATTGCTTTGAGTAGTATAGTCATTTTCACAGTGTTGATTCTTCCAATCCAAGAACATGGTATATCGCTCCATCTGTTTGTATCCTCATTAATTTCTTTCATCAGTGTCTTATAATTTTCTTCATACCAGTCTTCTGTCTCCTTAGGTAGGTTTATTCCTAGATATTTTATTCTTTTAGTTGCAATGGTAAATGGGAGTGTTTTCTTAATTTCACTTTCAGATTTTTCATCATTAGTGTACAGGAATGCAAGGGATTTCTGTGCATTAATTTTGTATCCTGCTACTTTACCAAATTCATTGAGTAGCTCTAGTAGTTATCTGGTAACATCTTTAGGAGTCTCTATGTATAGTATAGTATCATGTCATCTGAAAGCAGTCACAGCTCTATTTCTTCTTTTCTGATTTGGATTCCTTTTATTTCTTTTTCTTCTCTGATTGCTGTGGCTAAAACTTCCAAAACTATGTCAATAGTGGTGAGAGTGGGCAACCTTGTCCTGTTCCTGATCTTAGTGGAAATGGTTTCAGTTTTTCACCATTGAGGATGATGTTGGCTGTGCATTTGTCGTATATGGCCTTTATTATGTGGAGGAAAGTTCCCTCTATGCCTACTTTCTGGAGGGTTTTTATCATAAATGGGTGTTGAATTTTGTCAAAAGCTTTCTCTGCATCTATTGAGATGATCATTTGGTTTTTCTCCTTCAATTTGTTAATATGGTGTATCACATTGATTGATTTGCGTATCTTGAAGAATCCTTGCATTCCTGGGATAAACCCCACTTGATCATGGTGTATGATCCTTTTAATGTGCTGTTGGACTCTGTTTGCTAGTATTTTGTTAAGGATTTTGGCATCTGTGTTCATCAGTGATATTGGCCTGTAGTTTTCTTTTTTTGTGACATCTTTGTCTGGTTTTGGTATCAGGGTGATGGTGGCCTCGTAGAATGAGTTTGGGAGTGTTCCTCCCTCTGCTATATTTTGGAAAAGTTTGAGAAGGATAGGTGTTAGCTCTTCTCTAAATGTTTGATAGAATTCGCCTGTGGATCCATATGGTCCTGGGCTTTTGTGCGTTGGAAGAGTTTTAATCACAGTTTCAATTTCAGTACTTGTGATTGGTCTGTTCATATTTTCTGTTTCTTCCTGGTTCAGTCTCGGAAGGTTGTGCATTTCTAAGAACTTGTCCATTTCCTCCAGGTTGTCCACTTTACTGGCATATAGTTGCTTGTAGTAATCTCTCATGATCCTTTGTATTTCTGCAGTGTCAGTTGTTACTTCTCCGTTTGCATTTCTAATTTTATTGATTTGAGTCTTCTCCCTTTTTTTCTTGATGAGTCTGGTTAATGGTTTATCAATTTTGTTTATCTCCTCAAAGAACCAGCTTTTAGTTTTATTGATCTTTGCTATCGTTTCCTTCATTTCTTTTTCATTTATTTCTGATCTGATCTTTATGATTTCTTTCCCTCTGCTAACTTTGGTGGTTTTTTGTTCTTCTTCCTCTCATTGCTTTAGGTGTAATGTTAGGTTGCCTATTTGAGATGTTTCTTGTTTCTTAAAGTAAGATTGTATTGCTATAAACTTCCCTCTTAGAACTGCTTTTGCTGCATCCCACAGGTTTTGGGCCGTCGTGTCTCCATTGTCATTTGTTTCTAGGTATTTTTTGATTTCCCCTTTGATTTCTTCAGTGATCACTTCGTTATTAAGTAGTGTATTGTGTAGCCTCCATGTGTTTGTATTTTTTACAGATCTTTTCCTGTAATTGATATCTAGTCTCATAGCGTTGTGGTCGGAAAAGATACTTGATACGATTTCAATTTTCTTAAATTTACCAAGGCTTGGCTTGTGACCCAAGATATGATCTATCCTGGAGAATGTTCCATGAGCACTTGAGAAAAGTGTGTATTCTGTTGTTTTGGGGTGGAATGTCCTATAAATATCCATTAAGTCCATCTTGTTTAATGTATCATTTAAAGCTTGTGTTTCCTTATTTATTTTCATTTTGGATGATCTGCCCATTGGTGAAAGTGGGGTGTTAAAGTCCCCTACTATGATTGTGTTGCTGTCGATTTCCCCTTTTATGGCTGTTAGTATTTGCCTTATGTATTGAGGTGCTCCTATGTTGGGTGCATAAATATTTACAATTGTTATACCTTCCTCTTGGATCGATCCCTTGATCATTATATAGTGTCCTTCTTTGTCTCTTGTAATAGTCTTTATTTTAAAGTCTATTTTGTCAGATATGAGAATTGCTACTCCAGCTTTCTTTTGATTTCCATTTGCATGGAATATCTTTTTCCATCCCCTCACTTTCAGTCTGTATGTGTCTCTAAGTCTGAAGTGGGTCTCTTGTAGACAGCATATATATGGGTCTTGCTTTTGTATCCATTCAGCCACTCTATGTCTTTTGGTGGGAGCATCTAATCCATTTACATTTAAGGTAACTATTGATATGTATGTTCCTATTCCCATTTTCTTAAATGTTTTGGGTTTGTTATTGTAGGTGTTTTCCTTCTCTTGTATTTCTCGCCTAGAGAAGTTCCTTTAGCATCTGTTGTAAAGCTGGTTTGGTGGTGCTGAACTCTCTCAGCTTTTGCTTGTCTGTAAAGGTTTTAATTTCTCCATCAAATCTGAATGAGATCCTTGCTGGGTAGAGTAATCTTGGCTGTAGGTTTTTCTCCTTCATGACTTTAAGTATATCCTGCCACTCCCTTCTGGCTTGCAGAGTTTCTGCTGAAAGATCAGCTGTTAACCTTATGGGGATTCCCTTGTGTGTTATTTGTTGTTTTTCCCTTGCTGCTTTTAATATGTTTTCTTTATATTTAATTTTTGATAGTTTGATTAATATGTGTCTTGGCGTGTTTCTCCTTGGATTTCTCCTGTATGGGGCTCTCTGTGCTTCCAGGACTTGATTAACTATTTCCTTTCCCATATTAGGGAAGTTTTCAACTATAATCTCTTCAAATATTTTCTCAGTCCCTTTCTTTTTCTCTTCTTCTTCTGGGACCCCTATAATTCGAATGTTGGTGCGTTTAATGTTGTCCCAGAGGTCTCTGAGACTGTCCTCAGTTCTTTTCATTCTTTGTTCTTTATTCTGCTCTGCAGTAGCTATTTCCACTATTTTATCTTCCAGGTCACTTATCCGTTCTTCTGCCTCAGTTATTCTGCTATTGATCCCATCTAGAGTATTTTTAATTTCATTTATTGTGTTTTTCATCGTTGCTTGGTTCCTCTTTAGTTCTTCTACATCCTTGTTAAATGTTTCTTGCATTTTGTCTATTCTATTTCCAAGATTTTGGATCATCTTTACTATCATCATTCTGAATTCTTTTTCAGGTAGACTGCCTATTTCCTCTTCATTTGTTAGGTCTGGTGTGTTTTGACCCTGCTCCTTCACCTGCTGTGTGTTTTTGGTCTTCTCATTTGGTTT